>NC_084929.1:17097500-17406250 GCF_958298935.1 Phragmites australis
AAGGATCAAAGGATGTCATATCTTATTCAATACTTTTCTTATTTCTTGTTTCTAATGAGTCACATACTTGGACATGTGAAACTTATTATTAGATTACAACTCATATATAATATAGAGGGAGGCACCACTAGCAAAGATTTGCTGTCTGTAGGTAGCAGGGGTCGCCAAGTTCAGTGGGTTGAAGAGTTGTTGTTGTTGTTGCCACTAAGCGATAGGGCTCGCTACAGCCAGTGGGTTAAAGATTTGTTGTTCCTGCTGCTGCTGTTGTTGCCTGTAAGCGAAGGGGCTCGCCAATGCAAGTTGGCTAAGGATTTGCTGCTGTTGCTGTTGCTGCAAGCTGGCTATGGGGCTTGCCGTAGCAAGTTGGTTGAAGATCTCCTGCTGCTGCTGCAAGTAGGCGGCAATGCTTGCCATGGCCAGCAGGTTGTAGAGCTACTGTTGCCACCAGTTGACCGCAGGGTTCACCTGGGCCAGTAGGTTGAAGAGTTGTTGCTGCAGTGATGTCTTGTATCATCACATGCGCCGAACTTTGCTGTCATAGGAAGTCCAGTTGTTATTTGATGATCATAGCCGACGAGGGCAGGATGCCTATGGCGAGGGCATGCTGTAGTATGTTGTATTGCATGCATGAGTGTGTGACTCCAAAAGCATTCATGGATGGGAAGTATTGCAGAAATGTGACAGCGGAAGTGGCACTCTGAAAGAACAAGAGCAAACAGCCCAATTAGCTTGGCTACCATTGGTTTTGAGATTTTGCTTGTGTATTTCACTTTCTACCTTTCTACTTGTTGTCAATGTTATGAGTGATACAACAACAACTAATTTGGGCCCTATTTATACACACGAGTGATTATGTAGCTCCAAAAGGTGTTGGCCATTACCGGAACACTTGTTAGAGGCCAAATAAGCTAGGGATGACACGGTATCTAGTCAATTTTGACATGTCCTAATCCCTTTTCTTGTAAGTATAGCATTTTGTCACACCCGGTTTTAGAAAGGGACAAAACCAGATGTAAACTACATGTATGCTAGGATCAAGTTTCATACATGCAGCAATTTCATCAGTGTATCACACACAATGTCATTATTACAACGTTTTAACTAGAATAAATAATGAGACCCAAAAAGTCTTAAACAAAAGCACACAACGAAACTCCGCGAAACTCCAACTTCCACAGGCATTTGACCAGGGAAACGCCAGCCTAGCAGTCTTCATCTTCATCAACGAAGAAATCTGGATCTCCTTCTATGTCTGAGCAGCTCTTGAATGACATTTGGGGTAAAAACAACAAGTGTGAGTACAACTAGTACTCCGCAAGTGTAGGAAGATAAAATGCTATGGAAGCTTAAACAAGGAACATGCTATAACAGTTAAAGTTTTGCATAAAAGGCAACTGTAGTAACGAAGTATTATGAAAGCATCCTACTTATCTAGGTGAATCATCATTAGACCTCCAACTCCTAGAACCATCTCCATAGATTTTCCCCTCCACCTGAATTCCCACATCAGGTTCCCAACAGACCAAAACAACCCAACCTATTTGGCTAATTATGTGAGGATCCAAGTCTCTCATAACCGTGAGCACGGCTGTTATAACAGTTTTACACTCTGCACAGGTTGTCCAGCTTTCCCCACAAGTCGTGATTTTTCTTGTTGCCGTGTCCGCGAAACACTTAACACACTCCAATGGTGTGTTGCCTGGAAAGTCACTACAAAACCGTTACAAAGTTTCAACTAGTATGTGCATGCCCACTAGGTTTCACCACCGTCAAAGTGGCATTCACACCACCCAGAAGCCCCCTTTTGCTCCTTGTAGCTCTAGGAAGTTTTCACCCTTCCCTTCCACTACACCTCTCATACCACTAACCAAATGGTTCTGGCCTTTGCCGTCCCCACACATCCACTCTTCTGTTTGGCATGCACAAAAATTGGAATCCACTAATTAATAGGCTAGGCTTGTCCCATACCAGGTCTCATGGTTGGTACGATATTTTTTGGATTGTCGCTCCACGAACCGGTCCTTACTTAGGTTACTTGAGCAAAGACTAAACCAACATCATAACTTCATCATCACTGACCCAACTTTGCTCAAGGCCTAAGGTTCCATGTTGCTATTGCCATCATTAATATTCCCAACTCATAATTGCATTAATTAGTTAATCATGTTTAACCCTTAGCCCTTCAATCCCCTTGTGCGAAGCTAAGCATGACTACCCATCATATCCTCTGCTATCAACATGGCGACAAGGAATTATATGGAACAGGATACTATAAATACACAGGATTCAGGATTAACAGCATGCATGTTTAAAAAGAACGCATTTTAAACAACTAGGATCAAAATATTCAAGGACACTTGCCTCTCCCAACTTGCTGCTCAAACTCTTCAAAAACTTGGTCCTGAAGGTTCTCGAACTGCTCTTTGTCTGCTTTCGACACACACCGAAAAAACATACAACAAAACCAACTAAGAACAGTACACCACACAATAGCTAACATCTATGAAAAAGGTACTACAAGATAGTACATGTCGCTACGAACACATGAGCGCGAAAATCATCAAAATCAGAGCTAAAACGAGAAAGTTATGCTATAAATAAGATTAGGGTTACATCTGAAAATAAAAAGATTAGTCTAAATTAAGGGACCTATTTGTAATTAGGAAAAAGTTTAGGGACTATTCTGCATAATTACAAGGGCTTTTATTTAAATATAGGAAAGTCCAGGGGCTTGTTTGCAAAACTGTCATTACTCCCGAATTAAATCAAATAGGAAAATATGACTGGAAAATGTGTGCTGACGTGCCACTGCCACGTGGGCTAAATTGATGAGGTGGTCAGCTTATGCAAGCGATGACATGGCCTGATTTGCTGACTAGGATTATGTGGCCACATGGCAGCAGGCGATTGGACACCGAAGGGGTATGTGAAGCTTTTAATCACGGCCATCCAAAACAGATCTAAAGGCTATTGGCGAGGGGGGGGGGGCTTTAGTTGACCGGCACCAGAGATGAAAGTGGCGGTGAACAGCTCGGCGCGGCGGTGCTATCGCTGGAGAGGTGGCGATCCTCATCGCCGGGCATGGTGGTCAACAGCGAGCGGCGACGGAGAGAGAATAGAGCATAGGGAATCCGTTTTAGGCACGTACCATCGACGGCGCAGCTCGGGTAACAAGCGGTGGCCGGGTAGACGTCGGTGAGACTCGGGTGGCGTCGGGGAGGGAGCTCCGATGGCCAAAACTCGTCGGTGAAGGCAGCAGCGGGTGCAGTAGATGGTGGAGATGCTCAAGCGTGGCTCAACTACGGAAAACGACCTTCGGAACGACGGCAGCGAAGCTTGGGGAGGCTTGGCTATGGCGGCAGCAGAAAGGCTTGAGCTGGCGAAATTTTTAGATGGGAAAAACCGAGGGGGGTCCGGGCTTTATATAGGTAGGGGAAGGGATAAGGTCATGCGGTTTGGGTTTGGCTCGCTTTGGTTGGGATACGGACGCGGGAGAGCGGCGAATGGCGTCGGCTTCGACTCGGACACGAGTGGAGTCCAGCGCAAGCGGGAGAAAGAAGAAGGCGCGGGGCCCACCTGGCGGCGTCTGCGGAGGGAAAGCGGTTTTTGGCCGGATGCCACTGGGAGGAGTGGCTCGGCGTCGCTGGGTTGTGGCCTTCGGCTGGCCCAGGCGGGGAGGCGGGTGGTGAGGGAAGGAGGAAGCAGGCCGGCCCGGATAGGGAGAAAGAAAAAGGCCGGAAAGAAGAAGTTTCAGCCGAGAGAGAGAAAAAGGATTTTCCTTTAATAAAACCTTTTTCAAACCCTTTTTTTCTTCTTTTTTTTTTCTTTTTAAATTCGAACCACGCGCTCGGGGTTTTTCAAAAGTTTATTTTTCCCACAATAAAAACTCTAATGCAGCTAAACTCAGCATGTATGCAACAAACTATAATATAGCCTAGGTTCAATATTTTAACTTTTAGAAAATAATTTCTTTCTCCTAAAATCTTAAGGCAAAGAAAAACACCCTATTCTAAGGAAAAGGATATTATTACTATTTTCAAAAAGTTGAAAAACTAGGGTGTTACACATTTGTGCTGGAAAGATAATTTGTACCAGTGTTTGGCAAAAGTATCTTTTTGTTAGTATTTCTTGATACATGAGAAAAGGAGGTATGCTGAGTTTAACTTTACACGTGTGTGGAAGCATTAGCCATTTAAAATTGGTTTCTTCTGTTAAAAGTGAGTTTGTAATATTGATGTAGAACCTTTTTGAACTGAATTTTTCAACATGTATAATGTGTTCCACTTCCATAAGTGTTTCTCACAAAAGAAATATTTCACATCCAACTAAAAAAGTTTTTTCCTTGATGGATCTATATCAATTCGATAGGTAGCTGACTATTTGTGACCTAAGTGGGAGGTATATTGAGGTGGCTTACCAATGTCTCATGACTGCCATTCTTGTTAGATTATCATCCTTTTAGGTCACTAAGGGATTAGCTAGTATAGGGGTGGAAATGGATGGCAGGAAATCCGAATTATCCGATTCCGTATCCGTTAAAATACGAATATGGATATCCGTATCCGTATTCGTTTCTAAAATGGATACTAAAATGGATATATCCGAATTCGTTTTCGAGATTCGGATTCAAATGTGGATATTCGAATTCGAGATATATCCGATTCTTATCCGTATCCGCCAACCAGGGAACCAAATTTTGCTAAAGTTTTAGAAATTTTAGATATGAACGAAATTCCAACACAATCAAATTGGAACAAATTTCAGTCAAATTTCATCAAATTTCAGTTAAATTTGATCAAAAATTTAAATTTCCAACATGAATTTTGAATAAAATTTCTAAAATTCCGGCCCAATCAAATTAGAACAAACTTCAGTCAAATTTTATCAAATTTCAGTCAAAAGTTTTCAAAAATTTAAATTTCTGACCTGAATTTTGAAGATCGAGTAGATATCCGAATGCGGATTCATATTCAAACTATCCGATTCATATTCGTATTCGAGGATATCCGGATCCGTATTCGCATTCCAATTAAAATGTGGTAAATCGTACTATCCGAATTCGATTTCATGCGTATTCGATCCGTTTCCATCCCTAAGCTAGTATATCTTAATCATATGTTACTTATTTTTCCCCTTTATTTTTATGTTTAAATTGTGCATGCATCTTAAATGTGATCTCACCACAATAGGTTAGGTTTAATCCCAACTAGACTCCCGAATCGTGAGGGGTGCCTGGGTGTAAAAAAACATGTGACTTGTGACTTATGACGCGCGACTGTGAGGGGTGGGATAATGATTTTTTCAGTCAGTTCTTATCACGAACTGACTGGGAAAAGCGCTGATTTTCACAACCGTTTGTTTTAGGTAGTTCAAAAGCTGTCTGGAATGAAGGTTACAAACCAAGTGGGATAATGTTTTTTAATAGTTGTCACATCCGGTTTTAACAGACAAAACCAAGTACGGTTTATGTGTGTCCAGGAAGTTTAACACACATAAGTAGGTCATAGGTGAAGTAACAAAAGCAATACTTTAACCTACAATCGTTCACTTCTTACAAAAAGACTTCACCTAAACAACTTCGAAAGCTAAACGACAGCATATAAACGATGGTAGTGGGATGAAAGCATCGGCGACCAAGCACTCCACAGGCACTGACCAGAAGACACGCTCCTAGAACACCAGGTTGTCATCTTGGAAATCTCCAAAGTCTTCTACTGAGCAGCATATGTTTTATAGGAGATAGAAAGGGTGAGCACATAGAGTACTTAGCAAGTGTGGGAAAGTAATGATATGCAGGCTTATATCAAGAATAGGCTAACACAAGGTATATTTGCGTAAATACGAGTAAATGAAACAGTAATGCAATTGAAAAACATTAAGCAGTTGTTAAGTGAATGTAACCCTAAACCACTCAACAACTACCCATCCAAAGGTAACCATCCCTAAACCATCACCATCCAGTACCTCCTGTACCAACAAGACCATGACTATAACCATAACCAACTAATCATGTGAGGATCCAAGTCTCCCATAATCGCAGGCACAGCTGTTATAACAGTTTTATACTCTGCAGAGGTTGTCCATCTTTACCCACAAGTCGTGATTTCCATGTTGCCGTGTTCATGACACACTTAACACATGCCAGTGGTGTGCGGCCAGGAGATCACTACGAAGCATTGTCCATTGATTAGGTCCTGGTACTCCAACGTATACCAGCTAGGTGTCTAAACAATATGCTAAGCCTTACCCATATCAGCCTCGTGGTTGGTACGGTAATTCTTGGGTTGTTGCTCCACGAACCAGTCCTTATATGTGATACTTGGGCAAAGACTTTCCAACTATCCAACAGGGAAAATAACTAACAAATCCTAACATCTCTACTCAGAACGTATCCACAAGCCCACCACAAGAATCAACATCTCCTAACCCATTCTTTGCCCAAGTCCTAGGGTTTTATGTTGCTAAAACAAGTTCATCATCACCATTGCGATGTCCACTAAACATGTATATGACACTTCCCAACATCCCAAAAGCATGGCTAAGCAATTCAACCCAAGAAACTCATATCGACTACCACTAGGGCTTCAAGGAATGTAAAGGAAGAACTAGGTAAACCCTAACATAGGTGACTACCGATCGTATTAAATCCGGTTGAGTGAATATGTACTTCAAACTCTTGTGATCTGTGTATATCTCACACCATTTTCCGATGAGATAGTTTCTCTGAATCTTCAATGCATAAACCACAGCTGCTAACTCCAGGTGATGCCTAGGACAATGTTCTTCATGCTTCCTTAACTGCCTTGATGCATAGGCTACGACTTGACCTTCTTGCATAAGAACACATCCAAGTCCTTGTCGTGATGCATCACAATAAATATCAAAGTTCTTACTGATGTCTGGTAGAACTAGCACTGGGTCAATCTCTTCTTCAACTCTTCAAAACTTGCTAAGCTTGGCATGCAACTGATGTTCTCTGAGTGTCTGTAGCACAATTCTCAAATATCCTTCGTGTTCTTCTTTGCTTCTAGAGAAAATTAGAATATCATCAATGAACACCACTAAAAACTTGTCCAGATAATCCATAAATACCTTATTCATGAGATTCATGAAATAGGCTGGGGCATTGGTCAATCCAAAAGACATAACAGTATACTCATATAATCCATATCGAGTATTGATGGAGGTCTTGGGTACATATGATGATCGAATCTTCAACTGATAATATCCAGACCTTAGATCAATCTTGGAGAACACTCAGGCTCCCCTCATCTGATCAAACAAATCCTCAATCTGGGGTAACAGGTACTTGTTCTTAATGGTTACATCATTGAGCGCTCTGTAGTCTACACAGATCCTTCGGGTACCATCCTTCTTATCCACGAAAAGAACTGGGGCTCCCCAAGGTGATGCACTTGGTCTAATAAAACCTTTACCTAACTGTTCTTGGATTTGCTTCTTTAACTCAACTAGGTCGTTAGCAGACATTCTATATGGCCTTTTAGCTATAGGGGCCGTACCAGGTACCAATTCAATGACAAACTCAACTTCTCGATCTGGTGGCATACCTGGCAATTCATTGGGAAAGACATCAGGAAACTCACAAACCACCTTGATCTGATCAATGGCTGTACCTTCAAGCAAATTGAGAGAATGATCCTCTACTGCTGGTACAGTAGCCACGAACTCAACTTTGGTACCATCTCTATTGGTTAGGTGAACTGCCCTTCTGGCACATTCTATAATTCCATTGAACTTGGCTAACCAATCCATTCCAAGGATAACATCTATGCCCTTTGATTCCAAGACTATAAGATTTGCTGGAAAGTCTACCCCCCTTATTTTAAGTTTCATCCTAGTGCACATATATTTTGCTCTCATTTCTCCCCCAGGAGAACTAATTAGCAATGGGTATTTCATCATAACCATAGGAAAACCATGCTTTGCAACATACTGGGTATTTATGAAAGAATGCGAAGCTCCAGAATCAAACAAAACTGATGCAGGCTGAGAGTTGACGAGGAACATACCGTACACCACATCCTGAACATCTTGAATTTCTTCTGCTGTGACATGGTTGACCTTCCCTTGAATGAAGTTCTGCTATCCACGGTTGTTCTGAATAGAGGTCTGATTTCCATTACGTGCTTGGGGTTGAAATTGAGTAGACTTCGGGGTGTTGGTGTTGACCGGGTTTGGATTCTTCTTAGGGCACCGATTCACATAGTGTCCTAGCTCTCCACAGTGGAAACATCCTTTGTTGGAACCAGGGGTAACTGGGCTACTCTTGATTTGCGGGGTAGCTAGTGGTGTATAAGAGGAGTCTGGTAGTTGGAACACTAAACAAGGGCTTGTGTCTAAGGCTTGTACTGGTTGTTGGAGTGGAACATTGGGCCTTGTGGAGAGGCTTGAGTTGCCACAAGAGGTAGGGTGTTGCTTGATTGTCCTTGGAAAGACATCTTCCTTTTCTTCTCGTCTAGCTGACGGCGCTTGTGCTTAACCACTAAAGCTTTGTTCACCAGAGCTTGGAAATTGGCAAACTCCTGAGAAAGTAGGGCATATTCAATGGTATCATTCAGACCTTCCAGAAAGTGTTCCTACTTCTTCTCATCTATATCCACTTCATTTGGAGCGTACCTAGACAACTGGGTGAACTTGGTCACATACTCCCTCACAGTCATTGGTCCTTGCCTCAAGCTCATGAATTCTTTCTTCTTCATACGAACATCACCAGATGACACATAGTGAGTATGAAAGCTGGATTTGAACTCCATCCAAGTGATAGCTACTAGATTTTCATGTGCAACACAGTACGCTTCCCACCAGTCTAGGGCTTGACCGGCGAGTTGATGTGAGGCATAGAGAACCATCTCTCTGTCATTGCACTAAGCAACTTGTAGCTTCCTTTCTATATCTTTCAGCCTATCATCTGCATCCATAGGCTCCACCGCATGACTGAAGACTGGGGGTTGAGTTCTTTTGAATTCTCCAAGTCTTGAAGGTTGATGGTGTGGTGGAATATGGTTTGGCTGTTGCTGTTGCATCTGCACCATGGTTTGAGCTAGAGCTTGCACGATCTGAGTCTGCATAGCCATCTGCTATTCCAGGGTCATCGGAGGAGGTGGGGTGTACTCTGGTTGTTGTTGTCCCTGTTGTTGGTGTTGTTGTTCCTTATTGTGTTCACCTTCTGATTAGGGTTGGAAAGAGAGACAAGAGTAGATAAGCAAGACTGGCAAGGATTTAACTAAGGAACCCAACTATAATATATTATAGATATTAAATATGCGATTGTGGACAAGGTGCCAAAGCGTTCCACAGCACACACCGACACTCAAACAAAAGATCCAAATCACACACTTAGTACCATAACAAATCTCACACTATCATCATTATCCTTAACGATTACATTGATGCTTTACTCTAGCAAAACTAAGACGATCTACTGAAGACTCTACTACTGTGACTCCTCTCTAGTGCGGGGCCCTGAGGGGGATGAATCGACTGATCCTTCTTCTTCGAAGGCGGGGGCGTTGATGCAGATCCTCTTGCACGGAGGTGAATGGATAGACATGACTTCTTCTTCATCTTCTACAGGTTCTCCTTGGTTGGCATCATGTTCATCCTTAAGCAGTGAAGTGACGAAAGTGAGACATTGGCGAACATCTCCCAATTCCCATAGGGCGCAGTCCAGTTCATCTTCCAAGGCCATAGTGAGCACAACTTGTTTACGTAGCTTGGGGCTTTCTCCGAAAGGGCGCTTCACGAATGGCTCAGCACTCCCATGAGTTCTTCGAGGATAGTATGCATAAGGAGAGTCGACCATCTTGCTGTCGTATTGGTCTCAAACATGGGATATGGCTTGACGTGCTGCATCTCGAAAACTGGCAGTGAAGGTTGCTCTTGGGGTCATTGCTGAGTGAATGCCCACAACTCGACGAACATCCATTCCTTCATCTTCGCTTTGCTCGTAGTCATTGATGGTGACTTCTACCTTCCATTCCACATATCCAGAGTATTACTTCTTAATTCCCCTATAGATCGACTTCTACGTATGTCCAAGTCCAGAGAGTATTCCCCACAGCAGGCGAGGAAGGTGTCCAGTGTGAAGACCGTCACTCTTGTAGACGTCGGGAACAGGATCCATGTTGCAGAAAGTGGGATCATCAATCTCCTCTTCAGTTGGAACACATTGAAGAATGGGTGGACATCCTCCAGTTGACTTACGAGCAGTGAGCAGCTGGCGAACCATCTATAAAGGAGAAAATAGGATATAAGAACTAGCCTTAAGGATAGCAAGAGGCAAGTATGAGGCCTAAGAAAAACTTCTATGGGTTTAGACGAACTAGGAAAATCCTTAGGATGACCATTCTTTCTAGGCTTGTGGTCTTACAGTCAGTATGGCTCTGATACCAACTCTGTCACACTCGGTTTTAACGGATAAAACTAAGTGCGGCTTATGTATGCCCATAAAGTTTAACATACATAAGGAGGTCATAGGTGAAGTAACAAAAACAATACTTTAACTTACAATCATTCACTTCTTACAAAAAGACTTCACTAAATAACTTTAAAAGCTAAACAACACATCTAAACGACGGCAGCGGGACGAAAGCATCGGCGACCATGCACTCCACAGGCACTGACCGGAAGACACGCTCCTAGAACACTAGGTCGTCGTCTTGAAAATCTTCAAAGTCTTCCACTGAGCAGCATATGTATTATAGGAGATAGCAAGGGTGAGCACATAGGGTACTCAGCAAGTGTGGGAAAGTAATGATATGCAGGCTTATATTAAGAATAGGTTAACACAAGGTATATTTGCGTAAATACGAGTAAATGAAATAGTAATATAATTGAAAAACATTAAGCAGTTGTTAAGTGAATGTAACCCCAAACCACCCAACAACTACCCATCCAAAGGTAACCATCCCTAAACCATCACCATCCAGTACCTCCTGTACCAACAAGACCATGACTATAACCATAACCATAACCATAACCATAACCAACTAATCATGTGAGGATCCAAGTCTCCCATAACTGTGGGCACAGCTGTTATAACAGTTTTACACTCTGCAGAGGTAGTCCAACATTACCCACAAGTCGTGATTTCCATGTTGCCGTGTTCATGACATACTTAACACACGCTAGTGGTGTGCCGCCAGGAGATCACTACGAAGCATTGTCCATTGATTAGGTCCTGATACTCCAACAAATACCAGCCAGGTGTCTAACCAATATGCTAAACGTTACCCATATCAGCCTCGTGGTTGGTATGATAATTCTTGGGTTGTCGCTCTACAAACCGGTCCTTATATGTGATACTTGGGCAAAGACTTTTCAACAGGGAAAATAACCAACAAATCCTAACATCTCTACTCGGAACGTATCCACAAGCCCACCGCAAGAACCAACATCCCCTAACCCATTCTTTTCCTAAGTCCTAGGGTTTCATGTTGTTAAAAAAAGTTCATCATCACCATTGCGTATGTCCACTAAACATGTATATGACACTTCCCAACATCCCAAAAGCATGGCTAAGCAATTCTACCCAAGAAACTCATATCAACTACCATTAGGGCTTCAAGGAATGTAAAGGAAGAACTAGGTAAACCCTAACATAGGTGACTACCCATCGTATTAACAGACACTGCATGTAATTTTGTAAAACAAAACATTTAAAACATAGGTTCAAGATGATCAAGGATACTTGCCTTCTCCTTGCTGCTACTTAGTGTATTCATGCTCCTGGTCTTGATGTTCCTCAAATTGATCCAGGGTGTTGTCAACTAATCACACAATAACCAGCAAAGCACATAAACAAAATACACTAATAATATAGCATAAAACAAAAGAACAACAAGATAAAACCTATCTAAAAAGAAGGAGCACTGAAAAACGAATCTAACAGTGCGAGAATTGATTAAAACGGAGCTACCATGAAAAAGATATGCTAAAAAAAAGATTAAGGCTTATTTTAATTAAGGAAAGGACTTAATTGTAATTAACAGAAAGTTTAGGGACCTTTTTTATAAAAAATAGAGGGACCTATATGTAATTTTAGAAAAGTTTAGGGGCTAAAGTGTAAAAAGACAGAGCTCTTTTTTTAATTATAGAAAGGTTCAGGGGCTAGACTGCAAAATTACCAATTTCTGGGGATTCTGGAATTATTTTTATATTGGAAAACCCTTAATTAATGTGTAGGCGCTTACTGGTCTTGACTAGGCATGGCACATCACCAAAGAAGGCTAGGTGGCAGGTGAGGTGGCTAGGTGAGGTGGCGTGGCTACTGACTGGTTTAAGGCAGACACGTGGCAACTCGCTATAGGTCAACAAAAAGGTATTTGAGTGATCTAATCTGGACCGCATGTGATAGATCTAATGGCTCAGAGAGAAGGGGGAGACCAAAGGGAAGGAGCACGATGGAGCCGAGAGGCTAGCGGCAGCTCACGGCCGGAGAACTCGCCGAAATCATGCTCCAGCTCGCCAATGGTGACGACGAGCGGCGGTTCTCGATGAGATGCCTATGGGGAGTCGGTTTTGGCGCTCATCGGAGGCGGATCGGCACTGGAGGGTGGTCAGCAGCGACGAAGACGGAGAAGGAGCTCGAGGGCGAGACGGGAGGCGGCTCCGGCGACTGGAGAGGCAAGGCGAGGGCGGCTTGATCTTCGGTTGGCAGTGGCGAGGCTCGGAGATGGCTCGGCTGTCACACCCGGTTTTAACGGCCAAAACCAGATGCAGCTTATGTGTGCTCAGGATGTTCAACACATATAAGGACGTCATGGGTGAAGTAACAAAAGCGATACTTTTATTAAATAATGTTAAACTCTTACAACAATTGACATATATTATCTTCTATGAAGATATCTGCAGCGGAACAGAAACACTGGTATCCAACAACACCTCAGGCAACCGACCGGGAGACACGCGCCTAGAACATCACAACCTCATCTTGATAGTCTTCAACATCTTCACTCACTGAGCAACAACATACATGTTGCATGGTGTAGGGAAAATAGCAAGTGTGAGTACATAGAGTACTCAGCAAGTGGGGAAAAGTAATGATATGCAGGCTTATATCAAGAATAGGTTAACAAATGGTATTTTTGCGTAAATGCGAGTAATGAAAACATATTTGGACTCAAAAGCATTAAGCAGTTATTAAATGAATGTAACCCATACAGTCCAACACGCAGCATACAAGGCTGCCCACCTTGCATACCATAACCGTCTAGTACTTCCTGTAGAGATATATGTAGCCTTTGACATGGAATATATCACTCTCTCTTTTTTTTGTCTACTGAGGCTCTGTGAGCTTGATGTGATCTCGTCGATCTTGACTATCTTGAGTTACAACTTGAAAGTCGTGACAGTTCAAATGTTGAACCGAGATCTTCATATGGGATTTGGGGTTGATCCAGTTCCATGCGGGGTGCTTCATGAGACATCTTTTGATCCAGCGCGTAGGTTCTCCAGAGTGGACACACACATTCTTATTGTTAGGTACAAGGATCCTTAGGGGACATCCATTGGCATAGCGTCTTTTTCTTCATAGAAAAACACACCTTCCTTGTAGGAGTACTCTGCAAATTTTCTCTTGACCTATGAAACTTCCTGGTTGACAGAACAATGTGCTTGTTAAGGAGTGGAACATAACTAAGAACTGTTGTTTGCTTGGTGGTCTTCAAAGGATTTCTTTCTCTTCTTGATGTTGCCTTGCTTTCCATGCTCATCTTCTACACCCAGAGCTTCAACGATTTGTAGCAGACTTTCTATATTCTGAGTCATATTTTGAAAGATCTGAGTCTGCGTCTCCAAAATTTGTTCCTTGTTGAATTGAGGTGGCATCTGCTGGTTGTTGTTGTTGTTGTTGTTGTTGATACCTTGACCGGGCTGACCTTCTTTCGAGTTCACCATCTGATCGGAATTGAGGAGGAAGGTTGGGGCATGAAGATAAAAGGCTAGAAGGAGAAAACCCAACTATACTATCAGCTGTATAGATATATAAGGAATGTTGCTGTTATCAGATGCTAAAGCATCCCTCAACGCATTCCAGCACTCAAACAGAAAATCCGAATCACACAAGGCACACAACACAAGCACACACTACTAACAGCGCTATAATGATTCCGAAGAACAGGGGAAAATCCTCCTATAACTCGAAGAACTAAAACTGATAGAGGCGCAAAGGCAGATCTTCATGTCTTTAGTGTTATGGTAGATGAATCTTCCTTGTCATGATGGATCTTCATCTTTATCATATAAATTTTCACTCAAGGTAGGAGCGCCAAGAGAGATCTTCAAGTGCATCCTTCTCGAACAGAGTTATCAGGATGGTTCAACAACTAATAGTTTGAAATGGAGGAGTGTTGGAAATTCATTTTTCTCAAAAGAGTGAAATAGGTAAGTAGAGAGAGAAACTGAGAGGTCAGAAAAGTACAGGGATGGGTTTTTCAAAATAGGCTTTTAAAATATAACCTTATGGCACGACCATTCTATCTAGGCTTGCGTCCTACGGTCAGTATGGCTCTGATACCACCTCTGTCACACCCGGTTTTAACGGCCAAAACCAGATGCGGCTTATGTGTGCCTAGGATGTTCAACACACATAAGAACGTCACGGGTGAAGTAACAAAAGCAATACTTTTATTAAATAACGTTAAACTCTTACAACAATTGACATATATTGTCTTCTATGAAGGTACCTGCAGCGGAACAGAAGCACTGGTGCCCAACAACACCTTAGGCAACCGACCGGGAGACACGCGCCTAGAGCGTCACAACCTCGTCTTGATAGTCTTCAACATCTTCACTCAGTGAGCAGCAGCATACATGTCGCATGGTGTAGGAAAAATAGCAAATGTGAGTACATAGAGTACTCAGCAAGTGGGGAAAAGTAATGATATGCAGGCTTATATCAAGAATAGACTAATAAATGGTATTTTTGCGTAAATGCGAGTAATGAAAACATATTTGGACTCAAAAGCATTAAGCAGTTATTAAATGAATGTAACCCATACAGTCCAATATGCAGCATACAAGGCTCCCCACCTTGCATACCATAACCATCTAGTACTCCCTGTACTATAACCAAAACTACAACCATCTAGTACTCACTGTACTAGAACCATAACCACAACCATTTAGTACTCCCTGTACCAGAACCATAACCACAACCAAACTCATAACCACAACCCACTAATCATACGAGGATCCAAGTCTCTCATAACCGTGAGCACGGTTGTTATACAGTTTTACACTCTGCAGAGGTTGTCTAGCTTTCCCCACGAGTCAGTGAATTCCATGTTGCCGTGTTTGCAAGACACATAACACACGCCGGTGGTGTGCTGCCAAGAATCACTGTATGACACTTTCCACTAACCAGAGACTAATCCAGTATGTGTCTGCCCACTAGGTTTCACCGCCAGGCTTTACGCAAGCTAAGCTCCTACCCAGAAGGCCCCTTTTGTGCTGACCCAACATACACTGGACTGACTCTAATCAGTATGTCACGTCTTACCCATATCAGCCTCGTGGTTGGTACGTTACTTCTTGGGTTGTCGCTCCACGAACCGGTCCTTACTTAGGTTACTTGAGCAAACACTAAACCAACATCATAACCATGACAACCATCAAAACTACTTTGCTCAAGGCCTAAGGTTCCATGTTGCTAGACCATTAACAAATTAACCATCAATGTTGCATATGTTCATTTAGTCAAGATTATGACACTTCTCAACATCCCAAAAGCATGGCTAAGCAATCTACACACAAAGACACCTAACCATAAACCATCTAGGTTCCAAGGGATGATAAGGGAAAATCTAGAGCAAACCCTAACATAGGTGACTACCTATCATATTGACACTACATGCAATTTTGGTATTTAAAACAAAACATAGGTGACTACCCATCAATCTCTAGAAGGCCTAAGGTTCGAGTTAGGCTCGGATTTTGGGCAAAAGACAGCGACCGATACGATTTGGGCGAAGTCGGAGTCTGACTCAAGGTTGAAGAGGCTCCTGATAGGTGGGGTCCACTCGACAGTGGATCAGGGCGAAAACGGCTTCGGTGCAGGGCGCCTTCGGGCGCGGCAAAGCAGCTGGGCCAGGTCGGCGCAACCTAGGCAGAAAGGGGATGGGAGAAAACCGGCCGGCGTGGGGAGACAGGCCAAAAGGGGGAAGAAGTGGCCCGAGAGGAGGTTTAGGTTTTTCTTTTTCATTTCTTTTCTAAAAGCCTTTTGAATTCAAATCCAAAGCAGAGAGATTCAAATTCAAGCCACAAAATCAAATCCAAACAAACCAAATAAACCGTACATGCATAATAATAGCATGAATGCACTTAGAAAAATATTTCCTATCTCAAAATTAAATTATCTTTTTACGAAAATAGCATTTTCTCTTTTGAAATCATTTAAGTTCAAAAGTAAATTCTAGCAAATTTTATAAATTGGCAAAAATTGAAAAATTAGGGTGTTACAGTAGTGTATGTGCAACCTTGTGATCATCTGACTTCAATAACTGTGGGATCCAAAAATTATTGTGATGATGGGTAGTATAAAAATATCATATATTAGTATCTTATATGTATCCAGATCCCCTAGGGTTTCTTGTATTCTTGGAGCATACGTTCGTGCATGGAAAAGGAATCCCGAGACATATGAAAATTGTCCATAGGTACCAAGGTATCAAACAGATATGAGAGTTTATCTCTAAGGATAACATAATTCTACTTGGGAATTATTCTAGGAGGCACACGATAGCCCCCATATATATACAGAGCCAAGGAACCCTGTGGAGGATAAGTCCAACCAACAAGACACAAGCCTACAGAAGCCTAAAGCCATCGAACTTTTTGTACTCACGATCTACATCGATATCTCACCAAGACTACCATCTAGGCTAGCCAAAACCCCTTGTAATCTGTCTCAAAGATCAATACAAAACTACAGAATATAAAGCTATTATCCTTTGGGAGGCCTAAACCTATATAAATCTCTGTGTTTTGGCTTACGATTTGGCTACAAGGAGCATCCCTTACATCCTTTACGTATTCATAAGATCAACGGTTCACAAATTGTTGACAATTGGCACTATCCATGGGGAATATGACCAAAGATACCAAATCCTCATCACGCAACATGTCATTGACTCCATCCAAATTTGCACCGAGAACCGGCTACTCGGACAAGGGGTTATACGATAACTTTACCCTTTCAACCGAGAAGGACCCAGTAGCCGATCGGGTGGATCTAGGCAATGACCTTACTAGCGATGACTCTGGCGATGAGGTATGTCATTTTTTGGATCAATGTGACAAAGAATACGAGATCGGGCTTGAATTGCTCGGTGACCAAGAGGATCGTGCAAGTGCATTTTCCACAAGTCATGATCTCCCCCCTAGCTTCTGATAACATGGATTGTCGAAGTACCTACCCGAAGGTCTCCTCTATAGTGAAAATGACCCTATTAGACCATGATTTTAATTTTGGTGATTAATGATAGCATAGTCATTGGGACTGACATATTTTTCAAGAATATATGTTAGTAGGTCTCATGGATGCAATACATGAAGAAGCCACCGAAGGCAGGACAAAGTTTGGTTGAATTGGAAAAAGTCCCAGGAGAAATGACTACACCGGATGGTCCGGTGCTCCAGGTATTTGCACTCACTGGAGCATCTCTGTCAAAGGGGCATAGAGGCATGAAAGACTCACCAAATAGTCCTATGATCGAGTGTTGGCAACACCAGACAATACACTGGACAATGAATAGTGCAAAGATGAAAAAGAAGAAGACCCAACCGGATAGTCCGGTGATTGATTTGAACACACTAGAGGAATGCACCGGAGCATTCTTGATAAAGGGGAGAATTTAGCGACCTCACCAGAAGGTCCAATGCTCTGAAGATGTGTACATAGAGGTATATTTTCCAGAGAGGATTGCATTGGCTCGGCTGGCTGAGGATAACGCATCGGATGGTCCAATGATGAAGTGATGAGCACCGGAAAATACAATGGAGCAATTTACACAGAGAAGATGTTGGCTCGGATGGCTAAGGTATACTCACCGGAAAGTCCAGTGATGAAGATGGAATATACACCGTAGTATCCAGTGTTCACAGAGGCTTAAGTGGGGTTCCAACGGCTAGTTTGTGAGAGTGTACTCACCAGATGATCTGGTGTTAGTACTACTATTCTCACGAGATCATCCGGTGTTAACAGCTTTTTAGAGCCGTTGGGTTAACAGTTAGTGTGTGAGTTTAAGGCTATAAGTACCCTTCCACCTAGTCATTTGAGTGTGCTAGAGTCTAGAGAAGTTCATATACACCTGAGAAGACATCCAAGCTACCAAAGTGCTTAAAGTGATCATCTAAGGTGATTAAGCACAAGATTAGTGAATGATTAGTGCTTATAGGCCTAAAGAGTGAGTTGCTAGGTGATTGCTGCCTAGAGAGTGGATCAAGAAGTGATCCAATAATGTACCTCTTGGTACGCCGGCACCTTGGAGTCTTGGTGACTCGCCGGCAAGCTTGTTGATCCTCTGACTTGGTGTGGAGCGGTGGCAAGGCGATTCTGCGGGGAAGCAGAGACCCTTGCCTTTGTGGCTCAAGCTCCGAAGTGATCACAGCGGCGAGGAACCAGAAGAGAGGCTAGTGGTGAGACCTTGCCTTAGTGGTTTGGTGGCACATTCGATGGAGGCCTTGTATTTGTGACTTGGTGGCTTAAAGGCCGTGATCGGGTGCTGACGGGGAGCATATCCTTTGTGGAGTTCTAATGTGGACTAGGGGTGACATTCATGGGAAAAACTCTTTGTGCTGAGTTTGCTCTCTCTACCTTATTTACGTTTCTGCATTTACTTACTTGCAATTTACCTTCTTAGATAGGTTTCAAACACTTTGATCGGTAGAGTAGACACACTAGATAATCATAGAGCACATTTAGATAGAAATTTATATAGGTTTATCTTGTGTTGTTTTTGAAGCCGAAATAGTTTTAAATGTCCTAATTCACCCCCCTCTAAGGACGTCACCGATCCCTACATCCTTCGATGACAAATCCATGATGGAGTTGGACTCCTCTTCTACCAGAGGTTACCCTTGAGAAGTTTTCGCCTTCAGAGACAGGGGTGTAGCGTCATCCAATCATGATGATCCTGGAAAGTTGTGGAATCTCACTGATCCAGCTCTAGGGAATAACAATCGGCCCCACCAATGACAACTCCAGTCCAAAATTTCAACAGGATCTCGGACCCCACATCTCCCAATCACAAACAAGGAACCCAGTGTTTCAGATCAGCAGTGGCTCCTACTCCTACAAGATACTCTCTGACAAGCCCCCACTACAAATCTGACTACCTCTGAAGGCAAGGGCTAGCTCAACTTGATGAGCGACATGTCTAAGGAAGCTATGCTTCATGCCAAGAACTTTTCTCAAGCAGCAGCCGCAAAGAGCTCTAACTGGGGGAAGTCCTGCAATAATCCTTCTTGTGATGATTCAGATCCGAAGATACGCAATCCCCGAAACAAGACTAGCTGGAAAGATAACTAAACTCTTCACCGCTGGAGGACCTTGTTGATCAGGAACCATCCTATCAACATTCTGCATGAAGTCATCGAGGAGTGGAGACATTCGAGGACCCCGAAGGAGTAGTCGACTTCTCCTTAGTGACATAATTGGAGGTCATCCTGGTGTCGTTCGAGTAGAAGCCATGGTTGATCTCCAACCCGAATGGGCAAAGCTCCTGTGGCTACCCGGATTGACTAGGGTGCCATCAACGGGGGTTTGGCTTTCTCTCCAGATCCACGGAGGATTGACTGATCAGTTTGGTTCTGACCGAGGTCGATCGAGAAGTACAATGGGACCACCAACCGTGTTGAATTTTTCCAAAACTATACCACAACCATCCAAGTGTCAGGTGGGAATGAAAATGTTTTGGCTAACTACCTTCCCACAACCCTTAAGGGGTTGGCTAGGACCTGGCTGACTAACTTACCACCAGGGATGATCTACTCATGGGAACAACTCTGTGACCTGTTTCGAGCCACTTTCCAAGCCACGTAGAAGACTCTGCTTTGTGACATCATTTCCATAGCAAGAAGAATGACCTTTTTTGTGTTATGCAGATGGAGAAAGAAACTTTACGCTAGTATGTTCGACGCTTCAACAACACCCGAAACACCATCCCAAAGATAAACGACTATGACATTATCCAAGCGTTTACTCAAGGGGTCAAGAGTCAATGATGCGTTGAGGATGTTGCTAGGAAGGAGCCTGAGATGGTCAAATAACTCATGAAGATCGTTGACAAGGTATCAAGTGCCTTCAACCCAGACTAGAAGATAACTCAGCGAAGAGCAAGCACAAGAAGAACTTCAAAGGAGGTAAGGACAAGAAAATTAAAACTAATGAATTTTGGCAGATCTTCCAGACAAGCATCCTTGCACATCTCGGGATAAGGGCTATCAGCCGGGCACTAGCGAATGTTCCAGCGAGCCCTAGTGCAACGTCCACCAGATCAACAACCATATCCTATAACAGCGTCACATCTTCCAAAAGCAGATCAAGCCTGAGGTTGACAAGGCTAAGGGGAAGAAGACACATGTCGCGACCTATTCCAGCTCCAGCGATGACGACTCAGACCCGATGTCCTACCGAGAGGAGGATAGGACTGTCGACCACATGTTCGGTGGATCTACGTCCTATGAGTCCAAGAGGCAGTACAAGATATCGGCTCGAGAAGTCCTAGTACCCGTCCCCAAGAGTCGCCAGTCCATCAAGTGGCCAAACGTTGAAATCTCTTTGGACTAAAATGACTACCTAGAGAACTTCGTATGGCCAAACCGCTTCCCAATAGTTGTCAAGTCTACAATCAACAATCGCAAAGTTAAGTGAGTGCTAATCTTCAGCCATGCCTATCAGCCTGATATCGCTTCCTGTCACCTTTGGGAATCCTGACAACTTCCGAACAGAGAAAATTCTATTCAACATGGACGATTTAGATAACCAGTCAGGGGATTTAATGAGTACTTAGTACTGAAAGCTGAAAATAGCATATCGTGCATGATATAAAGTGGATTCTAATGATAAGAGGTGTTTTAAAGTCACAACTCTGAGAATTGTAAAAAGGTCCCTTATCGAGTCCTCGAGTGCCTGAAGTCTATGATGCTTTTTCACTCAAGTTGGACCTAAGGCTGGCCAAAATATGCACCACAACAAGTGACTGATGTCTCTCGAACTAATAAGAAGAAGAGGCGATGAAGGCTAAATATGATAAGCTGTTACATGCTTTCTACATCCAATACTCATGGAGTCCCAGATTTATACATCGGAATTTCAGTTAAAAGTAGAAATTAATATATGAAATCTCAAGTTCTTTTTTATAGAAAACTAACATGCAAAGGAAACTGTACATCCAACAGAGGTCCTAAGTTCTAGCCTGACGTTGTACAGGGAGAGGGAGAAAGAGAAGACTCTAATAGAAGAGCCTACACCTAAGGTTACTCCACTTGGAGCAGCTGATGTAGTAGTTGGCTGCTCCGCCATCGTTGTTGTCATCGTTGGAGGATGAGGAAAAAGTGGAGTCCTATGCCTCCTTCTCCTCCTCCTCCTATATCTCCTATTCCAAAAGATCCCAGTCTACCTCTTCTTGGCGCGCAGATAAGGGCAAAGTGATTAGAGCTTTGCTAGGTTGCTCGACCTCATTGCAGCGTGACCAACTGCTACTACCTCCTCCATATTGTTGTCATCAGAGGAGATGACATAGACTTCTATGCAAGAGTTTTACTTGGCTGGAGAAGGAGATGGTGCTAGAGGGGGAGACTTTGGTGATGAGGGTAGAGGCCCTAATGGTGATGCTAGGACCCTAACCATATTTTCTTGAGAGTTGGATGATAATGAGGATGCCATGGATAGGTTTGGGAACTAAAGCAGATGACTTGGAATGACAAGTGCTCACCACCCTAGGTTTAAAAGGGCCACTTGTCTGTGAGGTAGCTGTGCCCCTTCATTTTTAGGTGTCATACGATGGGTTTGGCCACATAATGGTTCATAGTAAACCAAGGGTCTGTTAGAGGTCAAATCACATCTACTAAGAGAACTCGCACATACAAAGAGGCACTTGACGTTTCTCTGACTAGCGCGGTAACAGTTCCAACTACAACTTAGGGTCACGATCTCCTGTGCCAACATCTCATCGCATTTAATGCTTGAAATATCTTTCGATGCACACGAGAGCAGTTGGAATAGTACCCTAGGGAAAATGGTGCACTATCCCACTGGACGCACACAATTTCTAAATATCATCATGATCCTTCATCAGGAAAAGATTCTTTTCACCACTACATTAAATTTCCGTTGCGATGGTTCAAATTTCAAATGATCAATCCAATCCAGGGACCTGAGTTACCACTCGAAGATGTAGTCTAGCAAAAAGCTTCTCTTTGCCAGACTAAGTTCTTGATCTGTTGAAGCCTCATTCATGTACTTATTATCCATCAAAGCCATATATTAGTATCTTGTACGTATTTAGATTCCCTATGGTTTCCTCTATCCTTAGAGCATACGTCCATGCTTGGGAAACGAATCCCTAGATATATGGAAACTTCTCGCAGGTACCAAATTATCTCACAAATATGGGAGTCTATCTCTAAGGATAATAGAAAACTACTCGGGAATGAGTCTAAGAGGCACACGAAAGCCCTCATATATATACAGAGCCAAGGTACCCTGCGAAAGACAAGTCCAACCAACAAGATACAAGCCTATAGAAGCCTCATGCCCTCGAGCCTTCTGTACTCATGATCTAAATCGATATCTTGCCAAGACTACATATAAGGAGCCCTCGACTAGGTTCATATCCATCCATGCTAGCCAAGACCCCCCTTATAATCTATCTCAAAGATGAATACAAAACCATAGGACGTAAGTTATTATCATTCAGGAGGCCAGAGCCTGTATAAATCTCTGTGTTTTGGCATACAATTTGGCTACATGGAGTATCCCTTACATTCCTCACGCATTCATAAGTTCAGTGGTTCAAACATCGTTGACACATTACATAACCATGTCCGTACTGCGACTCCCTTATCTTTGTTAGCACAACTAACTTGTGACACCACTCGAACATCTTTGTCTTTACAATGGTGTGCTCATTGTTCCCGGTGTTATATGACTCTTTCGCAACCATCGGCTAATGCTCATACACCACGGAGTTGGTCTCTCCTTCACTACTTCATTAGCCATCACTTGCGAAGGCTGATGTTGTTGCATGACTAGCTCCTCCTTTGCTGACTCATCAGTGTCCTCGTCTTCATCATCCTCTCAAATTAGGAAGTTTTTTCAGCCTCTTTGCTGTGAACTATTAGCTTTTAACCAGGATCTGCACTCATATGAAGATGAGGAACCATGGAGAATATAGATGAACAGTTCCCCAAACTAAAAATATGCTATTTCCATAATATGTGCACCCTCCTAAAATGCACAATAAACTTGTGGGTACTCAATTTTTCACCATATGTTCGCACGCTCATCCCAATTGTAACCACTAACTTAGTAACATGCTTAGCACTATTATAAAAGCTATTTTTTGAGACACCTGGGTTTTTTTTATAGGCGGTTCATATGACAAACTGCCTAAGTACTCGGTTGTGGCTCTGTGCGGATGTGAACCGCCTATGAAAACTAATTTCCACAGGCAGTTCATTATATGAACCGCCTGTGGAAATAGCTCTATTTTCACAGGCGGTTCCTTATATGAACCACCTGTAGAAATAGAGCTATTTTCATAGGCGGTTCACATAATAAACCGATTGTGGAAACTCCACAAGCAGTACACATAAGGAACCACCTTTGAAAATATCTCTATAAACAGTGACTATCTGTGGGGAGCTCGATTCAGACTGAGCTCACTGTACTTTGAATAGTACAGCTCAAGAGGTGGCCGTGAAATTTGAAAACAAACGGGGAAAGTTTTGTTTTTGAATTCCTTGGAGGAGATATCTAAGGTAAGAGTATCTCATCCCTAGGTAGCATCTTTTTGAAATATAAATTTATATTTATGGCTTATTTAGGGTTTGAATATGTTCTCGAGTGCTTATGGTTCTAGCCATTTAGATTCTTAAATTAGCTAAAATTTGTGGCAATGTTGATTCCATTGTGTAGATTCACATGATTCTCGCATTATATTTAAAAAATGTAGCTTCATTTGATGTTTTTAAGCCTCTAGGAGGTTTTATCGTGAATAGGGATTTTTTTTATCTAGATCTAGATGTAGATGTAGAGGAGAGAGAGTAATGAATCCACATTATTTTGAGCTATAAATTTGTGCCATTATAGATTCAATTGCGTAGACATATTATAATCATAACATGCCCAACTTTTTCTATATTTTTAGAAAATTCTTTTTTAATTATGATTTTATTATTAGTTAATTAATTTATGTATCTAATTTTGTAGTTGAAGTTAAAGATGGATAGAGCATGGATACGATGCGCCAAGACATAGAGAAATATACATCAAAAGGACTTTCTGCTTTTATTGAAGCCGTCAAGAAGGACGCTTTGACTAAGAAGACAAAGAAAATATATTGTCCATGTTATAACTGCAAGAACCAGAAATTATGGGTCAAATCAAGCATAATCAAATCACTCTTGATCTTGAGAGGTTTTGTCGAGGATTACCCAAGTTGGTACAATCAGAGTGAATAATGTACAAGTGAACCAAATGATGACATCGCTGTTGATCAAGTGTATTGTGATGATGAGGGAGTTGAAGGCGACATTGATGCTATGGTGGATAATGATACTGATTTTGATCTGGAGGAAATATTGCGCCACATAGAACTGCATGTTTTAAGGGACACAAGAGATTTAGATAATTTCGAGGCGTTACAGAAGTTATCAAAGGAACTTTTGTATGAGGAATCAAAGGGCTGTGATAAGGAGTTTACGGTGTTGCATTTGGTGCTTGAACTTCTAAGGTTGAAGGCCAGCAATGGATGGTCCGACAAGAGTTTCTTAGACTTGTTGAGTCTCTTGGCAAACATACTTCCGAAGCCTAATTTCTTGCCCACCACCACTTACTAGGTGAAGAATCTCATCTGCCTATTGTCATTGGATGTAAAAAAAATACACGCGTGTCCGAACCACTATATCCTTTACCGTAAAGAGTATGAAGCCATGGATAGATGCCTAGTATGCAATGCGAGTCGGTACAAGAGGAATGTATGAGGATGAAAATGCTTCCGCCAACGCAAAGAAGAAGAAGAGTAATGCTTGTTGTGATGAAGAAGACACTTGTTCTGATGCAGAGAAAAAGAGAAAAAGTCTTGCCATGGCAATGTGGTACCTGCCAGTGATCTCCCACTTGCAGCGTTTGTAGTCGAACCCTAGAGACTCTGAACTGATGCGTTGGCATTTTGATAATGCTAGTCAATGGAGAAAGTTCGATGCCATGTATCCAGAATTCATTGAAGAACCAAGGAATGTAAGGTTCCCGTTGAGTATCGATGGAATGAATCCTTTCGGTGACATGAGTGCCTCACATAGCACTTGGTCAGTGGTCTTGGCCATATACAAACTTCCTCCATGGCTATGCATGAAGCGTAAGTACCTTATGCTGTCCATTCTTATCCAAGGATCGAAACAACCTAGCAATGATATAGATCTATTTCTGGAACCACTGATGGAAGATATGGTAGAACTGTGGAACGATGGGGTCCGGGTGTGGGATGAGTTCCGACGGTAGTACTTCACGCTAATAGCCATGATTTTCATTTCCATCAGTGATTATCCCGTCCATTTTCCCTATCGGGACAGTTTAAAGGGAAGCAAGGATGTGTAGTATGCTTGGATAAAATTGCGTCTGTGTACCTTCCGTACTCACAGAAGGTAGTGTACACGTGACACCGATGTTACTTACTCAAAACTCACAGATACCGCAAGATGAAGAAACATTTTGATAACACGATTGAGCAAGGTACTGGCCAAAAACTTCACAACGGGGTACTAGTATTTGAAATGGTCAGGAACATCAAGGTTGTTTTTGAGAAGCCACCGAAGGCTAAAAAAAGGAAGAAAAGTGAGACATCGATTGGCATGCTGTGGAAGAAGATACTGATTTTTCTTTAAGTATTTGCCCTACTGGAAGGACTTGAACATTCGCCAAACCATCAATGTCATGCACGTTGAGAAGAATTTCAATAGGTGGTCTATTTTGCGCTTTTGGAAATCGTTCACTTCCACTTGCCTTCGATCACAGGAGGTTACGCTAAACGTCTGTGAAAACCGGTTACGAATCGCCTCTGAAAATAGTTTCTGTAGTAGTGTAGTCCCGTCTATTTTTATAATATAGCAACTTTCCTGTGTTTTGTTAGGAAACTATTTATTCAACCTTATTTATGCATAAGTCGTACTGAAATATGTTAATGATTATATGATCATCATTAATTCTTCCTCAGTCCACACAAAATCTTCAAAAGCATTGGGC
Source organism: Phragmites australis (assembly GCF_958298935.1). NCBI lineage: Eukaryota > Viridiplantae > Streptophyta > Magnoliopsida > Poales > Poaceae > Phragmites > Phragmites australis. The sequence continues at coordinate 17,123,986 of NC_084929.1, forward strand.
TGACACTGAAAACAACATATGAGATGAAGTCATTGGTTTCACAAGACCAACCTTACACGCCCCTACTGCCACAATAATCAAATTGCACTTGACAGTTTCGGGTCCTCTAGAAGAAAAAGGTTCCTTATTTTTCAAAGAAATTCATTCCAGCTAGGGCTAAAAGAGAGACAAACTCCGAATTGTTCAAGCAAGTTCATTTTAACATATGCAATAATGTCCATAACAAATCTAATATTTCTCCAGAAATGATCAAACAACGGTAATTGTAGTAGCAATCTTGAATGATCACATTCGATACTGTAATTAGCCTTTGAGTGCTTTTTATTTTATTCTACATGCACTCAACAGTTAGTTTTTAATCCACAATATACAAGTGCGGTAATTTTATTTTATAAGAATTATAATGTAGAAATTGTTCCTTTCAGATGATAGTATGACACAATATAATACATGTACAGTATCTGCAGTACTATAGAATGAGCCATCAGTGCCCCCTGTTCACTGCCGGTTAAAAAATAACTGATAGTGATAAGGTATCACTACCTGCTCACAAGCTCCAATGGCCGATCAATCATCGTGCCATTAAGAATCGGTAGTGATACCTACTATCACTGCCGGTTTGTGTTAAGAACCGACAGTGATACAACACTGCCAGTTGGTGTCATGGACTGGCAGTGATACTTTTTTATGACTACCCGTTGGTGCCTAGAATCGGCAGTGATGTGTCACATTATATAATCACTTGTCCGGCCCCCAAGCCCGAGCAGAACAGAGGAGCTTTGTTATACTTGGTGGTGGCACTTTGTGGTGACCTTTTTGGGTAGGCTTCAAAATTTGGAGGAATCCATGTGATGTAGGTGCTCCAAGGTTAGTAAGTTCATGCTTGTTCCATGATGATGAATTTTGAAGGATCTAGAGCTCTAATTGACTTAGTGAGTTTAAGATAATTGATTTTAGCTATACATTATCGAGATTAGTAAGTTCATGTACATTTATTTTGTACTTAGATTTACTTGTTAGATTGCTCTAGATTTTGAAAATAGGTGCTTGTTCCATGATGATGGATTTTGAAGGATCTAGAGCTCCAATTGACGTAGTGAATTAAAGATAATCGATTTTAGATTTTCCTATTCGAGGTATGAATTATTTATCATTATTTAGCATTATATTCTATTATGTTAATAATAATTAATTAAATGGATAGTTATTTCATATTAATTCAATGGATTTATAATAATTGATAAAATTACAGATGGACTGAATATGGATGTACAATTGTGTCTGTACCAGCCCATAATTTTTTAACTGCATGGAAGATTTTTTGAGCGTTGCCACGATGTACAAGTCAAATAATTGTAATGACTATAAATGTGTCCATGCATTGACTGCAAGAATGAGAAGCAGTTTTCAAACATAGAGCAGATCCATGCACACTTGTTTTAGAGGGGTTTCTAGCCTAGCTCTACCCGTTGGACCAAACACGATGAAGATGAGAAGATTGAACATGAAGGGCAACCAACTATCGAAGAAAATGGAGGCAACGATATGATAGCAGATGAAGACAACAATATGCCAGCATTTGAAGATACTTTGGTCCATGGCGAGGATGACATAGATTAGATGTTGCGTTATGGGGAGGAGGACTTCACCAGTGAGAGACAACATTAAAAGTTCTAGTGTATGATAGAGGATTCTAATAAATCATTGTTCTTGAACTGTAATGATGAGCATATAAAACTACATACGTTGTTGACACTGCTGCAATTGAAGGTTAGCAATGGTTGGTCAAATAAGAGCTTCAATAAGTTGTTATGATTCTTGGGTGACTTGCTACCAGAGGGGAATATGTTGTCTGAAATCACATACTAGGCCAAGCAAGTTGTATGACTATTGGGATTAGAATTAGATAAAATACATACATGTCCAAATGATTGCATATTGGATCGCAAAATTTTTGCAGAATTGGATGCATGTCCGGTGTGTGGAGCAACACGGTACAAGTGGCGCAACAATGATGATGACGTGGGGATGAATCGTACGAAGTAAAGACCCCCTTGCTAAGGTGGTGTGGTATTTCCCTATAATACCCTATTTGAAGCGATTGTTTGTGAACAAAAGGCATGTCTAGTTGATGCAATGGCACGCCGAAGAGTGCAAGAAAGACAGAATGCTCAGACACCTTGTTGATGCATGCAATGGAGGAACATTGATAGAAAATAGAAGAAGATATTCATACATGACGTGAGGAATATAAGGTTCCGGTTAAGCACATATGAGATGAATCCTTTCAGAAACATGATCAATACTCATAGCACCTGGCCCATGACTATATTTATCTACAACCTTCCACTTTATATGTGTATGAAGCAGAAGTACCTTATGATGCCATTGTTGATCAAAGAGCTAAGTCAACCTGACAATGATATTGATGTGTATCACAAACCATTCGCTGAAGATTTTCATATAATGTGGAATGATGGCGTATGGGTATGGGATGAGTACAAATGTGAGAACTTCACCCTACACGCAATGCTACTCATAACAATCAAAGATTGGCCTACTCTCGGTAACCTATCAAGACGAACGGTAAAAGGATATAATGGATGTGTCCAATGCTTGGAAGATACAATGGGCTGGTGGCTGAAGAACTCTCGGAAAATGGTTTACATGCATCACCTTAGGCTCCTTCGCTCAGATCACCCATACCACATCAAAGAAAGAGCTTGTGATGGGACATGGGAGACTGGTCAAACTCCAAAGATTCGCATAAGAAAATAGGTATTTGAGATGGTAAAGAATATTGGAGTTATCCTTGGATAGGGGTGAGGCAGTACAAAATTACCGAGTGGAAAAGGAGCTCCTATGTGGAAAAAGGGATAATTTTTTGGGACCTACCTTATTGGCAAGACCTGGAGGTCCGACGCGCACTCGATGTCATGCACATCGAGAATACCTTGTTTGACAGCTTGATTGGTACCTTACTAGATGTACTAGGAAAAACAAAAGATACACTCCAAGCACGGATGGACCTAAAAGATATGAAACTCAAGAACATTCTGCAGAACTGGACAATGGGAGAAAGCGGCTTCCTACAGGTGCTACACTCTAAGCAAGGAAGAGAAACTCAGCCGGTGCGGTTGCTTGCATGAAGTCTAAGTTCTGTCTGGTTACTCCACCAACGTAAAGAGACTAGTCTTGATGAAAGATCTAAAATTAGTTGGCATGAAGTCTCATAATTGCCATGTAATGATGTCACAATTGCTTGCAGTTGTAATAAGGGGTGTTCTGCCAGAGAAAGTCTGAGACCTGGTCATAAAATTGTGTTCATTCTTCAATGCAGTCTCATAGAAGGTCATCAATTTGTTAAAACTAGAAAAGTAGTAGGATGACGTAGCTGATACTCTATGTTAGCTTGAGATGTGTTTCCCTCCATCTTTTTTGATATCATGACCCATTTCATTGTTCACATCATAAGAGAGATAAACATCCTTGGCCCCTTGTTTGTTCATTAAATGTACCCTTTCAAGAGGTTGATGGGTTTTTTTGAAGAAATATGTTGGTAATTGAGGTCAATCGGAAGGTTGCATTGATATAGGGTAGGGAACCAAGGAGTTGAGTTCTGCGTCGACTACATGAATCTCAAACCGATTGGTGTTCCTGTATCTCGCCATGAGGGGTGGCTATCGAGGATAGGGATGATAGGCAAGAAATTAGTTCGTACCAATGATCGTGTTTCACTTAATCAAGCACATTTCGCAGTTCTGCAACAATCAGTTGTAGTAGGCCCATATGCCAATATGCACGTGAACATGCTACACACCACAAACCCAATGAAGTCAGAAGATTGGATCGTGAGAGAGCACAAAGATCATTTAAGTGATTGGTTATGTAGAAACATGATGGGTAAGGATATAGAGGAGGGTCAATTGAAACTGCTTGCTCATGGACTGTCAACTATAATTCTAACATTCTAAGGATACGACATGGATGGCTATACATTTTATACGAGAGCACAATATGACAAGAGCACTAATCGAAATAGCGGTGTACGTATTGATGCTTATGATTGCAATGGTAGTAGGGAGACTTACTATGGATTCATATAGGAGATTTGGGAGGTCCTGTATGGATCGTTGAATGTCCCTCTTCTTCGGTGCCAACAGGTCAGACTCCCAGGAGGAGTGAACATTGTCAAGTATGGTATGACTACCATGGACCTCAAACTCGTTGGTTCTATGGAAGACCATTCGTACTTGCCAATGATGTTACACAAAAATTCTATGTAAAGAATCCAGCTGACAAGGAGCACCACATGGTTGTTCAAGAAAAAGAAAGTATTGTCGGAGTTGAAAATGTCGTTAATGAGGAAGACTATAATAAATTTGATGACCTCCATTCTTTTGGAGAGAACATCGACTTAAATAAAATAGAAGCAAGTGAGGAAGCCACTTACATAAGCTGTGATCATAACAAAGGTCTAATCGTTAACTGAAAAAAGCTTTGCTGCATTCATTAAAGATTTGCTGAAATTTGTATTAATTAATAACATTTTGTTTCGTATTAGTTAAGGATATGCTTTAATGTAAATACTATTTTAATAAACTATATGAGTACTTTACAAAATACTACATAAAATATTAAGGAGATGCTATAATGTAAATACTATGATTTAATAAATTACATGAATAAACTTAAAAGATGCCTCTAAATACTATTTTAATAATCCGAAAAAATAAAGCTGGTATTGCTGCCGGCTGTAGTATAGAACCAGCAGTGATACCCTTCACATCACTACCGGTTCTATATTATAACATGCAGTGATACGTTCGTGTATAAATCCGGCATCCCTAACACTTACCGCAACACCCAAAAACCCCAATCATTGCCCCAACATCTGACTACCGACACCGTGATGCCTGATGCCCCACCACCCAATGCCTGATGCTCTAATTCCCTGCTGCCCAATGCCCGACGCACCGATGCCCCTCCGCCCCTCCGCCCGATACTTGCCACCCATTTCCCTAGTGCCCCACCGTTGCAACGCTTGACGCCTGCCACTTGTCCATCACCGCCTGATGCCTGATCACCATCCTGGTTCCGTATAGCCCCGCCACCGCCCTGGTTGCCTCTCCTTTGCCCATACAGGATTCTGGTGAGGCCTCTTCTCTTTGTGGGCTTTGGCCATGCTGTCCCTCCTTCACGTGGCAAGACCACGACATGGATTTGTGAGGCTGTAGGTTAGGATTTGCAGGTGTTCAAAATGTGCTAGAATGGGGCGAGGTGTTGTCTAATTGTTCCGGTGCGGCCATGAGCTCCAACAATCAAAATTCTGTCGCTTAGTGAAAATTTGGTTTGTGTCAAATGTGATTCTTAATTATATTGGAGAACTGAATTTATATCAATGAAGGAGAATTGAAATTCATTGAGTTCAATGTGAAATTGTCTTCAAATATGGAGAACTGAATTTGTACCAATTTTTTTTTGGAGAACTGAAATGTCTTCAAATTTTAATTGGAGATCTGAAATTGTCTTCATATGTGATGCTTAGTTTGCACAAGTTTCATTCATTGATAATTTAATTTGATATTGAATTGTGTCAAATTCTTAGTTTCATCATCTTTAGTTCAATAATGGTAGGTTTATGATTTCTAGTTAGAAACTGTAGTTAGAAAAATTTGGGGAATGCCTCCTTACATAGAAGAAGATGAATCAATTAAGATGATGATGAAAGATGTCTGAGATGGTATTATTTGCTACAATTGGTTAAGTGGATTAAAACCACCTAGGCCCCATATTATTTCAATGGAGTATTGTTTTTCAAATGGAACAACTTTGAACTGTTATTCGGCTTAATCACATTTAGTGAGCGGAATATTTTCTCCAAAGTAAGTAAGGATGACATAATTGTGATTTTCATGGCCACGAAAAGCGCAAAGTGAAGAATTTGTAATCTCCTATTTATGTAGGCCATATTTCATATTTGAACAATTTATATTGTAATTTTTTGGCGAAATCAGAACTTATTATTTAATTTATGATATTAGGAGATATCTTTTAATACATTTGTATTGTACCTTTTATAATTTATGTTAATATGTAACAGAATGGCATGCATATATCAAGTGAAACTCTCTGTGGACATTGTGGTGTCAATCCTTGGTCTTAGTTTTCATAAATGTATTTTTTTGCTATCATGATGAAGTCCATAAGATGCAAATTTGTATGTAGGAATGGCACCTCCAAAAGCAAGTCGCTCCTTCTTGGACCAAGGTGTAGCCTCGGATAGAGATGGGCACGTGAATATGGAACAAACAAGTAACGACAGCCCAAGAAGGGGAAGCCCGAGTGAGTACTTCAACTTGGTTCACCCTAACACGTCAGAGGGTCAGACCTCGACTGATGCTATAGATGGTCAGACGTTCGAAGTACAAAGATGGCATGGCCAAGTTCCTAGCAAGTTGTCTACATGATGTTTTATCATCATGGAGCTTGATTTAGTCGGGGAGCCTATGATGCCATCGCATGTAATGGGGATGCACAAGACGACATGTAGGGTCTTATCAGGGATCGTGTCCCAATCAGCTATAGAAATTGGAGAGGCCGCCCGGATGACCAGTGGGTGGTTTCCAATGACATCAAGGACCTTTTGTTGGACAAGTTGATAGAAAGGTTCGAGTTCCCTAAAGGGTGCAACCTTGAGCGAGTGAAGGGCCATGCATAAACTTAATGGCCAACTCATTTAAGAATTTGAAGGGTACATTGTATAGAGGTTATGTGAAGAAGGATTGAACACTAGACTTTAATGTTTACCCTAAGGTGCAAGACTATTGGAATAAATTCGTGCAATATAAGTAGTTAGAGGAAGTAATTAAGTAAAGCAAGGCAAACAAGGGCAACTCCGAAAAGAACATTTACCATCACAGACTAGACACGTGTGGGTACGCAAAGAAATTACCTAACTGAGAGAAGAAGGAAGAAGAACTACCCCACGACAGTGTCATACCTGTGACGGCTCAGTGGATTAAATGAGCGAAACAATATTTGTACATAATGGGGGTGACTCTTTCGGATGAAGGCCACCTATGCTTCAGAAGGGAAAAAGATCAAGAGGTGACGCAAAGCCTATGCTTTGATTTGTTCTGGGCCTTTCATTTTGGATCCTTCGGAGTGGCAACAATGAAGCTGCTACCACTATGAGGTAGATGCTGCCAAAACTTGTATTCGTGTGAGCGCCCAGGTGAGATGTGCGTTTCCACACATGTGTTCTAGTACTACCTCAACAATAGAGGCTAGAAGAAAATTAAAGCTAGATGGAACCTATATATGCTTATTTTAAAGGTTTTTAAAATGACTACCCTATTTAGTATTTACTATTCATATAAGCGAGAAATATTATGATAATCTTGTTGCCAATGGTGATGTCTCTTTACAACTACTAGGCTTGGACACTTGGCAACCATATATATAACCATGTGAAAATTTAGACATACTGAAGGTTGGATGGTTTAGAGCTACCCAGTAACATCCACCTCACATGATTTGTATGTGTAACATATACTTATTCTAATATGTCTTAGGTCTATATATCTGATTTATAATTTTTCATTCTTAATTTAATGGCACAGACAAGTACGAAACATACTTGCAAAAAAAAGATCAAAGGATGCCATATCTTATTCAATACTTTTCTTATTTCTTATTTCTAATTAGTCACACGCCCAAACATGTGAAACTTAATATTGGGAGAGGAGTACCTTCAAAGCCGGGCAGTGGCTAAGGGCCAAGGGGGTCGTGGATCACCTCTCCCGCCTGGCCCTCACCTTCACCTCCGATGCACCGTCGCCAGGCTCCAGACGGAGTACCTCCGGAGCTAGGCAGTGGCTAAGGGCCGAGGAGGTCTTGGATCACCTCTCCAGCCTGGCCCTCGGCTTTGCCTCCGACAAACCGTCACCAGGCTCCGGACGGAGTACCTCCGGAGCCGGGCAGCGGCTAAGGGCCGAGGAGGTCGCGGATCACCTCTCCTGCCTGGCCCTCGGCTTCGCCTTCGACACGTCATTGCCAGGCTCCGGATGAAGTACCTCTGAATCCGAGTAGCAGCTAAGGGCCGAGGTGGTCATGGACCACCTCTCCCGCCTAGCCCTCGGCTTCGCCTCTGACACACCATCGCTAGGCTCCGGACGGAGTACTTCCGGAGCTGGACAGCCGCTAACGAACCCGAAGGGTCAGGGACCACCTCCAGAGCTTATCTCCAAAGGTTCTAGATGGACTTTGCTGAGTCGAAAATCTAGAACAAATTGGTAAGAAGGCCCTACCGGTGCCGAGCCTAAGGAGTACGCAATAACCAGGAACGACGAGGTTGCCACTGCTTCACCCAGCCCTCCTTAGTTACCCTACATATCTACCACCGCCAGATTCTAGAGGCCACCTCTCCCCCAGAAGGAATGAAACCAACGATGATCTATGCGTAGGCTCGACACTGCGGTCATCTGAAAACTAACCATCACCTACAAAGGAGACGGAGAAGCGCGGCTTCAAGGCACGAAGGTACACACACATACGGTCACCCGTTCGAAAGATACCCTTGCACTCCGATACAGAAGGAGACACGACCATCCTCGAAGGTCTAAATTATATTATTAAATAGTTAGTACATCGAGAGGACACATACAAAGCAACAATATAGAAATTGCTACGAAGAAGATAGAACCTGATAGAGCAAATTAGGGTGAGAAAGAGTACAAGGTGAGTAAGTCAAGTCATGAGCCCACAGTAAGGCCATGGTTGACCGTGAGACATGGATGCCTCACAACTTCAGGCAAGTACACCCTCCAGGAGACCGCCTTCACCTCCTACAGGTCCCAGCAGGGGCCATGCATGGGACGGCGTATGCGCCTCATCTACGGCCTACCGTTGTGGAAGCCGATACAGTAGTCGGCTCCCGAACTGTCGGAGGATGAAGAACAGTCCGAGGAGGTCACCGGTGGGGCCTTCTCCCTCGCCTTCCTGGCCTCCTCCTTCGTCGTCGCTTCCGTAGACGCTTGCTCGCTTTCCCCCCGCAGGAGATCCCAGTCGATCTCCTCATCATCATTGGAGATATCAATGATCTTGAGGCCACCGGCCCCTGGCTCCCCTACAACCAATTGCTCCCATCTGACCCCTGGCTCGTTGGGGCATGGACCTCATCGGACTATTCCCTCATGCCAAAGGCAACCTTTAGTACGTGGTGGTAGCATTGGAATACTTCTCTAAATGGGTTGAGGCCAAGCCCCTCGCAGCGATCACATCGAAGAATGTCCAGTAATTCTTCTAGAAGAACATAATTTGCCACTTTGGTATTCCACGACAGCTCATGGTCAACAGCGGCACGCAATTCAACTACGAGCCTTTCAGACAATTCTGCGATGACCTCGGCTCCGAATTATGCTTCGCTGTAGTTTGACATCCTCAGTCCAATGGGGCTGTAGAACGGGCCAATGACAACATCCTCTCCGGCTTAAATCACCGACTAATTGGCCTAGCTCGAGGCCTATGGGTCGAAGAGCTTCCTAAGGTTTTATGGTCCCTTCACACCACTATCACATGAGCCACCGGGTTCACCCCCTTCCGCCTCCTATATGGCGATAAGGCCATGACCACCACTGAGATCAAGGCATGCTCACTCAGGGTGCAACTTCCACAAACCTCTGGAGAAAGAGAGCTCTCCCTTTATCTCACCGAAGGCACGTGGCTCCATGCCATCCAGAATCTCGATAACTACATCAATAAAACCAAGGCCTGGTACAATCCTAAGGTCGCGCCACGGAGCTTCAAGATCGGTGACTGGTACTTTGATGTGCCCTAGCTTCGGGAAAACTGCACAACAAATGGGAGGGCCCATACCTGGTCCTCAGGTCTAACAAACCCTGCTCCTACAGCCTGGCCAATACAGAAGGGACCCCCTCGAACACAATTGAAACACAGAGACCCTCCGTAAATACTATGTATAGACAACCCCAGCTTCAGTCCTCTCCAAAAATCTGGAACAAAAAAAACCATAGGTTTACACACCCACAAATAGCCACCAAACATAGAGTTGTTGCCTTCCAAAAAAAAGCCCTTACCCCACCAAATAACCTCACACAAAACCTATGAAGACCCTCCGGCATCTTGAAGGCATTGCCTCCGTACCGGAGAGGTAAAAACCTCCGGCATCTTGAAGGCAGTGCCTCCGTGCCGAAGAAGTATATCCCTACGCCATCTTTAAGGCCTAGCTGGCCTACATAGCAAAGAGGCAAAGGCCGTTCTAGCATCTTGAAGGCTTAGCCTCCATGCTAGATAAGCATATATCCCTTCGCCATCTTTAAGGTCTAGCTAACCTATGTGGCGGAGAGGCAAAGACTCCAGCATCTTGAAGGCAGTGCCTCCATGCCAAACAGGCATAAGACCCTCTGTCATCTTTAAGGCTTGACTGACCTACGTGGCGGAGGGATAACCTCCCCGGCATCTTGAAGGCCTAGCATCAATGCCAAAAAGGATTCATACAAAGTAAGGATCCTCTGGCACCTTGAAGACTAAAATTCTTCGTGCCAAAATCATCTAACCCCTCCAGTATCTGGAAGGCCTAGCCTCTGTACTACAAGGCATCACACATCAAAACATTATTAAAACGATATGTTCTTCCCTACTCATGCCCAACGCAATGCAGTACCCCTCAGACCCCACACCCCGCGACCGCTAACAGCCGCAGAATGCAAAGGGGCTGGGATAGAGGGCACAGGCGAAGTGTTAATACAATAAATTATAAATGCCAAAAAATAAAGCTAACACAAACGCAAGTTTATTCATACATGGCATAGAAAGAGTTTTGCATTCAGCTAACCATTGTACATCGAATCTATGCATAGAAAACTTGCTAGCCTGTTACACCTCCCTAAAGTACTATAGGATGATGAGGGCGCTTGACTGCCACGCCTCCTAGAAATACCACGGGACCTGGAGAATTGACCCCGGTAACTGTGCACAGGGGGTCAACGCAAATCCCCTCCACGGAGGGAGTTGCTGCCTAAAACGAAGCCCCCTCGGCCTCGGGAAGACGAAGGATCCGCTGGGAAGGGATAATAAAAAATGTTCTTGATAAAAGCAAAACTGTAAACTACATGAAATTCTAGGACTTGCCCATGCCGTAAGGACCTCTTTGCTCGTGTATGTCCTACTTTACTTTGAGCACTTCTTTTTTTTGTCATCAGTTGGGACGATGAGGATCCTGATATTTGCTCTAACAATGGCTCTAGATAACGTAACGTATAACTAACCGTGAGAGAACACTAGCTCGAGCAACTAAATGCCGACGTTAGGGATGGTCCGCCCCTGTGCCTTGTTGATTGTCATGGCAAAGCTGAGCCTAACAGAAAACTGCTTCCTTTTAAACTGGAAAGGAAACATCTCGTCATTAGAGGGGCAAGAGGGATCTGAAGCAGAAAAACCTTCTTTCTAGCATGCTACCCTAGCACAATCTCTGCATCGATAGCATTTCTCTGTAACCCCCGAACCACCAGCCTCTTCCCATTGCAAAGTCTGTTCGCAGGATCAATGTTTCTCATCTTGAGCTTTAGAACATGTGGAGGTAGCCCATAAGTGTCAGTGAGTTAAGAAACTCAAAGGGTAGTAGTTATGGGGATCGTCTTCTGCACTATCAAAGCTATGATACACCATTTCCTCCCCTCAAAAGCGATCGATCATCTTTATATTAATCTGATCCACACAATCATGGCTCCCGAGATGATGTAGTTTAGTTTGGATCCGACATATTACCATCAAACATTGGAAAAACATTGTTTATCAGTTTATTAAGGTCCATGTTCTTCCCTACATACAACACCCTTACCATCAAGCATTGGAAAAACATTGTTTATCAGTTTATTAAGATCCGTGTTCTTCCCTGCATACAACACGCATATATCGTCAGGAAGACGTACAATAGTGTTTCTTATTAGTCGCTCATGTGCATTAGTCGCTCGTATCTTTCGCGAGAAATGAAAGAAGTGTTTATTATTACGATACCACACTGCACGACCAACTGTATATGCGAGCACAATGGTGTATCTTCGCTATTGCCGAAGGTACCTGATCAACAGATGAATATGGTGCAGACAAGAAGTCAGAAAGTTTAAATTTCGGGTTTGGGCAGGGGATTCTCAATCGTCTTTGTCATGTTTTTCTAGATCTCCGGAAATGACACACGGTGATTGGAAGACTCGAAAAAATTGGAAGGCACAAACGAGTTTCTCACCTGCTCACGATCGATGCCAGTAGTTTTCACATGCATATTAAGTAGTTGTTGTGTCATTGTCCCTACTTTCCCGGGAGCAATGATCTCGATAGAACACAAAAAAGAATCCTAATACCATATAGCCTAACACCTAAAAATGACTTGGCGAGGAACATAAGAAATAGATAGTTAAGTGACCATACGTTGCAACGAGTTTAAATAAACATTCTACAAAACAATAAAAGTGAGTTTCCCATTATACACAATGTACTCCTTGATAACAGACAAACCGTTGATTGCTGTAACCAAGGAGATTTGTAACCAAGCAGAAATACTCATGTTATCTACAAAACCAAACATTAGCCATTTTGTAAAGACAACCACGGACATTGCACAGTCATGATTTAAATTTTGAACTGTAAATTACAGAAAAGAGAAGATTCAGGGGAGCAGGAATATCAATGGAAGTGTAATGGGCATGAGGTGGTTCGGGTGGACAAGATCGAATTGGAATATAGCACCCATAAAAAATTGTTCACCTGCTAATTATCTCTATTATGAATGTTATGCTGTAAAACGAAATAACTGACGGACGATACTAAAAGCAAAATATACCGGTTTCGTCGAAGCGAACTGACAAAAAATCCGTCATTTCCATAAGCATCTCAGAGATAAACAGAACTGCTAAACATTGAAACTGTTGCCGGTGTTGATACGTACTGAATATTTAGAGGACACAGAAACAAATACGTACTGAATATTTAGAGGACACCGAAACAAACTTGTACATCCATCCCATTTGTTACGTCCCTGTAACCTGCACAAAAAGGTACATACAAAAATAAACATAGAATAATACAAAGGTTTATCGCTGTTCTAGCCTAGAATGTATAATCCTTGTAGAAAAGCGTGCCACTAAATGCATCTAAATTGTGAAGTCCTGTTTGTACAACAGTCAAATTGAAGGGTCTTAGCCTAGCATTGAAGTTCCACAATGTCACCAACATTACATGTCAAGTTATAATGAAAAGCACACAATTTGTGACTTTCAGAATTTTGGAAAATAGTATCATAAATCATTGGTGCTACTAACGTGTGAAAAGCTAACCTCTTATTGGAGTTTGACTGATGATGAGTTCCCATTAGATGATCCTAGAGCTGAAGAATTGTACCTTTACAAATTGCAGATATATGAACATATAAAAAGAGGGAATGCATCAATTATATCATAACTGTAAATCTCGAGCTGGATGCACAGCATTCATCTACCAGCTTTAGTTTGTTAACTCTGAGCTACAAGAAAAATATGGGAAGATTTAGTAGAGGCAAACCAAACCCACTTGATGCAGCGATCTCAAGGCAGATGATCTCATTTTGAGTTGAATTTTTTGGTACATGTCATACGGATAATAACGGCAAGCACTAACACATGCAGAATTGCATATACATACAATTACAGTTGTGCTCCTCACCGTTGCACTTCCTGTGCACCCATTGCCTCACCACCGTGCAAACACATCATACTCCCTCGCGCTCCTGAGCCTCCCCTTGCTGGTCACTCGAGTCCAACAGAACGAATAAGCAGTCGGCATTCGGAGCCGACAGAGAAGGTCCGTGGAAGATGGGTAGGAGAAGGTCGGCATTCGAAGCCAACAAGAGAGGGGATTTAAATGTCCAGCCACTGCCAGTGGCAGCATCAGCTTTAAGGCGAAGCACGCAAGGTCTCCAAGCCTGGACACAGATGAATGGGGAAGGAAGAGCGGGACAAGGGGTGGTGGATCTGATACTGAACGGCCTCTGTATGCGACCGTGGCGGCGGCAAGGCGCTGTTGACGTTGCAGGGACGTCTTGCACACCAGCGCTCGCAACGAACCCGTCGTCGGAACGGGAGACAGCTGCATCGACCGCCGTGGCTTTGCATGTAGTAACATCGCCACCACCCCAATGTAGCCGTGACTCGCCGCAGCTGTGCCCGCCGTCTCCACGCACGCAGCAATGTTGCTTGAGGTGGCGGCCTCATTTTTGCGCATGGAGTGGCTGCCGCGGTGCTCGCAGCAAGATCGACGGAGGACAAGCACGCGGAGCCTGAACGCACGCCAGCGGTGGTGAGGTCGTTCCCCTTCATGCCTGTTCCCCTGTTTGAGGGGCACGCGGCTCGCGCCTCGGCCGCGTCAGCGACACCAAGATCGGAAGCAACGCGACGCCGACATGGTCGACGATGATGGCCACGCACGACGAGGAAGGTAGTGAGGGATGACCCCTGCTGCCACTGGCGCCACACTCCAGAACGGATCTCGGCAAGGGGATACTTCACCAGGCACTTAGATCTGCAGGAGAGAGAGAGAGGGGGATACAAAAGAAGGGATGTGGAGAGGGACGGGAGAGGTAGCGCTAGGGGGCAGCGGAGCAGGACGGGCTCCTGCGATGGCAAGAGAGGAGCTCTCTTCCACGTCGTAGATGAGGATGGAACGATGAGAAGGGAGAAAGCGGACTCACGGTTGCAGTTTGTCGTGAGATTTGGAGCGGAGGGATGCCAAGGAATCGGCGTGGCCACGTGGGAAGGGAGCGCGGTTGTGGATGGGAGGGGCTGTAGTCGGTGGATGGCCGAGGATAAGGGTGAAAATGGATGGCAGGAAATCCGAATTATTCGATTCTGTATTCATTAAAATACGAATATAGGTATTCGTATTCGTATTCATTTCTGAAATGGATACTAAAATGGATATATTCGAATTCGTTTTCGAGATTTGGATTTAAATGTGGATATCCGAATTCGAGATATATCCGATTCGTATCCGTATCTGCCAACCAGGGAACCAAATTTTGCCAAAGTTTTAGAAATTTCAGATATGAACGAAATTCCAACCCAATCAAATTGGAACAAATTTCAGTCAAATTTCATCAAATTTCAGTTAAATTTGATCAAAAATTTAAATTTCCAACATGAATTTTGAACAAAATTTCTAAAATTCCGGCCCAATCGAATTAGAACAAATTTCAGTCGAATTTTATCAAATTTCAGTCTAATTTTTTCAAAAATTTAAATTTTCGACCTGAATTTCGAAGATCGAGTAGATATCCGAATGCGGATTTGTATTTGAACTATCTGATTCGTATTCGTATTTGAGGATATCCAAATCCGTATTCGTATTCGAATTAAAATGTGGTAAATCGTACTATCCGAATTCGATTCCATGCGTATTCGATCTGTTTCCATCCCTAGCGGAGGGGATGTGGGGGAGCGGAGAAATCGAGAGGCAGAACAGGGGCGGGGGGAGCACGCAGGATGGAAACGACCGTTCCGGAGGAGCGGAGAAATTGAAAGGCAGATCGCGGGGCAAAACGCGCAGAGATGCATGACGAAAAGAATTTTACAATCGTTTTAAGTAGAGAGATTGGACATAGCTACTGTATCAGAAGCTTCTTATATGGAACATCTAAAGAGCTTTTGGTATAGCAGCTTCGCAATATCTATTCTATTTTTAGATTTAGATATAAAATACTCTACCTCGAATATTTCAGTTTGGGTGTCTATCTTAAGTTTGATGTGACATCAAATATAAGATAGATTCCTATACTAAAGAGTTCACGGTAGAGTATTTTTGCATATCTGAAAAAATTATAGCTGCTGGTTCATTCCTTGAACCTCAATGATAATGGTTATCACTGTCGGTTCATGTTATTAACCGGTAATGATAGTAGGGTTATCACTGCCGGTTCAAGGCTTATACCGGCAGTGATACTTACTATAACTGTCAGTTCAAGGCTTAAATTGGCAGTAATGACTTTTTCTATAGTAGTGTGGTTAATCAGCTATACTCACTGTTACAAGTCGCAAGGAAAACCTCATATGATTAGAACTTGACAGTTTGATTAGTTGTTAATCATAGTTGTGGGAACTATGATTAAGGTGTTGTTCAACCTAGGTGGTGGAACCAGGGTTGAGGTGTTGGAAGGTTGATTAAGGCAAGATGGTTAGAATCTTGAGGTGGTTGTTTATTTATTGTTACTCACTTAATTTTTTACTTGCTTTTAAATTGTTTTAAAGTAAATGTTGTTTATGCAAAAGAGTCATATTGCCATATTATTATTCAAGCCTTCATATGCATATTATTTCCTCACAACTTGCTGAGTATGACATATGCTCACACTTACTATCACCAAACACTCGGTTGGAGAAAATGTTGGAGAGTTCAATGAAGATGGATGTTCTAAACTTTTTTCTACGTAGGTTTGCCTGTGGAATCATTGTGAAGAATAGAGTCTTTATAGTTCCATTGCAGTATTATTTGGATCTTGGTCCTTAAATGTGACTTTTGTAAGATGGTTAATTATGATTAAGTGAGATATTGTAATGATATCTATTTATGAAGTCACTATATAGATGCGATTGGTCATTTTCTCGAACCGGTCTCCACAACTAGAAGAAGGACAGGAGGAGGACTTTGAAGAGGGCAAGTCCCAATCCCTTGATCATTTGGATAAATATTTTATAATTTAAAATGACAAACTTAAAACTTGACTTATCAATGCGTGTGATATAAATTAGCTTTTTTTTGTTTGTTTGCAGTAGTTATATCCTATCGGTCAATGCCAAGCCTTGAATGTTGTTATCAGAATTCCATGATGCCGTAGAATTTCCTATCATTAACTATATTAATGCTAGATGATGCCTTGTCAACTAGTATGCTTAGGTCAAATACCTCTCTTCAGAGACAGTGTAGTAATCAACACCTATATTTCTTTTAATATGAAATGGTGATATGTGTTAGAGTGTTGATGACTGTGTGGGGTGGTGCATGAAAACACTGAAAACCTATTTTGGTAGGGGCAAGTCAAGTGTTCCTTGAGGAGGATGCCCTTTGGGGGCATGAGCTACCTGTGTTGTACTCGTTGCCGATGAAGATGCCTATACCAGCCAAGTAAGGATCAAATCATTGTGCTGTCATGCTGAGATACCCTAGTACAACCACTTGCCCTGATTATAGTAAAGGGGTTTGACCTCGTATCTTCTCTGACCAAGTTGGACATGCAACTAGTAGGGCTGAGAGCAACGGGAACCTAAGTGGCCATCAAGCACTCTATGTAAGGCTTGTAGGATCTAGTACTCTATGGAGGCTTGTGATCCTTTATGGAATGTCAAACTATGTGAAGTTCATTAGCCCTTGGAGTATCTTGTACTGGCAGTCTGGCAAGGAAGGATGGGTGAAGAGTCTTATTATTATTCACTCCTCAACGAGGTACAGATGGAAGCTGAGAATATCATGTGAGTAAAGTTGTACACCTCTGCGAAGTGTAAATCTAATCGAATTGTTATGTCTGCGGTCATGGACAAGCAAAGCTTTGGCCACACTTTGGTTATACTTGGGAGTGGGGGTAATCCTTGATGGGTGAGTGAGTAGGCTATTTAAAAAGTTGTAAATTATAAAAATCAGGGTGTTACAAATCTACCCCCCCCCCTAAAGGAATCTCGCCCTCGAGATTCAGGCAGATCGGAAAAGAGACAAGGGAACTTGGTCTTCAAAAATTTCTTATTGCTTTCCAAATTGCTTTTTTTCTTCTGGGTGGTGACCTCATTGCACTGACATGCTCTGATCACTTTTGCTGGATAGCTATTTCCAATGGTCTTTAGGTTCCAGAACCAAGAGATTGGGTAAAAAGTCTACCCCCCTTAAATAGATTGGATCTGTTTCACTTTTTTTCCAGTTCTTGAGAAGTAAACAACCGAGTGATAGAGTAGAGGAATATTAATGATTCTCAGGTAGAACAAGGGGCAACAAAACTTTCATTCAAGTCTTAACATAGATTGTACTTAAGCAACATGTTTTCATGATACAAAGAGATGACATCGGATCCACATTATTACACGGTTGCATCAAACATGGAATATCACTCTCAACTTTTTGGTCCCTATTGAGTTTCTTTGGGCTTGACATTATCCTTTTGAGCTTGATTGTCTTGAATTGCTGCTTGAACCTCATGTCGGCTTGAGTGCTGAATTGAGGTCATCATCTAAGGTTGACGGTTGATCCGGTTAGCGGAGAAACATCTTGGGACATCTTTTTACCCAGTGTGTAGGGTCTCCACAGTGAAAACACACGCCCTTTTTTTTGTAGAATCCTGGGGTTTATTTCCGCCTAGATTTGTAGGATGTAGAATCTGACTATTGGGGCATGCGAGGAGAGCTTTTTCTACCGTATCATCATTTTCTTGACTGATGGGATTGTCTCGTTGCACTGATCCAACTTGACTTTTGGTCTTCTTGAAACATTTGGTCTTGTTTGGTTGAAATTCGCTGTAGGTAATCTTCCAATCACTGATGTTGAGATCCTGAGGACTAATTTGCGTCCAGGGTGTTCTGAGTGGGCATCTTACTTCCATTACATGCTTGAGACTGGGTAGTCATCGGAGTGTTGATGTTGACCTGTTTTGGATACCTTGTAGGACACTGATTCACATAATCTCCTTCCTTTCCACAATGGAAACATCCTTTGCCTAAGGTAAGAGTAATTGGGCTGTTCTTAACCTCAGGAGTGGCAGGTGGAGTAGAACAAGGTGTTTGATCATCTGAACACTAAACAGGTGCTTGCGGTTGAGGTCCTTATTGATTGTTGGACGAAATGTAAATCCTTGCCGAGGAGCTTGAGTTGACACACAGGGACGTGCGTTGGTTTCTTGTTCTTGGAATAACATCTTCCTCTTCTTCATGTCATCCTGCTGACTATGTTTGTCCTTTGCACATAGAGCTTCTGTGATATGTAGTAGACTTTCAATATTATGAACCATGCTTGTAAGAACCTGAGTCTATTTCGCCAAAAATTGCTCCTTGTTGAACTGTGGTGGTACCTGCTGGTTGCTGGCTTAGATTGTTGTTGGTACCTTGACCTTCCTTCAAGCTCACCATCTGGTCAGGATTGAGGAGGAAAGTTGGGACAAGAAGAGAAAGAACTATAAGGAGAAAACCCAGCTATACTATTAACTATAGAGATATATAAGGAATTTCGCTGTTAGCAGATGCTAAAGCATCACACAACGCATTCCAGCACTCAAACAGAAAACCCAAATCACACAAGGCACACCACACAAGCTGTCACACCCGGTTTTAACGGACAAAACCAAGTGCGGCTTATGTGTGCCGAGGAAGTTTAACACACATAAGGACGTCATAGGTGAAGTAGCAAAAGCAATACTTTAATTAAATAAACGTTCACTTCTTATAAATAAAAGACTTCACCTAAACAACCTCAAAATTAACCTAAACAACAACAACTAATCGACAGCAGCAGGACAAAAACATTGGCGACCAACACTCCACAGGCACCGACTGGAAGACACGCTCCTTAGAACACCAGGTCGTCGTCTTGGAAATCCTCAAAGTCTTCCACTGAGCAGCATATGTTTTGTAGGAGAAAGCAAGGGTGAGCACATAAAGTACTCAGCAAGTATGGGAAATAATGACATGCAGGCTTATATCAAGAATAGGCTAACACATGGTAATATTTGCGTAAATGCGAGTAATGAAAACACATTTGGACTCAAAAGCATTAATCAAGTATTAAATGAATGTAACCCAAACAATCCATCATCTAGCATACAAGGTTCCCCACCCTGCATACAACAACCGTCTAGTACTCCCTGTACTATGACCAAAACCACACCATTTGGCACTCCCTATACCAGAACCAAAACCACACCATCTGGCACTCCCTGCATCAGAACCAAAACCATCCACCCTCTAATCATGTGAGGATTCAAGTCTCTCATGTCCGTGAGCACAGCTGTTATAACAGTTTTACACTCTGCAGAGGTTGTCTAGCTTTCCCCACGAGTCAGTGAATTCCATGTTGCCGTGTTTGCAAGACACATAACACACGCCGGTGGTGTGCCGCCAAGAATCACTGTATGACACTTTCCACTAACCAGAGACTAATCCAGTATGTGTCTGCCCACTAGGTTTCACCACCAGGATACGCAAGCAAAGCTCCTACCCAGAAGCCCCCTTTTGTGTTGACCCAACGCACACTGGACAGACTCTAATCAGTATGTCACGCCTTACCCATATCAGCCTCGTGGTTGGTACGTTACTTCTTAGGTTGTCACTCCACAAACCGGTCCTTACTTAGGTTACTTGAGCAAACACTAAACCAACATCATAACCATGACAACCATCAAAACTACTTTGCTCAAGGCCTAAGGTTCCATGTTGCTAGACCACTAACAGATTAACCATCAATGTTGTATATGTTCATTAGTCAAGATTATGACACTTCTCAACATCCCAAAAGCATGGCTAAGCAATCTACCCACAAAGGACACCTAGCCATAAACCATCTAGGTTCCAAGGGATGATAAGGGAAAATCTAGGGAAAAACCCTAACACAGGTGACTACCCATCATATTGACAGACATTGCATGCAATTTTGTAAAACAAAACATTTAAAAGCATAGGTTCAACATGATCAAGGACACTGCCTTCTCCTTGCTGCTGCTCAGTGTATTCTTGCTCTTGGTCTTGGCGTTCCTCAAATTGATCCGGGACGTTGTCAGCTAATCGCACAATAACTGGCAAACAACCAAACAATATACACTAAGAACAGAGCACAAAACAAAAGAACAACGAGATAAAAACTAATTAGAAAGAAAGAGCACTGAAAAATGAATCCATCGGCGTAAGAATCGCTTAAATCGGAGCTACGATGAAAAAGTTAGGGCTAAAACAATTCTAGGGTTAAATCTGGAAAAGAAAAGGGCTTATTTTGAATTAAACAGAAAGTTTAGGGACCTTTTTGTAAAAACAGAGGACCTATATGTAATTATGAAAAAGTATAGGGACTTAACTGTAAAAAGATAGGGCTCTTTTTGTTATTTTAGGAAAGTCTAGGGGCTAATGTGCAAAATTACCAATTTCCAGGAATTATCTGTAATTATTTCTCTACTGGAAAACACCTTTTACTGCATGGCAGATGACAGGATCTGACTAGGCATGACACATGGGCTGAGCATCTGAGGTGTCGCACACGTGGAAGGGTGACGAGGCATGGGATGCTGACTGGTTTAAAGGTGTCACGTGACGAACTGCTACTGGCCAACTAAGGGGTATAGATGCGATCTAATCTCGGCCGTGGGTTTCGGATCCGACGACTGTGGGGAATCGGGCGGCCGGAGAAGAGCGGGACGGCGGCGACCGAGGGGTAGCGGTGGCGCTTTCGCCGGAGGCAGGTGCTGACCTGTCACGTCCCAAATTCCACAATCACATAATTAAGCATAATTATGCTTCTTAAGCATTATGTTTAATTTTGTGTAATTTTGTTTTATAACTCTAGCGCAATTCGTTTCATGTCAATCGGATGAGAGAATCGAATTTGGGAGCGAAAAGAATGAATTTCGCAGTCAAAGCGGACTTTTTCCTTAGCATGTGGGACCCACCAGCTGGCCGGCCCCACACCTCACTCTCTCTCCCTCACTCGGCTGCCAACTCCACAGCAGCCCCACCTCACTCCCGTGCCTCTCCCGTGCAAGCAAAGGAGCAGCTCCCTCTCTCACTCTTTCAAGCCCCTCTCCCTTTCTCCCTCAAATCCGCGCTCTAGGAGCCGAATCAAGGTATGCATGTGGTACCATTGCGATCACAAGCTCACAAGCATTCCATTCCTCCAATTTGTTTGCTCATTTCCGAAGGATTTGAGCCGATTTGGATGTCTTTTGGTGTTAGGGTTGAAAAGTGAAGAACGCCGAAATTCTTCGATCTCCCACCGTTTTCTTCATCACCCGGCGGCCACTAACCTTCACAAGTGTCGTGGGTAAGTCTCTTAGGCTCCCCATAGCAGGAATTCGTGATTCGATTGGTCGATTTTGCAAAAGAGTGAAATTCATGAGTTTTTGTAAGTTTAACCCTAAATTGAGGAATTGGATGAATTTGAGTTAGGAATGGAGTTTCTAGGTTGTTAGATGAGTTCTAGAACCCTTGAACTAGCTCAAACATGTTCCCTTTTGGTTTGGAGAAGATTGTAATTCGTTCCGGACATTTTTCCCCTCAAAACAGCCCAATTCTGGAGCTTCCCCGGAGTATCCGGCCTTCCCCGGAGTCTCCGGTGAGCCCCAGCCGAAAATAACAGACAGGGTGCTGCCGGAGAGTCTCCCGGAGTCTCCGGTACCCCGGAGTATCCGGCCTTCACCGGAGTATCCGGGTGCACTGTTTATCAGTCTCTGCTGAAACTTGTAAAATTCATAATTAATTCATACGAACTCCAAAAATCATGAAACCAATTTTGTTGGTTTCATAATAAACTACTCTATCTATTAAAAATATCCCCAGCCATCAAATGTCGAATTAAATTTTTGAGGCTAATTAATTAGGCTTAAGCTTCATTAATTCACCATTAATTCTTTGCAAGTCCAAAATGGATGAAACCACTTTTGCTAGTCTTCTTATGACCTGTTCTAGCTAGGAAAAATATTTTCCTACATTTTAAAGTATATTTTCATGACATTTCATCATTTGCACCTTGTGGCTTAGATTGTTGCATTTCATTTATGCTTATCATTGCACGCGTTATGTTTCTTAAAACACGCCGATCCATCGATCCAGGAGACCGAGGTCGATCCCGAGGCGCCGTACCTTTGTGAACCAGTGCATCAAGGCAAGCAACCTATTATGTTTGCATATTGCACCCGTTTAATCGAATTGAATGAAGTCTAAAATTGACAAATTATACTTGTGTATGTTTGCATGTTTAGTGAGTCATTGTCGGGTATAAATGGGTAGATCCTATATTGAATTGCATATCCTCTACCTTGATATGTTGTTTATCCATACCCTTGTCGCCTTGAATATGTTGTTGTCTAGATTACAAATTGATCGAAATGCTTAGCAATGCATAGGTCTTTTGGTAGAAGTCGAGCGGTGAATAGTTTCATCGTTCGCGAGCATAGGCATTATTTACTTTTGTTATGATCACAATGTTGGAGATTGGTTGGTGATGGTTGCATGAGTGGTGAGTATGAGACGAGATGTGGGCGGTGCTAGGATGGTGTTTTGTCCTGCCCGGATGTGGAGTTCCCCTGGGTAGGCCGGTAGAGGAAGACCGGACACCGTAGACCGCTTGCATCGTTTAAGGCCGATCGTCGGGGTA
Organism: Phragmites australis; assembly: GCF_958298935.1. Taxonomy (NCBI): domain Eukaryota; kingdom Viridiplantae; phylum Streptophyta; class Magnoliopsida; order Poales; family Poaceae; genus Phragmites; species Phragmites australis. The sequence continues at coordinate 17,147,362 of NC_084929.1, forward strand.
GTTGGCTTTAGCACTTACCTTACTCACCACATGCCGATCTAATGGTAAGGCGAGCCGAATACCTTCGCAGCTGTGGCTTTGTGGGCGTGGACATCGACGGTGTGAGCGGGCGGGCTTGTAAGCGGTACTAGTTTGCTCCGGGAGTAGTTCTAGTATCGCCGCGCCGAGCGATGCATGCCCCACACGGTTGGGGCTGGTTGGGAAAGGTTGACACGGGTACCCCCTTCTGTGCACTTTAGCGGGTGGCACAAGCCGTATGGTCCCCGAGTCGTGTGGGTCCAGGAGTATCCCCCTGCAGGGTGTATAAACAGTTCGAACTGCCGCGCTCTCGGTCATGAGTATGCTATTGTTTCATTTGCACCCGGTCGTAGAGTTTCGATTGTGGTTGTGGTTGGTTATGTGGGAGATGGACGAGTTGGTTCTTGGTTACATATATACTCATGTTGGTCCTAGTTTTATGTTTATGTTGGTTACAATTACCTTTATGTTCAGTTGGTATATGCAGGGTAGAATCATGTGGTTGGTTAAGTTAGTTGCTCACACATAGATGTCTAAATTGCTTACCGCTTGTGTTTAACATAACCATGTGGCTTTATCCTTGCTAATGGCTCAATGCATAATCCTTGGAGTCGAGCTATGTTTATGTGCTCTACATGGTTTAAGTCTTGCGAGTACCCTTCGTACTCATGCCTGCGTTTCAGGTGCTGCTGTTGAGGAAGAGGCGGTGTTTGGCTACTTTGTGCCTGCCGATCAGGGTGGCGGGCAGGAGTAGCACATTCTACTCCGAACTCGGTGCTCTTGGTATGGAGCCTAAGGGCATGTGGCTCCATATCCTTTTGTTGTATAGTTTATTTTCTTCCGCTGCGTAGTCTCTTTTGTTAGTTAGGAGTTGAGGGGTTTTGTCTCCTCCTAGCTCGCTTTTGTTGTAAATTGTTGAAATCAGTTGCATGCTTAATATTTGTAATACAGATGTTTATTACTTGCTCTTTATTAAGCTATGTTGTGATGCACTATGTTGGAGGCATGTGTTCCGATCCTTGGGCACAAAACACATGCTGGGACTGCCGGAATGGTATTCGGGTTAATCGTTGAGGTTGTGATTATGAATAATGATCCGCCTGATGATAAATTTGAATACTGTTTGGACAGGTCCCCACAGCGTGGTATCAGAGCTTGGTTTAATTAAGTAGCCTAAACACAATTAGAACGTTGTTTAGTAAGTGTGTCAAACCCACTAAGCAACCAACTAAAGTTTACTTATACATTTTCCTGTCAATATGTATGAATCTGCTATATTATGCCCCTAAGTATAACTGCTTGTGAGTTTTGATGTTTGTTGCGGAGAGAAGTGCACGGGAAAGAAACGGTATCTAGGATCGAGCATAGCGTCATTCTCATACTGCATTCATGCATGCATGATCTATATACATGTTTTATGGGGGGGCTAGTAAATGATATCCGGCGAATGCTTTTAGGCTATGTTGGAATTTGACGTTTCCCTTTTTGTTTTGTCGGTACAGTATGGTGAGAACTCGTCGCGAGTCGGATGACCCCGAGGGCTCGAATGAGAATAACCCTCCCCCACCGCCAACAATGGCGGAAGTGCTCATGCAGATTGAGCAGAACCGCCAGACTAATTAGGCGCTTCTGGAGGCTCTCGTGCGCAACACGACTCCTCATGGAGGGGGTGGAGCCGGGCGCCGAGATGATTTCTCGGATTTCCTGAGGACTCAGCCGCCGGTTTTCTCACGGGTTGAGGATCCTCTGGATGCCGACCACTGGCTCCGGACGATCGAGCAGAAACTTGCTCTCCTCAGATGCGAGGATCACGAGAAGACGCTCTTCGCCGCCCACCAACTTCAGGGCCCGGCGGGCGCGTGGTGGTCTAACTACTTGGCCATGCACCCCGCCAACCACCAGGTGTCTTGGGCGGAGTTCCGCCAGGCATTCCGAGATTTCCACATTCCCAAGGGTCTTATGGAGATCAAGCGACGGGAATTCATGGACCTCAAGCAGGGAGGCCGATCGGTGATAGAGTACGTGCAGGTGTTCAATCACCTTGCACAGTACGCTCCTGATGAGGTCAACACTGACGAGCGGAAGCAATACCACTTTGTTAACGGTCTCAATTCGAAGATGCAAGACCGGTTGTCGGCGCACGAGTTCGCCGATTTCAACAAACTTGTGAGCACCTCGCTCACGGTGGAGTTCAAGCTCAAGAACCACCAGGAGGAGAAGAAGCGCGAGAGGGGTCCCTCGCCTTCTGTGGGCGGGAGCTCACAGCGCGCCCGCACGGAGAGTCTACCTCTACCATCTCGCGTGCCGGCATCAAGCACTCCTCGTCCGATGTGGCTCGTGCAACGCCCGTCGTTCTCAGCTCCACAGGGACAGCCTCCACGACCGACCGCTTCGCAAGTGAGCGTGACTGGTGGCCCCGGCGGCCCATGCTACAACTGCAGCCGTGTTGGCCACTACGCACGGGATTGCCCCTACCCGAAGTCGGGAGCCGTGGTGACCGCTCCAAGGCCACCACCGGCTCTATCTGCACCGCAGTCCTCTCAGGCGACCCACGTCCCCAAGCGTGGCCGAGCACGTCACACCACCGCTGAGGACGTTCACGAGAGTGACACCGTCCTGATGGGTACGTTGATTGTGCATTCACATTCCGTCATAGCTCCAGCAGTTGTTCTTTTCGATTCTGGAGCTTCTCACTGCTTCATAGCGGCAAGTTATACTCGGCGTCATGGGTTGACAGTCAGCACCACCCCTACGCCCTATCTTATAGATGCACCTGGAGCCAAGGTCCTTATTAAGCAATGCGTGTCCAACGCCTCGATAATCATCAATGAGATATCTTTTGGGGCAAATTTGCTAGTGATGAACTCGAAGGGAATAGATATTATATTGGGGATGAACTGGCTCACCAAGAATGAGGCAGTCTTAGATTGTGCTCAGCGGACAGTTACTCTAAATGGTCCGTCCAGCACTCGCATTCAATTGAAGCTTGAGGGTGACAAATCTTGTCTCTTTGCCTTGAAGGCTATCCCCACCGTAGACATGATGAGTATTCCTGTGGTGTGGGAATTCCCGGATGTCTTTCCGGATGAGTTGCCAGGAATGCCGCCCGACCGAGCAGTCGAGTTTTCTATTGATCTCGTGCCCGGTGTAGCTCCAATCTCGAAGAGGTCGTATTGAATGCCACCTAATGAATTAGCGGAACTGAAGAAACAATTGAAGGAGTTGCTGGAGAAGGGGTTCATTCGTCCGAGCTCCTCGCCTTGTGGATGCTCGGCACTCTTTGTGAAGAAGAAGGATGGTACCCTACGGATGTGTGTTGATTACCGTCCGTTGAATGAGGTCACTATCAAGAACAAATATCCTCTCCCTAGGATTGATATTCTGTTTGATCAATTGACTGGAGCCCGGGTTTTCTCAAAGATTGACTTAAGACTGGGCTATCATCAGATCAAAGTTCGATCGGAGGATATTCCGAAGACGGCTTTCTCGACTCGCTATGGCCTATATGAATTCACCGTCATGTCCTTCGGTTTGACGAATGCACCGGCATTTTTCATGTACTTGATGAACATGGTGTTCATGGAGGAATTGGATAAGTTTGTCGTGGTTTTCATCGACGACATTCTTATATACTCTAAGACTGATGCAGAACATGTTGAGCACCTCCGTATTGTCCTTGGCCGACTCAGAGATCATCAACTTTATGCCAAGTTCAGCAAATGTGAGTTCTGGCTTAGGGAGGTGGCTTTTCTGGGTCATGTTCTATCAGAAAACGGTGTTGCAGTCGACCCGAGCAAGGTGCAGGATGTGCTCAATTGGGTGCAGCCCAAGAATATCACTGACATCCGGAGTTTTCTCGGACTTGCGGGCTATTACCGCCGGTTCATCGAGAACTTCTCCAAGATTTCCAAGCCAATGACTGAGTTGTTGAAGCAGGGCAACCAGTTTGAGTGGTCAAGTGAGTGTGAGTCCGCCTTTCAGACCTTGAAGAAGTTGCTCACGACCGCTCCAGTTCTCGCTCAGCCCGAGATGAGTAAGAGTTTCGATGTATATTGCGATGCTTCTCGCATGGGCCTCGGATGTGTCCTTATGCAAGAAGGCAGGGTTATCGCTTATGCCTCACGACAGTTGAAGCGCCACGAGGAGAATTATCCGACACATGACTTAGAGCTTGCTGCTGTTGTGCACGCTCTGAAGATTTGGCGTCATTACTTGCTGGGAAACTTGTGCCGTATCTACACAGATCACAAAAGCCTCAAGTACATCTTCACACAGGCGGATTTGAATATGAGGCAGCGAAGATGGCTCGAGCTGATTAAGGACTACGAGCTGGAAGTTCATTATCACCCCGGCAAGGCGAATGTGGTCGCCGATGCCTTGAGCCGGAAAGCTCATTGCCATTGTCTTAGGGTCGAGCCCGGAAATTCCACACTTTGTGATGAGTTCCGACGGCTTGGGCTCGAGATGGTCACGGATGGATTCATTGCCAACCTGGAGATCAAATCCACTCTTTTGGATGAGATCAAGGCAGCTCAGAAGGATGACAAAGGCATGGCTCGAATCCGAGAGAAGATGAAGATCGGTCAAGCCTTATGCTTTTCTGAAGATGAGCAGGGCATTCTATGGTTTGGGAACCGTCTCGTGGTTCCGAAGGTTGAGGCTTTGAGAAAGAAGATTCTTGATGAGGCTCATGATTCATTGCTCTCTATTCATCCGGGAAGCACAAAAATGTATCAAGACCTCAAGCCGAGATTTTGGTGGACTCGCATGAAGCAAGAGATCGCTCGATATGTAGCTGAGTGTGATGTCTGCCGAAGAGTGAAGGCTGAGCATCTCTGGCCAGCCGGTACACTTCAGCCTTTGCCCATTCCTTCCTGGAAGTGGGAGGAAATTGGAATGGATTTCATTACCGGCTTGCCGAAGACCTCGAATGGGTACGACTCTATATGGGTGATTGTGGACCGATTGACGAAGTCCGCTCATTTCTTGCCCGTCAAAACCACATTTTTGGCCAAGCAATATGCGGAGTTGTACCTCACCAGGATAGTTTGCCTTCATGGTATTCCGAAGAAGATTGTCTCCGATCGAGGCACGCAATTCACTTCTCATTTCTGGAGGAGCTTCCAAGAGGCTATGAAAACTGAGCTTTTTCACAGCACGGCATATCACCCTCAGACAGACGGTCAAACCGAGAGGGTGAACCAAATTCTAGAAGACATGCTCCGAGCTTGTGTGCTCACTTATGGGAAGAAGTGGGACATATGCCTGCCATTCGCAGAATTCTCCTACAATAACAGCTTCCAAGCTAGTATTGAGATGGCGCCGTTTGTGGCTCTTTATGGCCGGAGATGTCGAACGCCACTAAATTGGTCCGAATCCGGCGAACGGGCTTTCCTAGGTCCAGATTTGGTCAAGGAAGCAGAAGATCATGTTCGGAGCATTCGGAAGAGTCTTCTCACGGCTCAATCCTGGCAAAAGAGCTATGCGGATCGTCGCCGCCGAGACCTTGAGTTCGCAATTGGAGATTATGTATACCTCAAGGTTTCACCGCTCAAGGGTGTTCGCCGATTCCAAGTTCGAGGCAAGTTAGCGCCTCGATACGTGGGACCATTCCAGATTGTTGCTCGACGTGGAGAGGTGGCATATCAACTGGACTTGCCTCCGTCTCTCTCCGCCGTGCACAATGTGTTCCATGTGTCACAATTGAAGAAATGTCTCCGAGTCCCGATGGAAGTTGTCGATGTTGCACCCCAAGAGTTGCAACCGGACTTGACCTATTGTGAGCGGCCACTCCGTATCTTGGACGCAGCCGAATGCCAGACACGGCGAAGTTCCATCAAATTCATCAAAGTCCAATGGAGCAACCACTCGGAAGACGAGGCAACATGGGAGCGTGAGGATAAGATCCGCTCCGACTATCCCGAGCTCTTTGCAGGCTTGGAAAAGTCGTTGTAAATTTTGCACAGTTGGAACATTTCACATGTATGTGTTCATCGCCTTGTTAAATGGAAATGTTCATTGGATTCTATCTCTCACAGCGCGGTTCCTAGACCCATCGTGCTCTTCCCTGACTTGTACCGAATCTCGGGGCGAGATTCCTTTTAAGGGGGGGAGGTTTGTCACGTCCCAAATTCCACAATCACATAATTAAGCATAATTATGCTTCTTAAGAATTATGTTTAATTTTGTGTAATTTTGTTTTATAACTCTAGCGCAATTCGTTTCATGTCAATCGGATGAGAGAATCGAATTCGGGAGCGAAAAGAATGAATTTCGCAGTCAAAGCGGACTTTTTCCTTAGCATGTGGGACCCACCAGCTGGCCGGCCCCACACCTCACTCTCTCTCCCTCACTCGGCTGCCAACTCCACAGCAGCCCCACCTCACTCCCGTGCCTCTCCCGTGCAAGCAAAGGAGCAGCTCCCTCTCTCACTCTTTCAAGCCCCTCTCCCTTTCTCCCTCAAATCCGCGCTCTAGGAGCCGAATCAAGGTATGCATGTGGTACCATTGCGATCACAAGCTCACAAGCATTCCATTCCTCCAATTTGTTTGCTCATTCCCGAAGGATTTGAGCCGATTTGGATGTCTTTTGGTGTTAGGGTTGAAAAGTGAAGAACGCCGAAATTCTTCGATCTCCCACCGTTTTCTTCATCACCCGGCGGCCACTAACCTTCACAAGTGTCGTGGGTAAGTCTCTTAGGCTCCCCATAGCAGGAATTCGTGATTCGATTGGTCGATTTTGCAAAATAGTGAAATTCATGAGTTTTTGTGAGTTTAACCCTAAATTGAGGAATTGGATGAATTTGAGTTAGGAATGGAGTTTCTAGGTTGTTAGATGAGTTCTAGAACCCTTGAACTAGCTCAAACATGTTCCCTTTTGGTTTGGAGAAGATTGTAATTCGTTCCGGGCATTTTTCCCATCAAAACAGCCCAATTCTGGAGCTTCCCCGGAGTAGCCGGCCTTCCCCGGAGTCTCCGGTGAGCCCCAGCCGAAAATAACAGACAGGGTGCTGCCGGAGAGTCTCCCGGAGTCTCCGGTACCACGGAGTATCCGGCCTTCACCGGAGTATCCGGGTGCACTGTTTATCAGTCTCTGCTGAAACTTGTAAAATTCATAATTAATTCATACGAACTCCAAAAATCATGAAACCAATTTTGTTGGTTTCATAATAAACTACTCTATCTATTAAAAATATCCCCAGCCATCAAATGTCGAATTAAATTTTTGAGGCTAATTAATTAGGCTTAAGCTTCATTAATTCACCATTAATTCTTTGCAAGTCCAAAATGGATGAAACCACTTTTGCTAGTCTTCTTATGACCTGTTCTAGCTAGGAAAAATATTTTCCTACATTTTAAAGTATATTTTCATGACATTTCATCATTTGCACCTTGTGGCTTAGATTGTTGCATTTCATTTATGCTTATCATTGCACGCGTTATGTTTCTTAGAACATGCCGATCCATCGATCCCGGAGACCGAGGTCGATCCCGAGGCGCCGCACCTTTGTGAACCAGTGCATCAAGGCAAGCAACCTATTATGTTTGCATATTGCACCCGTTTAATCGAATTGAATGAAGTCTAAAATTGACAAATTATACTTGTGTATGTTTGCATGTTTAGTGAGTCATTGTCGGGTATAAATGGGTAGATCCTATATTGAATTGCATATCCTCTACCTTGATATGTTGTTTATCCATACCCTTGTCACCTTGAATATGTTGTTGTCTAGATTACAAATTGATCGAAATGCTTAGCAATGCATAGGTCTTTCGGTAGAAGTCGAGCGGTGAATAGTTTCATCGTTCGCGAGCATAGGCATTATTTACTTTTGTTATGATCACAATGTTGGAGATTGGTTGGTGATGGTTGTATGAGTGGTGAGTATGAGACGAGATGTGGGCGGTGCTAGGATAGTGTTTTGTCCTTCCCGGATGTGGAGTTCCCCTGGGTAGACCGGTAGAGGAAGACCGGACAGTGTAGACCGCTTGCATCGTTTAAGGCCGATCGTCGGGGTAGTTGGCTTTAGCACTTACCTTACTCACCACATGCCGATCTAATGGTAAGGCGAGCCGAATACCTTCGCAGCTGTGGCTTTGTGGGCGTGGACATCGACGGTGTGAGCGGGCAGGCTTGTAAGCGGTACTAGTTTGCTCCGGGAGTAGTTCTAGTATCGCCGCACCGAGCGATGCATGCCCCACACGGTTGGGGCTGGTTGGGAAAGGTTGACACGGGTACCCCCTTCTGTGCACTTTAGCAGGTGGCACAAGCCGTATGGTCCCCGAGTCGTGTGGGTCCAGGAGTATCCTCCTGCAGGGTGTATAAACAGTTCGAACTACCGCGCTCTCGGTCATGAGCATGCTATTATTTCATTTGCACCCGGTCGTAGAGTTTTGATTGTGGTTGTGGTTGGTTATGTGGGAGATGGACGAGTTGGTTCTTGGTTACATATATACTCATGTTGGTCCTAGTTTTATGTTTATGTTGGTTGCAATTACCTTTATGTTCAGTTGGTATATGCAGGGTAGAATCATGTGGTTGGTTAAGTTAGTTGCTCACACATAGATGTCTAAATTGCTTACCGCTTGTGTTTAACATAACCATGTGGCTTTATCCTTGCTAATGGCTCAATGCATAATCCTTGGAGTCGAGCTATGTTTATGTGCTCTACATGGTTTAAGTCTTGCGAGTACCCTTCGTACTCATGCCTGCGTTTCAGGTGCTGCTATTGAGGAAGAGGCGGTGTTTGGCTACTTTGTGCCTGCCGATCAGGGTGACGGGCAGGAGTAGCACATTCTACTCCGAACTCGGTGCTCTTGGTATGGAGCCTAAGGGCATGTGGCTCCATATCCTTTTGTTGTATAGTTTATTTTCTTCCGCTGCGTAGTCTCTTTTGTTAGTTAGGAGTTGAGGGGTTTTGTCTCCTCCTAGCTCGCTTTTGTTGTAAATTGTTGAAATCAGTTGCATGCTTAATATTTGTAATACAGATGTTTATTACTTGCTCTTTATTAAGCTATGTTGTGATGCACTATGTTGGAGGCATGTGTTCCGATCCTTGGGCACAAAACACATGCCGGGACTGCCGGAATGGTATTCGGGTTAATCGTTGAGGTTGTGATTATGAATAATGATCTGCCTGATGATAAATTTGAATACTGTTTGGACGGGTCCCCACATGACCTCGTCGCCGGCCTTGGAGCACGATGACGAGCGGAGGAAAACGACTGGAAGGTGACGGCGAACCCGTTTTGTGGCTTACCGAACACGGCGCGGCACAGGAGAAGCTTGGCGATGACGGCGGCGACATCGGGCGATCGGAGCTTCGCGGGGAGGGCGCTACGGCTTCGGGAACTCGTCGAGGAGCTGGGGAAAAGTTGTGTGGTGCTTCGGGGGAGGTGTAGGGGCGCACATATATAGGCGGGGAGGCTCGGGTTGGCCGGGCAAGTCCGAGTAGGGTTCGGCAACGGTGGGGCCAAATTCGAGCTCGGTTTACTCATTTAAACGCACAATTTTTAGGGATAAGGCCGGTTAGAGATAGAGGAGGTCTGGGGCTTTGATTTGGCAAATTTCTAGAAGCTCTAGGGTTTGGGATGGCTCGGATTTGAACGGGAGGCGGCGGCCGGCACGTGTTCGTGTCCGAGTCGGAGTTCGACCGAAGGAAGAAGAAAGGCCTAACATGCGGGGCCCGCATGTCGGCAGCTCAGGTGAAGGCGGCTCGGCACGGGCATCTTCGGAGTGTTGGCTGGCGTGCGTGAATGGGCTGAGGCAGGGGCGTGGCCCAGGCGGAAGAGAAGGCCGAAGCGGCTGTTGGGCTGAGGCCGAAGAGATCTGGGCCGGGAAAAAGAAAAGGCAGCCCGAGAAATGATTATTCTTTTTCTTTTCTTTCTAAATTCAAATCCACATTTCAAATTCAAAATCAAAGTAAAATCTCTTCAAATAAATTTCATCAAAAACCAAATAAAAATCCTATTTGCCTAATTCAGCATGAATGGAAAATAATCATTTATATCCTATGTCAAATATATATCTTTCATATAAAATAGGATTTCTCTCTTTTAAATCATTTAAACTCATTTTAAATTTTAGCAAATTTAAAGAAGTTTTTAAAGGTGGAAAAATTAGGGTGTTACAAAAGCACACACTACTAACATCGCTCTAACATTTTCGAAGATTAGGGAAAATTCTCCTATAACTCGAAGAACTAAAATTGGTAGAGGCGTGAAGGTAGATCTTTATGTCTTCAGTGTTGTGGTAGATGAATCTTCCTTTGTCGTGATGGATCTTCATCTTTATCATTTAAATCTTCACACAAGGTAGGAGCGTAAAGAGAGATCTTCAAGTGCATCCTCCTCGAATAGAGTAACTGGGATGGTTCAACAACTAATAGTTTGAAAAGGGGAATATTGGAAATTCATTTTTCTGAATAGATTGAAATAGGTAAGTAGAGAGAGAAACTGAGAGGTTAGAAAAGCACGGGGATGGGTTTTTCAAAATAGGCTTTTAAAATATGACATTATGCCACGACCATTCTATCTAGGCTTGCGTCCTACGGTCAATATGGCTCTGATACCACCTCTATCACACCCGGTTTTAACGGCCAAAACCAGATGCAGCTTATGTGTGCTCAGGATGTTCAACACATAAAAGGACGTCATAGATGAAGTAACAAAAGCAATACTTTTATAGAATAAATGTTAAACTCTTACAGCAATCGACATATATTGTCTTCTATGAAGATATCTGCAGCGGAACAGAAGCACTGGTGCCCAACAACACCGCATGCAACCAACCGGGAGACACGCGCCTAGAACGTCGCAACCTCGTCTTGATAGTCTTCAACATCTTCACTCACTGAGCAGCACCACACATGTCACATAACATAGGGAAAATAGCAAGTGTGAGCACATGATGTGCTCAACAAGTGTGAGAAAGATAATGATATGCAAGCTTATATCAAGAATAGGCTAACACATGGTATATTTGCGTAAATACGAGTAATGAAAACATATTTGGACTCAAAAAGTATTAAACCCTTATTAAGTGAGCCCATACAGTTCATCACCCAGCATATAAGGCTCCCCACCTTGTATACCATAACCGTCGAGTACTCCCTATACTATAACCAAAACCACAACCAAATCCATAACCACAACTAAATCCATAACCACAATCCATAATCACAACCCACTAATCATGTGAGGATCCAAGTCTCTCATAACCTTGAGCACGGCTGTTATAACAGTTTTTTACACTCTGTAGAGGTTGTACAACTTTCCCACGAGTCGTGATTTCATCACCGGCAAGCAGATGACTCAAGTCTCCATGTTGCAATGCCGGCCAAGCACTATACACACACCAGTGGTGTGTTACCAGGAGATCACTATGAAGCCTTTACAGAGAATCCTCCCAGTATATGTCACCAACACTCCAGATTTCACCGCTAGGTGCTACCACCTAAGAGCCCCCTCTTGTGCCATGTGGTTTCTGAGAATTACCTTCCCTCATCCACGCCTCCCATCTGGCCCATACAACACTGGAAGAACCCTAATTAATCGGCTAAGCCTACCCACATTAGTCTCGTGTTTTTAAGGAACTTCTTGGGTTGTCGCTCCATGAACCGGTCCTTACTTAGGTTACTTGAGCAAACACTAAACCAGCATCATAACCATGACCATTATCAAAACCACTTTGCTCAAGGTCTAAGGTTCCATGTTGCTAGACCATTAACAATTTAACCACCATTGTTGCATATGTTCATTAGTCAAGCTTATGTCACTTCCCAGTATCCCAAAGCATGGCTAAGAATCTACCTAACAAAAATACCTAACCATAAACCATCTAGGTTCCAAGGGAAGATAAGGGAAAATTGAGGGAAAACCCTGACATAGGTGACTACCCATCATATTGATAGACACTGCATGCAATTTTGTAAAACAAAATATTTAAAAACATAGGTTCAATATGATCAAGGACTCTTGCCTTTTACTCAATGCTGCTCAGTGTTGTCGAAATCTTGGTCCTGAAGTCCCTCGAACTGCTACGGAACATTATCGACTAATCGCGAGAACTACCGACAAACAACACAAAGGAAAACACTAAGAACAACATACCAAACATCATCAAAACACTTTAAAAACACTATGGCTGGGTAGGGATGATTTTAGAAACATTTATACACAAGAATCGTCTTAATCAGAGTTAAGATTAAAAGAGGAATGAGCTTTCGAGAGATGGATTAGACTGAAAAGAAAGACTAGTTTATTGGAGTTATCTTCCTATGGGAAAAGAGTTGATTGTGCAATCATTGTGCTAAGCTTGACAACATCATAATGCATGGTTCAAGAAGTGTAGGGTAGACCGAACTTTGCTGACTAGGCTAAGGAGAATGATGTGGCGCTGACTTGGCATGCTATGCAAGTACCATCTTGGATTAAAGAAGGGATACATGGAGATCTAGTCTCGACCACCTATGATGGATCAAAAAGGCCGAAGGTTGCGCTTCTAGGTTAAGGATACTACTGGTGACTCTATGTAGCGGTGGTGGTTCGGGTTTCGTCGGAGATGGCGATCGATCACGTGGCTACTGACATCGATGTCGGGCTTCAATGGTGTTTCAGTGAAACAAGGGAAGCATAGCGTAGAACGCGGAAAGACTAACTCAACCGTATGGTTGGTTTTGGAAGGGGTCATCCAAGGTAGCGGCTAAACAGCGATGACTGCTGCTAGGTTTGGTGGTGACCGCGAACAGACGCAGCAACGAAGATGCTCGCGTTCTAGGAGATTGGCTGTGACATTTGAGAAAACATTTGAACAGAGATGTTCATATATCCTGGGAACACAATGCTATGACATAATTTTAGGTAGATCATCCACTGAGAGGAAGAACGATCAGTAGAGATGAGATCATCCACTGTGGTTGGCAATGGCGTCCTGGTCGTGTCGCTACACAAACGGGGATGGACTCCTAGGGTCACATAGAAGACTTGATAGGACACGCCATGACGTTGTTGGTGCATCCATACGGCCTTCAGATTGACTGGGAACGCGAATGCAAATTTGGTGCGTGCGCAAAACGCGTCCAAAAACCAGACATCGGGTATGTCGACCTTGATTATGGTGGTTTGGCCACTCTACTGGCTGAACTGGTTGGTGAGGGCGCTAGAAACATCATGGGACATGCACCGGTGAAAGGGCTTGGTGATTTGACCACTAATCGATCAGGAACATCGATGCCAATCAGCTACAGCGTAGCTGTCCACGATGGCGACAACTGTGGCGGCATAGATCGGGCTTTTGCCGAGGCTAGGGCTTGTCTAGGGACTTAGTATGATGCTAAAACAGTAGTAAGGGAGGAGAAAAAGGGGTCCTTACCTTCATTTGATGGTCGAGGAAGGAGGATTCACGGAGAAGACAACGAGGTAGCGCATCACGGGCGGCGGAGACGGTGACTCCGGTGAACGGCGGTGCACGGACAGGGCAGCAATGAATTCTAGGGTTTGGTGGCATGGAATAGTGGTAGGAGAGGGCGTGCAACTCATACTTGTAGGGCTAGGGGCGGCTGGTTGAGGTGTAGTCAAAGCCGAACTCGAATCAGGTTCGAGTTCGAGTCGGTTACGGTTTACTTTTTCGCAGCTCTCTATTCTGAGGATGATATCTCTATCGCATGGACTCCAAATTGGATGTTTCTTGACTCTAAATTGTAATACTCGAAAATATCTACAACTTTGGTATTCATTGGAACTTCTGACAACTTCATATTTATTTCCAAAAATGCACCACAAGATAAACTGTTTGAACTTGGACTTCTACGTAGCACTGATTTAGGGGGCCATAACTCCTAGCTCCATTATCCAAAAGGGGCCCTTCATAGGTTCAAATCAAAGCTCTTGATGAGACCTACAACTTTGGCATTGTCAAGATTTGCATTTGAGTCCGTTTTGAACTCCGAAACTTCACGAGAAAATGAGGTTGTCCAGGACTCTGCGAAAATTTACAGATTTCGTGGATCCTTTGTTGGGCCATCTAGAAGACTTGGCTAATGATTTGGACTTGAGCAAGATTGAGCCCAAAGACACTTTAGTTATATCTAGGGTTTAGAAAAGAAACTTTTACAGAGAAATTTAAATAGGGTTTGAATTTGAATTGAGTTTGGAGTGAATTTAAGAGAAACCGACAAAGAGGTTGAACAAAAATAGGAGTAGATAAGGAATTTGAATTTGGATTTGGTAGAATTTGAGAAAGAGGAGAGATTTACTTTAAACAAGGATTTGGATAATATTTGAATTGAACTGGAGAAGGATCCGGTATAATCAAGGATTGAATAGATGATGAATTCAAGGATTTTGAATTCCAACCATTAAGATTATTACCTTATTCACTATTGAGTTTTGTAAAAGCCTTTTCAAAATCTTTTTCTCTCAAAACACCAATGAGAAACAAAAGGAAAAAGAACTCTAATGCATTTACCTGGCTCCTAACAAAACTCAGCATGCAATGCACACAAAATAATAACCTATTTTGATTGATTGATTAAGAAAATAGGTTTTAAACCTATACTACTGTTGAAGCTATTCAATAATCTTGGAACATTTTAAAAAGTTGTAAATTCTGAAAATCAGGCTGTTACAGCTATGTGCCCGTATGGTTGTGGTGCTGGCAATGTGTGCCGAGAGTAGGTCGATACTATGTGTACACCAGCCTCGGAATTGGGAACTACGGAGTGTGTAATAGCCCCTCCTAGGTCCAAAACCCTTAATTATGACTTAATGCGGCATCTAGGCCCCTATGTAAGTGGTAAGTGTTTCGGTGATTAATGACAACTGTATCATTGTGATTAACAATTTGTTTTGAAGGGAATCAAAAATTCGGCTCACAATGATAATTGGGTATTTTTGGTCCCTTAGGCAATTATGTGGGCGATCAAGGGCAAGATTAGGGGTCTTCTAGTTCTAAGTGTCACAAATGGGATAAAGGACACTTAGAGTAGTATAGGTTGTTTTTCTTTACTATTTGACCGTACTATGAAGAGGGGCTAAGGGTAGTAGCTTGACCTAGTGAGTCTAGACTTGGTTTGATACACACTTGTGAAATTCTAGAACTAGGTAGCTCATAGAAGCCCATGGTTGACATGTCAATAAGCTAGAGTTCAAGAAGGTTTGAATTGGATGAGCTCAGAGAAAATCTACTTCACCGGATGATCCAGTCTGTGTGAAGTGATCTCACCGGAGCATATTGTTATCTCAAGATAGAAAACACTCTATGTGCACCGGATGCTCCGATGAACAAAGTGATGTAATCACCGGATGATTTTCTAGATGACATGTGGGAAAAAAATTGTTAGAAGTGTTACACCGAATATTCCGATGATAAGGTTGTGAGAGCACCGATCTATTTTCAGCAGAAGGGGGATTGCTATGAAAAATTGAAGTTCAACTCACTGGATTATCCGGTGATGCATTGATGACCACACCAGACTATTTATTCTATAGATGATTCCAAGGCAAGAATTTAGAAGCTCAGTTCACCAGATGATTCAGTGAAGGTGGTGTTTACACCGGATCAATTCTTTTTGAGAATAGTTTCTTATGGCTGAATAAACTTCACTCACTGGATGGTCCGGTGAAGGCAAGAATGGATCACCGGAGTAATATTTCCAGAGAGGGTTATTTTGATTGGATTGAAGGAGTTCTACTCATCGGATAGTCCAGCGATAGACACATATGCACACCGGAGCTTTTCTACCACAGAAGATTTTGTGGGCAAAAGAAGTTTAACCCACCGGAGAGTCTGGTGATGGCAATGAAATCATCATTGGAGCATATTTTCTACATAGGGTTGCAATGGGAAAATTTAGCTATTTTGTACTTACAGGATGGTCCGGTGTTGGGTCGATGTTCACCGGATGAGATCACGGACTATTTCTCAGCAGTAACGCCAAATGATAGCTGGCAGAGTGAAAATGGAAGTTTGTACTAACCAGATTGTCTGGTGTGAGCAAGGAGATACTCACCAGATCATCTGGTGTTAACTAAAAAAGTGGGTGGTTAGGCAACGACTATAATTTGGATCTTTGGCCAATAAATACCCCTCCACTTGGTTTCATTTCTCTCTCTTGCATCCCAGAGGAGTTCATATACTATGTGTGTCAACAAGAAGCAAGAGAGAACACTTGAGTTGATTTCTAAGTCCCTAATAGTAGCAAGTGTGCATCTAGCTATAGTCTAGGCTTGATCTTGGTCAAGTGAAGCTATTGGCTTGTTACTCTTGGTGGTTGGCAACACCTAGTCGGTCTTTGATGATTGGTGGTGTTTCGGTGAGCTCTTGAAATTCTTGTGGGAGCCCCGCCAATCTGGAGATGGAGAAGTGGCAATTATGAGGGTGCACTTGAGTCTTGCTGACTCAAGGGGGAGCAATATCCTTGGTGGTTGCTCCAACGAGGACTAGGGGGAGTGCCAACTCCTCGATACCTCGGTGTTCTCTTGTCCATTTCTTTACTATTCCTCAATTTATTTTGAGCATTTACATTCTTGCAAGCTTTCAATTCTGCAATTTCTTAGTGTCTTTGCTTGCTTGTTTACTTGCCTTCTTCTAACTTGTTCGTGTATTCGCATTTCTTTTCATCTAGGATAAGGTTGTTATTCGTTCTAGTTTTCGGTAGAAGTTTTTAAATTGCCCAATTTACCCCCCTCTTGGCCCATTCGATCCTTTCAATTCATATCAGAGCCTTGTGCTCTTGATAGGCTTAAAATTCCTAGAGCAATGGCCCCGAGGAGTGGAAGTAGCATGCCAAAGTTTGAGGGAAACAACTTTGCCTATTGGAAAGTTTGCATGGCTAGCTATCTTGAGGCTATTTCCCCCGAAGTTTGGCTAGCCGCCTCCAAGGCTATTTCCCCTGACATTAGGTAGAATGCTAAGGCTAAGAATGCTATATTTGAGGGAATTAGTGAAAAGGTTTTCTCTAGAGTTAGGAGCAAGGAATTCGCTAATGAGATTTGGACTGCTCTTTGTGAAATTCATGAGGGTTCTAGGAAAATTCGTAATGAAAGATATCATTTGCTTATGAATGCTCTTAATCAATTCAAGATGCTTCTAATGAGTTATGCGATGATATGCATTCTCACATGAATATGCTTGTAGAAGAAATAAATTCTCTTGAACTCACTCAATTGTCTCAAGGAGATGTTATTTTTAGGATCTTGATGGAGCTTCCCAAGCCGCAATACAACATTGTCATCTCTCTTCTTCACAATGCCATTGGGAAGATATATGCTCATGAGACGTTTCTTTTTGGAAATCATGAGTCTTCATCCAAGAAGTATCTAGCTCTCAAGGCAAATATGGTTGACAAGAAGAATAAGAAGAAGAAGCTCCCATCATCAAGTGAAATCGATGAAGATGGTGATGATGATGACATCAAGGTTGCTCTTCTCATGAGACGAACCACAAGGATGATCTCCAAGTTTCAAAAGAAGGGCTACAACTATGTGATGTGCGCTTGGACGATCTTCCGAAGGTAATATGATAAGTCGATTGATGGAGTTTCGAAGTTGATGATCCTAAGGCTCCGACTAGAATAGATCGACAACCCTCGCAACTACTACACTACTAGTCTGTGGTTATCAACCATGCCAAGATGTGGTTGACCTCGCCAAGAAGGCTTTTCTTGCAATAAAATCTAGAATGCAAGCAAGAACAGGTAGATGCAATATGAATATTGCTAATTACCAATGAAGTACTTGAGTTGGGGTTCAACAAACCCATAAATAGTGAAACTATCTAAAACAACATAATCTAAGCCAAACCCGAGCCTAAACAATGATGGCTACTGTGTATATATATAGGGGGAAGTGAGGAGGTCGACCTAGGGTTGTGCAGCCGTGGAAAGAGGCGTGCACAACCTGGACTCTGACTCCGGCATGATTACAAGAGCCGACAGGGTCCAAAATGGTGACACAGAAATTTAATCCCAAGAAGAACAAATTACGCCCAAAGAAATTTCGCCCAAAACGGTGCATAACCTGGACTCCCATCACAATGATCTCAAGAAGAACAAATTTTTCCCAAAAAAATTTGGTAAGTACGGTAGCGGAGACAAGAAGAAGTGCTATAATTATGGTAACCTTGGCCACATATCATATAATTGCCCTCATCCCAATAAGAGAAACAAGAACAAGTCTAAGAAGATTGATGCAATTGAGAATGAGGACAAGCACAAGAAGAAGGATCAAGAAAAGTGAAAGAAGAAGCTCTTCAACAAGAAGGGTGAAGGATGAAAGGCCTATGTTAAGGGAAAATAGATCGGCTTGAGGATATGGTTGACGATCGCTATCAAAGGTCCCTTCGAAGCCTTCGGTCTTTGGACCCTCAGCGAGAGGCCTGGCCCCCGGAGACTGCGGATCCCTTCGAGCCACCTCTCCCGTACGTATGTGGCCTTCCGAAGATTCGAAGCTACAACAAGTCCCTCCAGAGCCTTCAGCCTTCGAACTTTCAGTAGGAGGCCTTATCCCCAGAGGCTGCGAGCCCCTTCGGGCCACCTCTCCAGCACGTACGTGGCCATCCAAAGACTCGAAGCTACAGCAAGTCCCTCCAAAGCCTTCGGCCTCTGAACTCTCAGCAGGAGGTCATATCCCAGAGGCTGCGGACCCCTTTGGGCCACCCCTCCGGTGCCTATGCTGCCTTCTGAAGCCTAAATATGCAGCTGGCCTCTGGAGATAATATCAGGGAAGAAAGGACACCCCCCTGTAGCTGACCTAACGCAAGGTGATGGGCAATTAATGCCGGTGCAAGTGGTGCTTATCCTGACACCCCAGCACGATGAAAGTTGTCCTAACACCCCCGACAGAGCTGCGCTGGGCCGCAATTGCCAACTAGCTCACCCCTCAGGGGGCACGCACCACAATAGTTACCACAGTAGATATTTATCTTATATGTAGGGTAAAAAGTAGTTATCTAGGATAAGGCCCTGTAGTTTGACCAAGTCCTAGATATTTGTACATCATGATAACTTGTACACTAAGCTACATACCACAAGGAGAACGCTCAAGGAAACACATAGGACACAGAGGTGCCCAAGTGCTAAACCACACTGTGATACTCCCCCCAGGCCTATCCATTTTTGTACTATCAATATATTTATGGTGTTCCTTCCTCTCAAACTTCATATCCAAGCTTGAGTCTCCTCCTTAGAAGAAACTCTCGCCGTACTTGCTTAGGAAAGACGATCTCTTGCTCCAACAGTGCTGCCATCCGTGGGGATACAGACACAGAAGTGTTAAAGAGAGGTAGGAATCCACACAAAAACCACCAACGCGCTAGTCGCCATATCCAGCATTGCAACCATGCAACTATATGCGTGGCTATCTAAGCCATGCACACTACGCGTACCCTCCTGCCCCGCTACCATATGGGACGACTTTCCTCCGGCCTTAACCGACTCAGAACCTTAGGTCGGTATGGAAACTACAGATGGCACGGAGACCTTCCAGCCTCTTCATGATGAAGACCTCGTTACACCAGGAGAGGTCGTGGCCGAGGTCGCAGCCAAGCATGTCGCTTTCCAGTGGTTCTGGGCAGTTGAACGCAGGAATGTTCCCGCTTGGACTTGGTCCCAAGGTATCTCCTTTGACAGGACCTAGGATGCCCTGGGTGAGCTAACATCTTCGGAGAATCTATCCACCCAGTGTTCTCCTCGGGCGCCTCCGGTGAAAGAAGGTTCTGAGGAGGCGCAAGGCTCCAGAGTGCACAGACCCCACCAGCGCCCCCGAAGCAGCCCTCGTGACGCCAACCGCGCGTAGGGAACCCCAAGTCCACCTCATCCAGGGAGGCGTAGGCGGAGTCATTCCGGCTCCGAACGCCAATTCACCGGACGACCTCGACGGTCTCCCCAAAGGAAAGGAGACCCTGGGGAAACCACAGGCTCTGGGACAGGTGGTCCCCAACAGCGACCTTAATGTCAACCATAAGCTCTGGTACCCCCGGGCATACGGGTGCATCCTGCACAGACCAGGGCGCGGCCACAACACCAATGACTGCCGAACCCTCATGACCTTTCGGGAGGAGTATCTCGGAAGACAAGCAAGATACTTGGCCACAGAGGGAACCAGCAAAGGATGGCACAGGGGTTGGAAGCCTAGGGCGAACTCCCAGGAAAATCCCTTGCGCTCTGACCCCGCTCCGTAGCCACCAACTCTGCGCAAGGGATGAGGACTAAGTAGGAGAACGCCGTTGCCAGGCTTCGGATGGATTACCTCTGGAGCCGGGCAACGACTAAGGGCCGAGGGGATTGAAGACCACCTCTCCCGACAAGCCTTCGGCTCCACATCCGACACACACTATTGCCAGACTCCTGATGGATTACCTCCAGAGCCTAGCAACGTCTAAGGGCCGAGGGGGTCGAGGACCACCTCTCTCGACCAGCCTTCAGCTCCACCTCCGACACATGCCGTTGCTAGGCTCCAGACGGGTTACCCCCAAAGACGGGCAACGGCTAAGGGCCGAGGGGGTCGAGGACCACCTCTCCCGGCCTAGCCATAGGCTTCGAGGACTTTAAGCCTCATAATAGAGGCCTTATTCTGGCAAAGGTACACCGACTATTACCTATCAATAGTTTACCTAGCTAGTCTATCTTTCGTACAGTACGATCAAAATATGTTCAAGGCCTCCAACCTTACTGCTAGAAGTTTTTACAATAGATAGCCATTAGGTAGAAATGGTAAATCTAGATTACATAGCTATTTAGTAGTAAGCAGTAGAACTTAAGTTACATCTTCATTTGACATGAGTTACGAATAGTCGTCTGACCTAGCTATGTCTTACACTGCAATTAGCTACTTATTGCCAACAGTAGACTGCAAAACTTAACTAGTACATAACTATATAAATCCCACGCCTATAGCTGCGCCTCATGCCTAGGTCACCAAGAGGGCAGATTATGCCAGGGTGTCCTGGAAGGTATTGCATAGCCTTGGTAGTGTTGAAGGCACGCCCCGGGGGATATCCTTGGAGGCGGAGACGTGGTGCTCTGAGGAATGCTGTCGCAAGGAATCCTTGTTGCATGACATGCCTACACACGATGGGCACAGCAAGCCATGGCCACCGCAAAGGCATCAAGCCTAGGTTTCCTGGAAGGTGTTGCATAGCCTCGATTGTGTGTAGATGCCAATTATCAATGGACTTCCTTGGTAATGTAGATGTTGTGCCCCTAGGAATTTTTTGGAGGCGTGACTCGCCCATGCACCTGTAAGTCACCTGAAAAGGTTTCCCAGAGGGTAGACTTTACCCTAGTAGGCAGTGGAGCCCACACACCTACAACAGCGCAACATGCCTAGGTCACCCAGAGGGCAGATTATGCCAGGGTGTCCTGGAAGGCATTGGATAGCCTCGATAGTGTGGACACCGCATATCAACGGAAGACCTTGATGTGAGGATGCGGTGCTCTGAGGAATGCTGTCACAAGGAATCCTCATTGCACGACATGCTTATATACCGCGAGCGCAGCATGCCGAGGTTACCGTGAAGGCATCAAGTCTAGGTTTCCTGGAAGGTATTGCATAGCTTCGATCATATAAATGCCACGCGCTAGGGCACACCCTTGGTGGACAGTGTTGCGATGGACCCGAGGCGTTTCCTCGGGAGCACGACAAGCCTACATACCGCGCGTGTAGTATGCCTAAGTCACCTGGAAGGCAATACTGCCTAGGTTTCCTAGAAGGTATTGCGTAGCTCTGATAGTGTGTAGAGCCTTGGGCATTAATACATACCGAAAGGGATACAAAACCTCCGAAAAAGAGGAGAATCTTACCAAACCTCTTGCAAAAATGGAGAGTCCTACAAAACCTCCGACAAAAATGGAGAATCTTACCAAACCTCTGGAAAAATGGAGAGTCCTACAAAACCTCTGATAATAACAGAGAATCCTACAAAACCTCCAGCAAAAACGGAGAGTCCTACAAAAACGGAGAATCTTACCAAACCTCCGGCAAAAATGGAGAGTCCTACAAAACCTCCAGCAAAAATGAAGAGTCCTACAAAACCTTCGGCAAAAACGGAGAAACTTACAAAACCTCCACCAAAAATGGAGTCCTGTGAATTCTCTGCCAAAACGGAGAGCCTTACCAAACCTCCGCAAGACGGAGAGTCTAACAAAACCTTCACCGGACAGAGAGCCTTGAAAAAACCTCCGCAAGATAGATAGTCTTCAAAAACCCCCCGCAAATGGGGATGTCTTCCAAAACACCTATGCTAGACGGAGAGGTTCTGAAAAGACATATCGAACAAAACCCCTCGGCATCTTGAAGGCAAACGCCTCCATACCAGAGAAGTGCGAAACCCACTAGCCTCTGAGAGGCATAGCCAACAGATCAAATGGGTATAAATCCCCCTCCTTGCAGGAAGAGTTATGGCCCATGTAACTCAAACAAGTATGGTAAAAGGAAAAGTCATTACACTACAGTCTCATCTAAGACACGATTCATATGTCATTTATGAAGATCATGCTAATATTAAGTAAAACTCACTCTACGTGGCATAGGAAATAGTATGGAATCCCCAATTATTCAGTGTAGGAGCAGCAGCTTCTGACACATCATCCCTAGCCTCCAGGCGGATTACCTCCGGAGCCAGGCATTGTCTAAGGGCCGAGGGGGTCGAGGACCACCTCTCTCGTCTGGCCTTCAGCTTCGCCTGCAACGCATTATCGCCAGGCTCCGGGCGGATTACCTCTAGAGCCGGGCAGTGGCTAAGGGCCAAAGGGTTCGAGGACCACCTCTCCCATCTAGTCTATGGCTTCGCCTCCGACATGCCATCGCCAGGCTTCGGATGGATTACCTCTAGAGTCGGGTAGTAGCTAAGGGCCGAGGGGGTCAATGACCACCTCTCCCATCTGACCTTCAACTTCGCCTCTGACATGCGGTCACTAGGATCCAGGTGGATTACCTCTGGAGCCGAGCAGCGGCTAAGGGCCAAGGCGATCGAGGACCACATCTCCCGTCTAGTCTTCGGCTTCGCCTCCGACGCACCATCACCAGGCTCCAGACATATTACCTCCGGAGCCAGGCAATAGCTAAGGGCTGAGGGGGTCGAGGACCACCTCTCCCGTCAAGTCTTCGGCTTCGCCTCCGATGTGCTATCGCCAAGCTCCGGACGGATTACCTCTGAAGCCAGGCAGTGGCTAAGGGCTGAGGGACTCGAGAACCACCTCTCCCGTCTGGCCTTCAACTTCATCTCTGACACATCTCTGCCTAGCTCTGAGCGCATTACCTTTAGAGTCTGGCAACGGCTAAGGGCCGAGGGGTCGAGAACCGACTCTCCTATCACTACACCATGGTACAGTTTTAACGTCAGACATCAGTCGCTAAAATTTGATGATCATCGATAAGCTGTTGGTCGGGAAAACAAAGCAGCGAATGGACGGTTGGCAATTATGTTTTCATCAACAAAATATCGGTCGGCAAATGTCTGACATTCAGCGTCAAACTATTAGTCAGACATTGCTCAGATGTAGATGCTCCATCGGTCGGAAAAAATGTGTCAGTCGCCAAATCTAAGCCATCTGCGCGCGAGAGGCAAAATCTTTAGGCACGCACCGAAACAGAAGACTCACACCGGCCGCCAAAAATTTCCCCATTCCTAATTCCCCATTCCCCATTCCCCGGCTGGCTCCCCACCAAAATCAGCCGGCCCTCCCACCGCGCCAGCCAACAGCCCGCCGCCACCACGCGCACGGGTTAGCCGCCGCCTCGCTTCCCAGCCAGGACGCCGACGCCGTGCATGCGCATCGCAGTTAGCACCCTTGCGAGACCACGAGCTTCCGCGCGTCACCAGCACGCCACCGCATGCCCCACCAGCCGCCGCCTTGCTTCCCGGTCAGGGTGGTGACGCCGCATCAGGCCTTGCTCCCCGCGTGAGCAGTAGCCTGCCGCCGCCTCGCTTCCTGGCCAGGGCCAACGCCGCATCCGTCTTCACTCCCTGTCGCCGCCCAGCATTCTGCCGCCTCCACGTGAATCGACTGTTGGTACAGAAGGTAATCGTCATCGGTGCTGAGCAGAAGGATTGGATGTTTCTAGCCTTAATCGGATAGGGTTAGGTCTGTGTGTGCTCTGATTGATTAGTGGTGGATTTGGTTCGGTGGATTAGTAAAGATGCTGTTTTTCCATCATTTGTTGGTGTGATTTGAGCAGATTTGAGCAGTTCTGATTGATCAGTGGTGGATTTTGTTTTCCATCTTATTGTTCCGGTTTAGCTTTTCTAACTATTGCTTTGTCAAGAAAATGAGATAGTATAAGTATCTAGCAGAAATGTGAAGTACCATTCGAGCAATTGGTGGTAGCATATGTCAGCTTAGGTATATTCAGCTGGGTTTAATTATAGTTTAGGCTCTGGTATATTCAGCTGTGCCAATAGGAAGTAACAAAATGGAAGATAATAGTTTTAATTACTTTGGGTTTTTTTTTTTTTACTATGAGTGAATGTATGAATCAGTTGGCACTTTGTTTGAAGAGAATCAGTACTGATTTGGCATCAATCTTTGGTACTGATTTGGCATCAATCTTTCATTTTTTTGCCATCAATCTCATATGCTTATTGTTATTTTCATTAAGATGATGTGTTGTTTTCAGATTGGAGAAATCTTTGGTAGCCTCAAGCAGATGGTTCTTAGCATTGCCTGATTCGCTAAAGGCTTGGTCCCGATCGAGGGCTGGCAGATTTATTAGGTAATTTCTGAAACTAATTATTTGGAGCCGGTGAATATCTGTATTTTATCCAAATTAAGAACGGGATAATTGGCTTGTGATCTTGAACTCTTATTTTTTTGCTTGGCAGTATAGACTACGATTATTTGCAGAACCAATATATGTTTACAGGATGTTTGTTATTTGATTTTTAAAGCTACTTGATATTTAAGAGAGGTGCAACATGGATAAAACATGGATGGATCTTGAGGATAGGTACAATAATTTTTGTTGAAAGCTACTAAAAGTAGTATTTGTAGTCAACATGATGTTAATAAAAAATTGCTTGTAGGCACACGAAGGGCTATTTACAAGGGGTGAATTGTTTCCTATCTTATGCATTTCGAAACTCAGCGATAGGAAACAAAATATTGTGCCCCTGCAGGAAGTGTGTTAATTCTTTTTGGAGAGAGGGAAGTGAAGTACGTGAACATTTGATATGTGATGGAATTCTAAAGGGGTATAAAATATGGAACTTACATGGAGAAGCTAGCTCCTCTTCTGTCCACCATGGTAACTTTGATGGTGCAGAGTTTAGGGAGGACTCTAATGAAGAAGATGATATTTCTGATTTCCTTTGAGACTTAGCATGTGGTCTAGATGATAGAGGGGACTTGGAAGACAATGATTCATTTCAGCAGCCTAGTAAGGAACTAATGGCCATTCAGAAGTTCGTAGAGGATAATAGTCAAGAGTTGTACCCTGGTTGCCAAAAATACTCCAAGCTGCGTTTTCTAGTTAGATTACTTCATATCAAACTCCTTGGAGGATGGACTGATAGAAGTTTTGACTTGCTTCTAGATCTACTTAATGATGCATTCCCTCAAGGTTCTGCACTACCTAAAACCTTCCATGAAGCAAAGAAATTAGTGAAATCCATAGGACTTGGGTATGTTAGTATTCATGCATGTGAAAATGATTGCGTTCTCTTTTGGAAGGAGCACGCTGATTATAATTCATGTCCAACATGTAAGACTTCACGATGGAAATCAGAAAAGAAGTCTCTAGATGGGAAACGGGTATATAAGGTTCCTAAGAAAGTTCTTCGCTATTTTCCAATAAAGAAAAGGCTCCAAAGGTTGTTTGTATGCTCTAAAACTGCAAGTCTTACAAGATGGCATGATAAAGGGCGGACAAAAGATGGTTTGCTTAGGCATCCTGCAGATTCTCCTTTATGGAAAGATTTTGACCATAAATATCCGGAGTTTGCTGCAGATAGCCGCAATATTCGACTTGCTTTTGCCACAGATGGTTTTAATCCATTCAGGTCTATGAATGTTAGCTATAGTGTTTGGCCTGGTATTTTGATCCCTTATAACTTTCCACCTTTTATGTGTATGAAGCAACCAAATTTCATCCTCTCTTTGTTAATTCCTGGTCGACGTGCTCCTGGCAGTGATATGGATGTCTATTTTAAACCACTTGTTGATGATATGTTAGATATGTTTGTTAATGGGGTCAGAACTTATGATGCTTCGAAGGGTGAATACTTTCAATTGCGTGCAGCAATATTATGGACCATCACCGATTTCCCAGGTCTAGGCTATGTCTCAGGGTCTGTCACCTCTGGTGAAGCAGCTTGCCCTGATTGTCACTCAAATACAGACTCCATTCAACTTAGTAATGGCTGCAAGACTTGTTATATGGGACATCGTAGATTCTTACCTACAATACATCCATTTCGGTTTGATGCTAATGCATTTGAGGGTACTACCGAGCTTAGGCCTGCACCTACTCCGCTTTCCGGAGAGGAAATTTTAGAGTGGACAGAAAATCTGCATACAGTTTTTGGGAAGGACCCATCTCAGAAACCAACAAAAAAGCGCAGGCGCAAGGAATGGGAGCCATTGGTCATTTTTAAAAGGAGGTCTATTTGGTTCAAGCTTCCATATTGGAAGGACTTGATGTTGCGACACAATTATGATGTCATGCATATAGAGAAAAATGTGTGTGATAACATAGTTAATACACTAATGGGCATTGACGGGAAATCCAAGGATAATTTGAATTCTCGCTTAGACCTTCAAGCTCTAGGTATTAGAAGGGATCTTCATCCTGTTGAATTAGAAGACAAGTTTTATTTGCCTCCAGCACCATACTCATTGAGTCCTGCTCAGAAGAGATTATTTTGTGAAATACTAAAAGGAGTAAAATTTCTTGATGGTTATGCATCTGATATACGACACAATATTCATGTTAAGGAAAGAAAGATAATCGGGCTGAAGAGTCATGATAGCCACATTCTTCTAGAGCACCTACTTCCACTTGCCGTGAGAAGATTGTTGCCTGAAAAAGTCTGTGCGGCATTGATTCGTGTAAGCAATTTTTTCAAGAAAATGTACTCTCCTGTTATTCGAATAAGTGACATGCAAAAGCTAGAAGCTGAAATTGCTGAAACCTTGAGCCTTCTTGAGATTATATTTCTCCCATCATTTTTCGATATTATGGTACACTTAATGGTTCATCTTCCTACCCAAGCAAGAATGGCTGGTCCCGTCCATTTCCGCAGCATGTGGGCTATTGAGAGGTGATTTTCTTAGGCTTATTGCAACTTAGAAAAAAAAAAGTACCTAGTCTTATAAATAAATTTATAAGTGTGACTACTTTATATATGTATAGGTTTTTGATGAGATGTAAGGGCTATGTTCGGACAAAAAGCCATCCGGAGGGGTCAATTATGGAGGGTTCCATGTTTGATGAGAGTCTCACTCTTTGTTCACAGTATGTACAAGTTGAGACTCGGCTTAACCGGTGTGGTACAAATTATGAAGGGCTGCAAGGAAAAATTGGTAGTACACCTTTCTTCAACAGCATTGGTCGATGTTTGGTAGGAAAGTGCATTGTGAATTTAGACCACAAAATATGGCTTCAAGCTCATAGATATGTCTTGTTCAACTATGACAATATAGGACCTTACTTGAAGTAAGCTAACTATGTCATTTTGTAACTTGATTCTGCCTTTTTACCATTTTTTTCCTAATGTTGTCAATTGACATTTGCAGCAAGCATTCTCAATATCTTTCCTCAATTGGTATTCAAAATAAATGAGATATCAGTCGCATACATCATGAATCCTTTCATGAGTGGTTTAGGTTGCATGTAGAAGAAGGCTACGAGGAAGCTCGAGAAGAGATAAAAATTTTAGCTAAAGGGCCAATGCTAATTGCATGCAAGTATAATAGCTACACAATAAATGGGTTCAAGTTCCATACACAGTCCTATGATGAGAGCAGGCCTGTACAAAGTAGTGGAGTAGCTCTACTTACGGAGACAACATGCTTTGAAAGGGGCAATAAAGATAGCTTCATAACAGGAAACAAGACATATTATGGTATTATAAAGGAAATTATTGAACTGGACTATCATCACAAAGGATATGTGGTGGTTTTCAAGTGTGATTGGGTTGACAACCGTGCACAAGATAAATGGGTCAAAACTGATCAATTTGGTGTAACCACAGTCAATTTCAAGCACTTATTCAACACCGGTGAGCGGATATTAGATGAGCCATTTATTTTAGCATCACAGGCAGCTCAAGTGTACTATGTTCCAGATCCAATTGAACCTGAGTGGTTTGCAGTTGTTCAATCAAAACCAAGAGATATGTATGACATGGATGATATTGCTGAGAATGAGAACCTAAATAATAATCATTTTGTGGAACTGCCTGATCTCCATTCCAATGTGACTGTAAATGTTGTTGCCGGTGATGTCCCTTGTGTTAGAACAGACATAGATGGTATAATTGTTGATGCAAAAAAACCTAGAAAGTAAGTTTTGTTTCCAAAGTATTCCTGCTATATCTTTACATTTGAGTACTAGACTCTTGCCCATCTATTTATATTATCACTAAACCTTATGTCACTTTGCAGGAGGAAAAATGCCAAGCGCAGCAAAAAACGGTAATGATAGCCTGGCCGCCGAGTATGACAAGCAGAGGCTTGCAAACATCGCTGCCAACAAAAGAAGGCTGGCAGCTCTTGATATACCGAGTATGAACACTTCGGTGCAGCAGTGTCAACCCAACAAAAAAGCAAAGGTTACATATGAAATTCTTGCATATTCTTGGTCCTAGTCTTATATGTTTTTGTAGTAGTTGAAATAGTCATTCAGAAAAGCAGTACTGCAGTATTTTATTTTTTTCCATCTCTATTATCATCTATGTGACAGTGACATGTACCTTTCTTGCAGAAAAATCAACAGGCAAGTGATGTTGCACGTGAACGTCCCAATTTGCGGCCAAGGCCACAGAGAAATAGTCAGGAGGAACATGGCTGTGAAGAAGGTGCCAATGAAGGTATTTTAAATCCTTTCATAAGATGTGTCTATAGCATAAATGATTTATGGTGATGTTTCATGTTTGTCATGTCATGTTTCATATGTAGAATTAACTGCTCCAAATCTTAATGATGGAATACGAGACAAGAGGAATGGAAGGGGTATCACTAGAAAGGAGAACATATTTTCAAGGACTCCTGATATGCCTAAACTCAAAATTGAACTCAATGACTATGGTCAGCCTGTTGGAGAGAATTCTAAGCAGTTTGCTAGTGTCATTGGGTGTCAGGTGAGGAAGAAGCTACCACTCCGATGTGATGATTGGAGGCTTGTTGATCCAGAAAAGAAGTATGAACTATGGACTGACTTGCAGGTATTTTAGTGCCTCATTTATTTTTCTGCTGCTGTTCTGAATTTGCACGAACTATGGACTGATTTGCTCCCTTTTGCTTGACAAATAAGACATTTTATGATCTGGATGATTCCGCCTTCAATTGGGTTATTGCTACAGCATCAAGAAAATGGAAGGAGTACAAGTCAACCTTAAAGGAGTTGTATTTCGATCCTACATTAACTGATGATGAATTACTAAGTAGGCGTGATACAAGAGTCAACGATGATGATTGGAAATATCTCATTGACTATTGGAGGTCTCCTGAACATGAAGTAAGGAACAACTGATTTTCCAACTAATATACAATCTAATTGCAATTTGATTTCTTGCATTACTTGTTGAGAGGAATCAACTAGCTGTTTGACAATTGCTCATAGGCTAATATTTTTTCCCTAAATCATATCATAGGCTCGCACATTAATTGCTAAAGCCAATCGTGCAAAGTTGAAGCTGACACATACGTCGGGCAGCAAGAGCTATGCTCGTTCTGGACATGAACTGGTATGGAGGAATATCAACACTACTTCAGTACATTATTGTAAGCCTGATTCATTACTAACAATTTTTTTTTTTACTTTAGAGTGGTACACTAGGGCGCCCTCCTCGAAGAGACGAGGTCTTTATCAAAACACATACACACAAAAATGGTGTTCCTTCAAGCCAGGCAGCACCAATAATTGTAAGTTTTTGGTACCAAACATTTGTATTGTGCAATAATACTTGCTGATATGTAAATATTCATATTCCATCCCTTAGAACAAAATACAAGACGTTGTTCTAGCTCGGCCAGAATTGAAGGATAAAACAATTCAGGATGGTGACCTATTTGCAAATGCTTGTGGAGAGAAGGAGCCAAGAGGACGTGTCCGTTGTTTGGGTCTAGGACCAACTCCACAAAATGTGGGCACACCGGGGGTCAAGTGTTACACGCCAACAAGGCTCCAAATGGAAATTCTAGCACGTCAAAAAGCTGAACAAAGAGCAGCAGCTCTAGAATTGCAAATGAGCCAAGCAATGGCACGAATGGACCGTATGGAGCAAAGGATGGAGAACACATCGCATCATGGTTCTAATTCACGAGAGCATGTGGTATAGTGTTTCACTAACTTTTCCTTTAAATACACAGGAGTAGCTGATTACTTACTAATCTCTTACATGTCAAATATTTAATGTAGAACACAAACAATGGAGAATTTGAAGATGAGGGACATCATCACGATCATGATGAGGAGGGGTATGCTGCCTCAGACAATGAGGATGAGAGCTTGTTTGTCCAACATGCACCAGCGAGGAACATTACATCCACTACAAAGAATCATGATTCCCATTGCAGTGACAATGAAAATCTTGTAATCTTCTCATCTTTCCTATATACTTCCTATTTTGATTTCCATGTTCATATATGCATTGATCAGGCTGTCCTAAATGCACCATTTGCATTAGGTTGGAAACGATGTGATACTATATGCTATTTTGCGATCTGATCTCCCTGTGGCCAAAGCAACTGTTATCTCAACTAATCCAAACACCGTGCTGGGAGGTCAGCCCCTTGGACGCCAATTTTGTGAAGTAGTTGTGAATGTTGTGCTAAAAAGGGATGCAATGTTGCCCCATCCATATGCTGATATGGAGATGATGGCTGATGCTCTATCGATGTCGATTGCATGGCCATACAAGAAAGTAATAAACTGCAATTTGCCTCATTCCTATTTTTTTTTGTAATTGGTAACCATGATTATTGAAACCGTCTACAAAATTTGATAGATGAAGATGACCGGGAAGGCATCAAATCCTTGCCGCGGTATTGCAAAAACAATTACACTTGGTGAGTGCCTTTTGATAATTTTTTTCACCTAATGATCCCTGTTCATATCAAAATTTCAGATATTTCAATGCTATGTTTTGCTGCCAATTGTCTTGTTTTGATCTGTTTATTGGTTTATGATGCATGACCTGGAATGAAGGATGAGTGTAATAATGTTTGCAGCTTATAACTCTCAATTCTGAATTTCATACATATTCATAGCATACCACTAGTTACTGCAGTATTCAGTCAGACTCTAGAGACTTGTATGTATCTTCAGAATCCTGATGCAAAAGCAAAAATAGTCCAATAAACTGAGAAGGAGCGAGATGATCTTGGTTTCCCCAGCACATGATTTCCCAGCATGCATCAAGTAGCCAGAGCATCATGCTGCACATTGAACTATATCCTGACCATGCTGTGAAAACAAGACACCTTGATTTAAGTAGCTTTGTGATCATATCTTTGTGATAAATTCAGCAAGTGCTTCATAGCTGGATTAATTTGTAATTTCTTTTTATGATTTAAAACTAGGTGCATCCATAGACCTATATCCAACTGAGTTGTGTCTTCATTTTTTTTCCTTGTCCTTGATTATTACCTTCCATAGCTGATATGGTTCTGGTATTTTCATGTGATGCTTAATCATTTTGTAATGCAGTTTTTTATAATAAGATGGTCCTTTTTTTGGTAAATTTAGGGGGCCTTTGAAGGTTTGATATGGTTACATTTCTGTCCTGTTTAGCTTGTCGGAGGAATGTTACACATGCAAAACTTTGTACTGGTTTGATGTGTGGCTTGGGTGTATAAAAGCTAGAATTGTTGATGACATATACTGTACTTGCAAATTAGCATAAATATCCAGTACCTTTGAATTATCTCCAGAAGTTTTGTTTCTATGCATTCTGAGGCTAGGTTCAAGTATTTTTGCCATGATATAGTATGGTCTTCCTATTGGAATATTTTTTTTTCTGATACATAGCAACCAAATTCTGTATGCATATTTCAATGTATGTTTGCTTACTATTTTTTTAGGGGAATGTTTGCTTACTGTTTCCATCAATTTTATCTTTAGCTGCTCTAAAATTTAACTTTGGTTTTCTAACCATCAATAGAACAATTGATCAATGCCCCTTTTCTCTATCTTTAACTAGTGGTGTCAGAATAATGTGCAACTGATTCCATGGTACATTTTCAGGCAGTGCTGGACGGTGCTAACTACCACTTTTGAGCTCAACACGGCAAACTACTACTAAACGCATGGTTCTTGGCTTTTGGACTATGAGGTGGCAATGTAAAATGGGAGCTTTTGGTTGAAAATGTTTCATTTTGTCTTTTGAGCAAGTATGTATATATGTTGGATCACTCTGGTATATTTCTAGCTGAATCTTAACTGTGTAATATGAGCTTTTGGTTCAAAATATATGTGATCGTGTTGAGGTGATCGATGTATATACATTGTATTAGTGAATGCATGACTTGTGGACTCTCTAGTTCTATGTTGTACTGGAACCATGATGTTTTGGTGAAAATGTATATGAGATTCTTATGGTAACCTATAATTGCACATTATTCTGATCATTGTATATGTACAGTACTAATTACCGACTGATAAGATGTCTGCAATTAGTTTGATTTTTTCAAATGTTTGAATTATTGGCGTTGGACAGTCCGTCGCTAATAAAATAATGTGCAGTGAACCATCAGTTGGGAAAGATAAGTCGGTCAGGAAAGATCAGTCGGTCGGGAAAAATCAGTCGGTCGGTGTATCTTTCATAACACCATCAAACTATTGGTCGGCAAAAATGTGTCGGTCGGCAATACTTTTCCCGACCGGGCTTTAAACGACGGAAATATCGGTCGGCAATACTTTTTACCGACCAATGTTGAGTTGCTAGTGGGGCTTTTAGCGACAGATTTGGAGTCATCAATTTGGTGCCGTGGTGTAGTGTATCTAGTCTTTTGCTTCGCCTTCGATGAACCCTCATCAGGCTCCGGACAGATTACCTCCGAAGCCGGGTAGCAGCTAAGGGCCGAGGGGGTCGAGGACCACCTCTCCCGTCTAGCCTTCGACTTTGCCTTTGACACACTATCGCCAGGCTTTAGACGAATCACCTCCGAAGCTGGGAGTGGCTAAGAACCCGAAGGGTCACGGACCACCTCCCGATCTTGTCCCCAAAGGTTCCAGATGGACTTCATTGGGTTAGAAATCTGGAACAAATTTGGAAGAAGGTCCTACCAACACCGAACCCGAGGAGTATGCGATGACCAGGAATGACGAGATTGCAACTGCTTTGCCTGGCCCTCCTTAGTTACAATACGTGTCTACCACTACCAGATTTCCGAGGCCACCTCTCCCCTGGAAGGAATGAAACCGGCTATGATCTATGCGAAGGCTCAGTACCTCAGTCATCTGAAAAACTAGCCATCGCCTACGAAGGGGATGAAGAAGCGTGGCTCGAAGGCACGAAGGCACACAGACATGCGGTCACCTGCTCGAAGGATCCCCTTACACTTTGGCCCAAAAATAGATACAATCACCCCCAAAGGTCCAAATTATATTATTAAACAAATCATGCATCCGGAGGATGCGTACAAAGAAGCAAATAGTACAAAGGCCACTACAGAGGAGACAGACCTTGAAAAAGCAAACCAAGGGGAGAAAGAGTACAATGTGGCAAAAGGCAACTATGGTCTGTGACAGGGATGTCCACGAAGCACCCCCGAAGGCCACCTTTGCGTCCTACGGATCTCAGCAGGGGCCGTGCATGGAGTGACGTATGCACTTCATCCACGGCCTGCCGCCATGAAAGCTGATGCAAGAGCCGGCCCCCGAGCTGTCGGAAGACGAAGATGAAACCGAAGGAGCCACCATTGGGGCCTCCTCCCGCTTTTTCCTGGCCACTTCCCTCGCCGCCGAAGGCTGCTCCTCCACGTCACTCTCCCTCCACAGGAGATCCCAGTCGATCTCCTCATCGTCATCAGAAATATCGATGATCTTGACAGGCATGGTCTCCCAAACTGGGGGTTGGGCAGGGGCGACAGGCAGCTGTCCACCCTGCAGGGACGGAAGCTGGATGGCCACTGGCACCACTGCTAGTAGCCGACACAGCCCAGCCCCAATAGAAGCAGCCGACATCATCGACATTTCCACAGAGGATGGGGAGGAAGATGATGCCATATTCAAAGTCAAGGTTGAGTGCTCGCTTGTAGGGCAGTGGTAAATCCAGTTATGTGACCCCAGCTTTATATCCGGGCCAATCAGCCACGTACGCCTGGGAGGTAAATCTCTAGATATGTGAACGATGGTGAAATCATCAAAGCCTACTATGATATCTAAGCATCTATCCAAATAGCTATTTAGTGACCCATCAAAGCATTGATAAACTCTAGAAATTTGCTGCACCACTAATAATGAATCACCAAACACTTCTACATGTGTCACGCCCAAGGACTTTAAAATTTGCAAACCTAACAAAAGAGCTGCGTACTCAGCTTGATTGTTGGTACAAAAGTATTCTAAGTGAATCGATGTTTCAAAAATAACACCTCTAGGGGAAATTAAAACATTACCAACACCTTGTCCTTCTCTACAAGCTGATCCATCAAAGTATAATTTCCATGGACACACACTAATCAAACTAACCAATGCATCACTATCAATATGATGATCAACAATTAAATCAGCAACGATTTGGCCTTTCATAGATCTTAACGGTTCATAAGCCAAATCATATTATATCAAAGCATAGGCCCATTTTTGATTCTACCACTCAAAATCGGCTTTTGCAACATGTACTTAATAACATCGGTTTGGCATGCAACTACACAAGTACTAGAAAGCAAATAATGTCTCAACTTGGTGCATGCATAGTATAAAGATAAACATAATTTTTCAATAAATGAATATCATGTTTTCGCATCCAAGAGACACCGGCTCAAATAAGTGATCGCATATTCTTTCCCTTCGCTTTCCTGTGTAAGAACAACACCTATTACCGTCTCTTTTGCAGCAACATATAGCCGAAACGGAATCCCAACCTTAGGCACCATTAACACGGGAGGTGATGATAAATATTTTTTGGTGTCATCAAAAGCTCATTGTTCTTCTGCCCCCCAAGTAAAATCGGCTTCTTTCTTTAACCGAAGTATGGGAGTAAAAGCACTAATCTTGCCGGATAAGTTAGATATGAAACGCCTCAAACAATTGACCTTTCCCGGCAATTTTTGGACATCTCTCGTTGATTGTGGTGCTCCCAACTTATCTATAGCTGCTATTTTGTTAGGATCTATCTCTATGCCTCTTTCATGTATTATCAAACCTAAGAATTTGCCCGCCGATACACCAAAGCACACTTAAGTGGGTTCATCTTTAAACCATACCGACGCATTCTTTCAAAAGCTAAACGGAAATCGACTAAATGACTATCCTATAGCATCCGATTTGATAACAAGGTCATTGATATAAATCTCCAAGATGACACCAAGCAAATCATGAAAGATCAAATTCATAGCTCTTTGATAAGTAGCACCGACATTCTTTAAACCAAATGTCATAACAACCCATTCAAATAAATCAACAGAACCCGGGTAACGGAAAGCCATTTTAGACATATCTTCTTTGTCTATGAAAATTGGATTATAGCCCACATTACCATCCAAGAAACTAATAACCCTATGATCCGAAGTATCATTAATCAACATATCGGCGATGGGCATAGGATATTCATCTTTAAGAGTAGCTTTATTTAAATCTCTAAAATCAATGCATACTCTCAACTTATCACTATTTTTCTTCTCAACCAGGACAATATTAGATATCCATTCAGCATATCTACAAGGATGAATAAACCCCACAGCAAGCAACCGGCTTATTTCTTCTTTGATTTGCCCACACATGTTAGGATTAAACTTTCTAGCCGGTTGTTTGTGAGGTCTAAAACCCAACTTTATGGGAAGCCGATGCTCTACAAGCTCACGGCTAAGTCCTGGCATCTCATGATACTCCCAAGTGAACAATTGATATATTCTTTGAGTAATGCAATCATTTCGCCTTTTTGAACATCATGCATGTTTTTATTCACAATGTGGGCCTAGGAACAGTACCATCTCCTATATCTACCTCTAATAATGGATCAGCCGACGAAAAACCTTGTCCTAGCTTTTCTATCTTAGCAAAATCATCAATAGTCTCACAAATATCATTCTTTTTAGACCGATACTACTCTGCACGCTGTTGCAACCATTCTAAATTACTTTCTTTATCCATTTATAACATTATATTGCTAAGCTGAGATGAAGAAATCAGATGTACAGTCACGGGTAGAAAACCATCTCTACTAACACTAAGAAAATCATACCCCGAAAGGTCTTGAAATGCAGCGGAGTGCCATCCCTAAGAATTGGAGAGTCTCCTAGCATATCATCTTCATCATCACTAGATGTCACAATAGGCTCTATGACTTGCTTTATTCTCCATTCTTGCCGAATAGGCACCATCGGCTTGATTTCATTGAATACTTGATCCCTCACCTTTTCAGCTTGTGCTTCTCCCAACTCTTGCTTTCATAACCTTTGTAGCCTCCTCTTTTGGGAATGTGAGACCCCTAGGAATCCACTGTGGCTATGGCTTAGTCCCGGGAAGCAAGGACTTCTCCTTTTCAACCTTCCGATCGTTTGAACTAGCGATCTGCTTTGAACTAGAAGTGGCTTCTTGAACATTTGGTGCCATGGGCTGTTGTACTGCTGTAGGTGGCGCCTCCTTAAGCTCAAGATCAGTACCAACCACTCCTACAACTTCCTCTTTGTGTTTGCCACTTGATCCGTCATTAGCCGATTGCTTTTGCACTTTGCTTGCATCAACGACCGGCTGTTTTTCTTTTGGTTCCAGATCTGATTTCTCATTAGAAACACTCGTGTTCTTCACACGATAGACCTCCTTAACATGTCTCCTATCTCTCCTATCATT
The DNA here is from genome assembly GCF_958298935.1 of Phragmites australis. Taxonomy (NCBI): domain Eukaryota; kingdom Viridiplantae; phylum Streptophyta; class Magnoliopsida; order Poales; family Poaceae; genus Phragmites; species Phragmites australis. Next base: position 17,184,552 of record NC_084929.1, read on the forward strand.
TGACTGAATTTGGGGATCAAACCGGTCTTGTCTAGGACAAGATAGTCTGTCGAACGCTGAAGGTCCTGGTGCTGTCCACCCCGGGTGAAATGGTGCAAATGGCATAGAAGGTAGTGCCCAAGGTGCACACCAACCCCATGGCGGACATGGAGGACAAACCATCGGACGAGACACCCACATCAGAGGCATCAGCTGCCCGAAAGGAGGGAACGGAGGTGCTGCAATATTATCCTCCCGTTGCCTCCTCCTCCCTTCAAACTCACGCTTCAGAGGTGATCTTGGACGTTTAAGAGCATCGGGCCGGCTACCCCTTTTTTGTCTGGCCTTGCCACTCTCATATTTAGTAAAAAATGTATCAAATGTAAGTTTTGGCTTCTCATGCTTCTTAATAGCTTTGTTATTATCTTCATTCACTTTCCAACTGCCAATTTCCAGACTTTTAGGTTTGATCATCTTTGGACTTAAATTATTATTACCAATGATCACACTATTGCCTTTAGTCGATTCAACTTGAGACGGCCGAACCAAGACCTTCTTCCCTTCAAAATTCATCATGTTGACGGGAAATGGATCATCATCTAGCTTCATCTAAGAATTTTCTACAAACATCAATCCTTCATTAATGGCCGATTGAATCTGTTGACGGAAAATATTGCAATCATCAGTAGCATGAGAATATAAATTATGCTATTTACAATATGCACATTTCTTAATCTCCTCAAGTGATGGAATAACATGATTAGGAGACAAACTATTTTGCTTTTCTAGTGACAAGAGATCAAACATCCTATCACATTTAGTGACATCGAATGTGAATTTCATCTCTTCTTGTCAATTATTTTGTGGAGTCGGCTTCAATGCGGAGCACATGAATGGCTTAGATTTGGATTTCCATGCCCATTTGGCTACACACATGTCTACGCTATCATCATCTGATGAATCGTCCTCATATTCAACTACATTAACACCTGGACGATCCACCTTGTGCTTTCCACTAAACCTTTGAACCTTTCTATGTTCTTTTGCACGGCTTTCTTGAGCCAGAGCCCGCTGTAAAACTTGATTCACATCTGAAAATTCTTGCCCCTCTAACCTCTCTTTGATGTGTGCATGCAACCCGACAAAAGCTAACTCAGCTAGATCTCTATCGGAGAGCGAAACATTGAAACATTAGTTTTTAGTATCTCTAAATCTTCTAATGTATTCAGAAATAGACTCACTATACTTTTGTGTAACTGATGTCAAATGAATTAACCTTAACTCCGTGTCTCCGGTATAGAATTACTCATGAAATGTTTGCTCAAGTTGTGCCCATGTATAAATAGAGTTAAGCGCAAGTGAAGTAAACCAAGGAAATAAACGCAATCTTAAAGCATCACTACTACCGGCTTCACCACATGGTGCAAGAAATTGACCTATATGCTCTATTGTAGTTCTACCATCTTCCTCGTTGAAGTTAACAAAATCAGGGACCTTAAACCCATGTGGATATGGAATTGTGTCATAATAATTAGGGTATGGTTTTATATAACCACATGATTTACCTTTGAGCGCTGCCCCAACTGTTCCCTCAAAATATTTGTCATTTGCTCTTTGATGCTTTCATGCCCAAAAAGTGAAATATTTGTCATTTGCTCTTTGATGCTTTCATGCCCAAAAAGTGTTTCGGCCATAGGCTGATTGGATGATGCATTAGCTGTGGTTGTAGCCCAAAAGATTGTTGTTGTGGCGAATCATGAGAGTGTGAAGTCAAGTGTTGCATATGTGGAGTATTTTGTGAAGGCACATTGAAGTAAGTATCCGACAACGGACCATAGGGTATGCCGGTACCTTGTGGGGGTATAGGAGGTGTGCTATATGCCACGGTGTTGTAAGGAACTAATGGCATACTTGCTCAAATTTCAGCAGCCCGGCTATTGGCCACGTACTAAACCAGACTAGTTATGCTACATGAAGTAGTCGGAACCCGAAAAACAAATGAGGACACCTCCGGCTTGCTAGTACTCAATGTATTAAATGGAGGCATTACCATACCAACCGGACCAACATTGGGATGGCTATGAGTTTTTTTGCATCGGCATATTTTGTTGTGTAGGCAAAGGTGTTACAAATTGTGCCAATGGAACTAATGGTATTGTCTGAAATTGATTACCATCGTTGGAATTTGAGCTGCTAGCATCCTGTAGTTGGGGCTGTTTTTTACCTTTTTCATCTTGCAATTCAATAAACAAAGTCCCAACATGACTAGACAGTACATGATCTAGACTTTTAACCAATGTTTCAGAATTATTGAACATAGCAGCACCAACAGACTGATCAACCATATGCGCAATGTGCTCTTTGAAATCATGAGTAGAATCACTTACATCGGTCTTTGCCTCATGCTTGGCGTGGATGATTGAAATCGGATCGCCCCTCTTGATGACACCTTGACGTGTTTTCTGATAGCATGCAAGCATCATCTTCTCAACCTCCCACTTTTGAGGTTCAATAGCTTGGTGATCCTCCTTGGGAAGCTCTTCAAGTGTAGGTGAGATGATATTGTCCATGTTGATTTCGGCTCCCTCCTCCTTAGACATGGCACAACAGCGTGCAAAGGGTGTCTACGCCAAAACCCTAGGTATGGATGTTGATGGAGAACTGTCGGTCCCTAGCGGAGTCGCCAATTTGTGTTGGCGCAGAATTAGGTAACACCTCACCAACACGATATCCGTCAAGGATAGTTGTCGCTTTTCGTAGTGACACGTGACATGTTTACAACCAAACAAGCAAAGGTTTCGACTGGCAACCTTGGAGATCGCCGCTCGAATGATTTATGAGCAAATCGACAAAGAACTATCACTCGAATGATAGGGATTTGAAGTAGCAGTGAAGAACTAACCGTAAATTGCAGGAAAGTAAAGGCTAAACAAGAAGTAGATGCGATTGACTGATGGATATGCAATCTGCCTCCACCCCTCGACTATTTATAACGAGGGGTATGGTCTTGACCCTATGGAATCAAAGTAGGACTCTATTCGAACCCTAAACATGCTCTATTCAGCCAAAATCACGAAAGAGATCCGAACAAATCCAAAAATCCACTTTGATTCGGTTTCAGACTGAACACTGGATGGTCCAATGAGAACAAACTCCAATACACCGGACCACCCGGTGAGTTTACTCGGCCGAAACTCTAAGACTCAGTCTTACACACACCGGATATTTCGACGTCATGTTTATACTCACTGGAGCATGTCACCGGACCAATATTTGCAGAGAGCAAATTTTTGCAAAGTTTTTCTTTTGAACGTACCAGATGATCTCACGATCATCAAAGACCTCTCCGGACAATTTTCACCAGAGAACATTTTTTCGGCTAAAAACCTTCTTCTTCTCACCGGATAGTCCAGTGATACCCCGGAATCTCCACCGGACCATTTGTTCCAGCGAGCAAGTTCTTGGTGCAAATTGACCTTCTACACACCGGATAGTCCGGTGATACCCTGGAATCTCCACCGGACTATTTTTTCCACAGAGCAATTTTTCGGTAGAAATTGATCTTCTACACACCGGATAGTCCGGCGTTTTCACCATATCATTCACCAGACTATTTTATACAGAGGGCATGTTTTACAGCACCAAATTCCAACTATAAGCAAAAGATAGTCCGACGTTCAATGAGCCCCTCATCGGACTATTTTTTCCAGAAAGCATTTCTTCTGGCCGAAATCGAACTATAAGCACCGGATAGTCCAGCGATGACACGACATTGATCACCGGACTATCCGGTGTATACAAAAAATCTGGTCATGCCTTTTTTTGCTATCAACAAAGGCATTATCCCTAGAGGTTGCGGACCCCTTCGGGCCACCTCTCTAGCACGTATATGGCCTTCCGAAGACTTGAAGCTACAGTAAATCACTCCAGAGCCTTCGGTCTCCGGACTCTCAGCAGGAGGCCTTATCATCGGAGGCTGCGGACCCCTTCGGGCCACCCCTCTGGTGCCCATGCGGCCTTCCGAAGTCTAAAGAAGCGGTGCTGGGCCCCAATTTGCAACCGGCTCACCCCTCAGGGGGCAAGCACCATAATAGTTACCACAATAGATATTTATCTTTTATGTAGGGTAAAAAGTAGTTATCTAGGATAAGACCGAGTAATTCAGCCAAGTCCTAGATATTTGTACATCGTGATAACTTGTACACTAAGCTATGTACCACCTATAAATAAGGGGTCGTGATCATCTGGGAAAGAGAGGTCATAAGGAGAATGCTCACAGCTACACACAGGACACAGAGGTACCTAAGCGTTAAACCACACTGTGATACTCCCCCCAGACCGGTTGACTAGGGGGGTACAAGCACAAGAAAATTCTCATGAAGAATGCATTGTACTACAACAAGAGAGGCCTTGGACGCTTCCCCAACCTGGTGGATAAGAGATCATCAAGTCACCGAAGATCAACAATTGCTTCGTTAAGGAAGTTGGTTCATATTGCCAACATTGTGAAGTCACCAGTCACCACACAAGTCACCCCTTCCTACTTTGCCTTCTAAGTACAAGTTTACATTCAATGATCACCATTTTCTATTGCATAAACTTAAAAGTGGGAAAGCAATGGCTACATTCATTGGAACTCAAGCTAAGGAAAAGCTTCCTAGGCAAATTTGGGTGCCTAAAGCTCTTGTGAGTCACTTCAAAGGTACCAAACTTTGTTGGGTACCTAAACAAAAAGCTTGATCCATGTGTGTAGGTGAACTACAAAGCCGGTGGCAAGCACTGGGTGCTTGATATTGGATGCACACAACATATGACCGATAATGTAAAGATGTTCACCTCACTAGAAGATGATGTGGAAGATCATGAAAAAGTCACCTTTGGTGATAACTCTAAGGCAAATGTGGTAGGTTTGGATAAGATAGCAATCTTCAATGATCTCTCTACTTTAAAGGTAGCTAGCTATATATGCTTATTTTAAATGTTTTTAAGATAACTACCCTATTTAGTATTTACTTTTCATATAAGCGAGACATATTATGAAAATCTTATTGCCAATGGTGATGTCTCTCTACAACTACTAGGCTTGGACGCTTGGCAACCATATATATAACCATGTGAAAATTTAGACATACTGAAGGCTAGATGGTTTAGAGGTACCCAGTAACACCCACCTCACAAGATTTGTATGTGTAATATATACTTATTCCAATATCTTAGTTCTATATATCTGATTTATAGGTTTTCATTCTTAATTTTATGGCACAGACAATTACGAAACATACTTGCATAAAAAAGATCAAAGGATGCCATATCTTATCCAATACTTTTCTTATTTCTTATTTCTAATTAGTCACATGCCCAAACATGTGAAACTTATTATTAGATTACAACTCATATATAATCTAGAGGGAGGCACCACTAGCAAAGATTTGCTGCCTATAGGCAGCGGGGGTCGCCAGGGCTTGTGTGTTGAAGAGTTGCTGCTCTTGTTGCCAGTAAGCAATGGGGCTCACTAGGGCCAGTGGGTTAAAGAGTTGTTGTTGCTGCTGCTGTTGGCTGTAGGCGACGAGGCTCGCCATGGCTAGTTGGTTAAAGAGTTGTTGTTGCTGCTGCTGCTTCTGTTGTTGCTGCCAGTAGGCGATGGGGCTCACCAATGCAAGTTGGCTAAGGATTTGCTGCTGCTGTTGTTGCTGCAAGTTGGCTATGGGGCTCACCACAGCAACTTGGTTGAAGATCTCCTGCTGCTGTTGCTGCTGCAAGTAGGTGGTGGTGCTTGCCATGGCCAGCAGGTTGTAGAGCTGCTGCCGCCGCCAGTTGGCCGCAGGGTTCACTAGGGCCTGTGGGTTGAAGAGCTGCTGCTGCGCTGCAATGTCCTGTATTGTCAGATGCGCCAAACTTTGCTGACGTAGGAAGTCCAGTTGTTGTTGGATGATCACAGCTGATGAGGAAGAGATGCCTACAGCGAGCTCATTCTGTAGTATGTTGTATTGCACGGATGGGTGTGTGGCTCCCAAAACACTCACCGATGGGAAGTATCGCGGAAATGTAACAGCGGAAGTGACACTTATCGAAAGAGCAAGGAAAGCAAACAACACAATTATCTTGGCTGCCATTGGTTTTGAGATTTTGGAGGTGTATTTCACTTGGCAACCACCAGCTAATGCTCACACACCACGGAGTTGGTCTCTCTCCACTACCTCATTAGCCAACACTTGAGAAGGCTGATGTTGTTGCATGACTAGCAGTAACAGCCCAATTACATAACATAAATACAATTTATTTTTTATACAAAGAGAATAATAACCAGCTAAATAAAAACATAAAGAAGTGTACATACATACATACATACATAGATACATACATAGATACGTATGTATGTACGTACTAATACATACATACATACATACATACATACATACATACATACATACAAACGTACGTATGTATGTATGTACGTATGTATGTTTATGTTTGAAAATGTTTGTATATAAATATGTGTTTGTTATAAGTATATTACATAATATATACACTGTATGTGTACTCATGTTCATGTATAGGAGTGCAGGAAAATAGGAGGGAAAAAGAAAAGTTTTGGAAAAGAATAAAATCGCTTGGGCCTAAACCCAAATACCAGGCCAGCTCTTCCCCTTCTTCCCTTTCGGCCTGCTCAGCCGAGACAGCCCGGCCATCTCCTTTCTTTCCCCACTCTCTTTCTCTTTCTATCTTGGGCCATAACTAGCCACTCTGGCCCAACTCCTATGTGAAGCACGCGGTCGACGCCTTCTTCCTCCTTTGGTCGGATTCTCCCACTCGCTGTTCCTTGTCTGAAATGAAGATGGCCGCCCTGCACAATCCGACCAACTTGACCAGGAGATCTTTCGGAAGCCCTCAAATGAGTGCATCTGGTCCTCATGAATACATAGCCTGGCTAGTCTCTTGTAGAGCTCAATTCAATTATGGGATCGAATCCGAGCTCAACCCATCGGCCAAGATGAACTCAAGCAATTTGGACTAAGTCCATTTGCGTGAACATCTGGAAGGTGCTCGGGTAGATACACCTGCCTCTCATAATTCTTTTGCCCATCAAATATTTTTCCAAGTGCGATTCAAATGAGATATGCATCATACTATTGCTAGACTATTAAGCCCCAGACAACTTGAATCCGACACCCCGATGCACCAATCTTTAAATAGAAGAGCCCCTAAGCGTTCCCGAAGCACCTTGCAACTTTCACCCATCATACCAAAGCTAATTCGCCGCCAGAATGCCTTCTACACTGAGTCTCGACGGTCAAACCTGCCGCCCAGCAACACTAAGCCACACAGAGCCTCACCGACGATGACTTGTAGCCTAGGTGAGTACGCCTTGACCTAAGGACTAGTTCGTCGAGTGATCTTTTCGAGTTAACAGTACAACCACAAGCCAGGTATGGGACGGGCCTAGCTGACTAATTTGCTTCACTCTTAACATTGTGTAGACCATTTGGTTGTATGGTATGGAAGGGTGTACTTCCAAGGTTTCCATAAGGCACAAGGGGGGCTTCCATTGATGAGGAGTATTCACGTGGCGGTGAAACCTTAGCGGGTATGCATGTACTCAGAGGGGCATTTTAAAGGCTTTGTAGTGATTTCCTATCCGCTCACCTCAGAAGTTTTTAAGTGTTTCACGAACACGGGCAAGACGGATAATCATGACTTGTGGGTAAAGTGCACAACCTCCGCAAGTGTAAAAAGACAAGCATAAAAAGTCATGCCTTTAAAAACTGGGAATGATAATGATTATCTCTACTGGTTCGTATTACAAACCAACAGTGATAATGTTTATCACTATCGGTCTGTAAGCTGCACCGACAGAGCAACAATTGAGGACGACGAACAAGCATTCTTAATTATTATCACTGCCGATTCATATTCCCAACTGACAGTGATAATTTTTTATAAATTGAACCTGTCTCCCTTAGCCGCGCCCATTGCTCATTTCTTGCTCTCACAAAAGATGCTCTCGAGGGGTAGTGGCGGTTGAAGTGGAGCGGTGGTCATCGGCCGTCTCCACTACGGCTACCTCTACCCCTCATGCTCGGCTTCAACACCACTCACATGAGCTCCTCACTATAGCCACCATTCACTGAGGTCAACTTTTGCTGTGCCCGCGTCTCTCGAGCCAATACACGCCTTCCCCGTGTCCTCAGTCCTCTCCCCGTGATCTCCTCTCATCGAAACCTCACAACGTTCGCCGAGCCTGCCATCTCCTGAAATAACATGCGGCCGCATGCCTTCTTCGTCTCCTCACCTCTTCTCTCCATGTATTGTAACACCCTAATTTTTCTAATTCCAAATTGTTCTCAAAATTTGTTAAAGTTCAAACGAGTTTAAATATTTTATTTTAAAAAGAGAAGAAAACCCTATTTTATATGAAAGAAAAAGAAAATGACATAGGATATAAGTGAATATCTTGCATTCATGCTGAATTAGGCAAATAAGATTTTTATTTGATTTTTGATGAATTTATTTGAAGAGTTTTTGCCTAGATTTTGAACTTAGATTTGGATTTGAATTCATAGGAAAAACAAAAAAGAATAAAATCCCTTCTGGGCCATCTTTTCTCTTTTCGACCCGTTTTTCCCTCGGCTTCGGCCCAGCTGTCGCCGGTTTCCCCTCCTGCCTGGGCCGTACCCTGCCTCGGCCCACTCCCGCCCACCAGCCGAAGACACCTCCGCCACCTCCGCTTTCACCTGTGCCACCGCCGTGTGGGACCCGCTGGTCAGGTCCATCGTCTCCGAATCAAACTCTGCCGCGCCGCCGAGTCTGAACGGGAGATCGACGCCGCCTTGGAGCCCTACAGCGCCCCGCGACCTCCGAGCCGCCTATATATGTGCTCGTCCCCTCCCCGAACACATCTCATCCCAAATCCGCCGAGTCCAGAGCCGAGGTTGCAGGTTTCAAACCCCGCCGCCGCCATTAGCGCCGCCGCTCGGCTGCCCTCGCCGCTACGCCGCTCCCGTGCCGATTAGCCCCAGCCTAGCCACCCCCGAGCTACACCGCTGTCCGCAGGAGCTCTAGCTGCCGTTATCTTCGCTGTTTGGTCGCCGGAGCGCCATCCCCGACGAAGACCCGAGCCTCCCGCCGCCCCTTGTCGCCGCCAAGCTCCTCCGGAGTCGATCTGCTCTCGGTAAGCCCTCAAATGGGATGCCCTCTCCCCCTGATGCTTTTCCACCGCCCGTCGTCGAAGCTCGAGGCCAGCGACGACCTTTTTCCCCTGCTCCCCCGTGCCGCCGCCGTGCCGAGCTCGGCTCCGCCGAGAAACCCTCCGACAACAGCCCGCTTTGAGCTCAGTCGTTGGATCTATCCTCATCGGCCCAGATTAGATCTATTCGTACCCCTTCGTTGGCCAGTAGCAGTTCGCCACGTGTCACCTTTAAACAAGTCAGCATCCCATGCCTCGTCACCCTTCCACGTGTGCGACACCTCTAATGCTCAGCCCCATGTGTCATGCCCAGTCAGATCTAGTCAGCTGCCACGCAAGAAAAGGGTATTTTCCAGTATAAAAATAAATCTGATAATTCCTTTAATTGGTAATTTTGCTATTTAGCCCCTGAACTTTTCTGAAATAACAAAAAGAGCCTTGTCTTTTTATAGTTAGGTCCCTATACTTTTTCATAATTACATTTTGGTCCCTCTATTTTTACAAAAAGGTCCCTGGACTTTCTGATAATTTAATTTAAGTCCTTTTCCTTTTCCAGATTTAACCCTAGACTTGTTTTAGCCCTAACTTTTCCATCGTAACTCTGATTTAAGCGATTCTTGCGTCGGTGGATTCGTTTTTCAGTGCTCTTTCTTTTTAGCCAATTTTTATCTCGTTGTTCTTTTGTTTTGTGCTCTGTTCTTAGTGTATCTTGTTTGTTTGTTTGCCAGTAATTGTGCGATTAGTCGATAACGTCCCAGATCAATTTGAAGAACATCAAGACCAGGAGCAAGAATACACTGAGCAGCAGCAAGGAGAAGGCAAGTGTCCTTGATCATATTGAACCTACATTTTTAAATTTTTTGTTTTACAAAACTGCATGCAATGTCTGTCAATATGATGGGTAGTCACCTATGTTAGGGTTCTTCCCTAGATTTTTCCCTTATCATCCCTTGGAACCTAGATGGATTATGGTTAGGAGTCTTTTATGGGTAGATTGCTTAGCCTTGCTTTTGGGATATTGGGAAGTGTCATAATTTTGATTAATGAACATATGAAGTAATGATGGTTAATATGATGATGTTTTAGCAACATGGAACCTTAGGTCTTGAGCATAGGGATGTTAGTGATAGTTGTCATGGTTATGACGTTGGTTTAGTGTTTGCTCAAGTAACCTAAGTAAGGACCGGTTCGTGGAAAGACCACCCAAGAAGTAACGTACCAACCACGAGGCTGATATGGGTAAGGTGTGACATACTGATTAGAGTATGTCCAGTGTGCGTTGGGTCAGGACAAAAGGGGGCTTCTGGGTAGGAGCTTTGCTTGCGTAAAGCCTGGCGGTGAAACCTAGTGGGCAGACATGCACTGTATTAGTCTCTGGTTAGTGGAAAGTGTCATACAGTGATTCTTGGCAGCACACCACTGGCGTGTGTTAAGTGTCTTGCAAACACGGCAACATGGAATTCACTGACTCATGGGTAAAGTTGGACAACCTCTGCAGAGTGTAAACTGTTATAACAGCCGTGCTCACAGATATGAGAGACTTGGATCCTCACATGATTAGATGGTGGTTTGGTTTTGGTTCTGGTACAGGGAGTACTAGATGTTGTGGTTTTGGTCTTAGTACGGGGAGTACTAGACGGTTGTGGTATGCAGGGTGGGGAACCTTGTATGCTAGGTGGTGGATTGTTGGGTTACATTCATTTAATACATGTCTAATGCTTTTGAGTCCAAATGTGTTTTCATTACTCGCATTTACGCAAATAATACCTTGTGTCAGCCTACTCTTGATATAAGCCTGCATGTCATTATTTTCCCACACTTGCTGAGTACATTATGTGCTCACCCTTGCTTTCTCCTACCAAAAACATATGCTGCTCAGTGGAAGACTTTGAGGATTTCCAAGACAACGACCTGGTGTTCTAAGGAGTGTATCTTCCAGTCGGTGCCTGTGGAGTTTTGGTTGCCAATGCTTTCGTTCCGCTACCGTCGTTTAGATAATGTCGTTTAGGTTAATTTTGAAGTTGCTTAGGTGAAGTCTTTTATTGTAAGAGGTGAACGTTTAATTGAATAAAGTATTGCTTTTGTTACTTCACCTATGACGTCCTTATGTGTGTTAAACTTCCTGGGCACACATAAGTCGCACTTGGTTTTGGCCGTTAAAATCGGGTGTGACATGTATCCACTGCGTTGTTGTATGAAGATGGTTGTAGCAATAGATAGATATTAAGGAATGGCAAAAAACACATCTCCTTCTCCTTTTGAGTGTTAAAGATTGGGATTTTGCCGATCGTTTAGACTTACTATTGTCACTCTCATAGTAAATTTAATCGAAACATCTGAATAGCTCGTAAGATGTATAAAAGATTGTGCAGAGCCATTGTATCAGGAGCAATTTGACTTGGAACGTCTGAATAGCTCTTGGTATAGCCATAGTATGCACCCGCACCTTTAGCTCAATTTGATCAAACTAGGCAAATGAACATTCGGGGTGACCTACCCCCGCCACCGCCAAGACCCGCAATCGAGGCACCACCAGAAAGTAGCAAATCAGTTAACACTATAAACCATGGGTACAATGTGGTGCTGGCCATTTCAGGGGGGTCCAACCAGCAAACAGAATCCAAGAGACAACGAAAAGAATACGTGCGAAGGGTCAACCACGTCGGAGTGGGACCAACGTACATCAATTCAAGATGGTCCAGCATTCCCATTACATTCTCACAAGAAGATATGAGCGTATTAGATTATCCGCACACAGATGCCTTCGTCATTACCACGAACATCTCGGGAAATGAAGTACATAGGATATTGATCGATGGAGGAAGCTCCGCGGACATTATCTTCGCTGACGCCTTTGACAAAATGGGGCTGCGAAGAAGTGACTTAAAGCAAGCTGGATCGCCGTTACTAGGCTTCGGCGGAAACACAATCAATGCTCTGGGAAAAATAACAATCCTAGAGTCGTTTGGCAAGCAGATGAATTTCCGCATAGAAGAAATTACCTTCGATGTGGTGGACATTAGCTACCTGTACAATGCGATATTTGGGAGGGGATTCCTCAATACATTCGGAGCAATACCACACCATGCATATTTTTGCATGAAGATACCTGACCCGGAAGGAGTCATAAAGGTGTTGGGGGATCAACGAGTGGCTAGGCGAATCGAAGTGGGAATAGCTCCAGGAAGAAGAAATGTCCACAACATCGCAGACCCTTCGACGGGTCGCGAAGCAGGCCACAACAAGTCAAATATAGGCAAATGTGCGAAGGCTGCACCAGAAGGAGCTACCAGAATAGTACAACTAAATCATGAAAAAGAAGATAAAAAGGTCACAATAGGAGCAGAGGCTCTGGCAGAGGATCAGCAGCAACTTGTAATGTTCCTTCGCGACAACGACGACGTCTTCGCGTGGTCTCCCAGAGACCTGCAAGGAGTAAGTCGGAACATCATTCAGCACAAGCTAAATGTGGACCCCAAAGCGAAGCCAAGGAAGCAGAAGCTTAGAAAAGCTTCGGGAGAAAGAGAAGAAGCAGCAAAGGCTGAAGTAGAAAAACTGCTCGATGCCGGAGTCATACACGAAGTAATGCACTCGGAGTGGCTGGCCAACCCTGTGTTAGTAAGGAAAAGCAATGGAAAGTGGAGAATGTGCATCGACTTCACAGACTTAAATAAAGCTTGCCCCAAGGATGACTTTCCACTGCCTAGAATTGACCAGCTCGTAGACTCCGCGGTCGGCTGCGAGATGCTAAGCTTCCTAGATGCTTATGCAAGGTACCATCAAATATGGATGGCGAAGGAAGACGAAGACAAAACGAGTTTTAGAACCTCCTTCGGAACATACTGCTTCATAAGAATGCCTTTCGGACTCCGAAATGCTTGAGCAACCTTTACGAGGTTGGTACAGGCTGTATTAAAGCCGCAACTGGGACAAAATGTATTGGCCTATGTTGATGACATAGTAGTAAAAAGCACCAGGAGGAGCCAACACATCGAAGACCTCCAGGAAACCTTCGATAATCTGTGAAGAGCAGGTTTAAAATTAAACCCGGAAAAATGCGTCTTCGGAGTGCAATCCGGAAGACTCCTAGGGTTTTTGGTGACAAAAAGAGGCATCGAAGTGGATCCTCAGAAGATACAAGCAATTTTAGATATGAAACCGCCACAGAACAGAAAGGAAGCCCAACGCTTGGCAGGAAGGCTAGCAGCATTGAACAGGTTCATTGCAAAGTCTGCCGAGCGAAGTTTACCATTCTTCAAGGTGTTAAAAAGTTCTGACCCTTTCAAATGGGGTGTGGAGCAGCAAGCAGCCTTCGATGAGTTAAAAATCTACTAGACGAAGCTTACAGCACTGACCAGCCCGGATCCAGGCGCAGATTTGCTGTTATACATAGCGGCATCCGTCATCGCTGTACTTGTACAGGAAAAACCCGAAGACAATAGGCTGCGCCAAGCTCCGGTGTATTATGTATCCGAAGCACTAGCAGGCCCAAAAAAGGCATACACAGAGTTGAAAAAAGTAGTGTATGCACTAGTAATGGCATCCCGCAAGCTCCGCCACTATTTCACTTCTCACAAGATTACAGTACCAACTTCCTTACCCCTTCGCGACATGTTCGAAAACAAAGAAGCCATCAGAAGAATAGCGAAGTGGGCAACAAAGATGTCACGGCCCAGAGTTTCTAAACACGTAATTAAGCGCTAATGAGCATCATTAGCATCAGTTATTTTTGTTTTGAGCAGTATGGACATGCAATATGGATTAAACCGAATTTGGTTAAACTAGGTTTAACTGATGCGTTGTAAAGCGTCTCCCAAAACTTCTATGGAACATAGGGCTGGTGAAAATTTTAGAAATTAGTAAATGCCAGGAGAAGAATACAAATGAATTTTACCAAATTTTTGGGAGTTGTTTAGAAGGCATAAGAATTGCCACAAGTTAGAAAAGATAGCATTTTTGGACAATTTTAGTTTGAATTTGGCGAGAGATTGTTAAGTCGAACAAGTTGAAACAGATTGCACACGAATTATAGTTTGACACAAAATTTGTCTCACGAATTTTGGCGCTTGGGAGGGTGTTCAACTGGATCACAAAAGTGTTCAACTGGATCACAAAATTGTTGTGGATATTTGCCGGCCGGTTACTGTTTCCCGGGCCCGCTTGTCATCCCCTCCCTCCTCACACACAGTTCTCTGCTCTCTCCTTCTCTCACGGCGCAGGTGGCAGCCGCCCTTGTTGACTACGGTGGCCAGGCCACGTCGCCGGAAAACTAGGACACGACACCGTGCCCTTATCCTCCCCTCCCTGCCCTCTGCTTTCCTCTCTCTCTCTGCTCCTCCTCTCACACAGCCGGCACACAAGCAGAGCGCAGAGCACGCACAAGCACCGGCCGCCAGCCAAATCACCGCGCCACCGACGGCCTCCTGGGCCTCGTCATAGACGGTGTGAGTCCGGTTTGAGTCCGGGCTTTTAGCGGTATTAGTTTGCTTGGGGAGTAGTTCTAATACCGCCGCGCCGAGCTATGGTTGATCCACATGGTTGGGCCTGGTTGGGAAAGGTTGTCACGGGTACCCCCTTGTGTGCATCTTAGAGGGTGGCACAAGCCGTATGGTCCCTGTGTCGTGTGGGTCCAGGAGTATCCCCATGCAGGGTGTATAATTAGTTCAAACTGCCACGCTCTCGGTCATGAGCATTGCTATCGCTTATCTCCACCGAGCGACCATGTTTTGGTCGTAGAGTTTCGATGTGGGTTGTGGCATGGTTGGTTTGGGTGGTTTGGTCGGTATGTGGTCGGTGGTTTGGTGGTAATGGTTTACTTTTATACACTTGTTGTTTATATATCTGTTCTGATCAGTTGGTTGGTAGGGTTTGAGTCGGTGGTTGGTTAAGCCAGTTGCTTACACCTAGAGTCTAGGTTGCTTACAGCTTAATGAACTTAAACATGTCTTAATCCTTGCTACAGCTTTAAATGCATGATCCTTGGAGTCGAGAATATATATACTCATACTGTGTAAGACTTGCTAGTACCTTCGTACTAAGGGTACTGCCCTTAAGTTTCAGGTTCACAGGTTGGCGAGGAAGAGGCTGTGTTCGGCTACTTTGTGCCTGCCGATCAGGGTGGCGGGCAGGAGTAGCACCTTCTACTCCGAACTCTGACGCTTGTGGTATGGACCCTAAGGGCATACGGGTCCATACTCTTTTGTTGTATAGGTTTATCTTCCGCTGCGTAGTTGTTGTTGTTCCTCTTTTGTTGTAAATTGTGGAAGCAGTTGCATGTTTAAGTATTGTAATACAGCTTAATTACTTGCTCTCTATTAAACTGTGTTGTGATATTTGAGTTGAAAAGCATGTGTTCTGATCCTGGGCACAAAACATGTGCTGGGACTACCGGAATGGTATTCTGGTTAATCGTCGAAGTTGTGATTATGAATAATGATCCTCCTGATGATTAATTAGAATGCTATTTGGACGGTTCCTCACAAAAGATCGCTCCATTCATGATCGTTTTTGTGGCACGAACATCATTAAAATCGCAGGCGCTGGTAGACTTCGTGGCGGAATGGACACCTTTAACCGAAGCCTCGAATGACGAATCACCAGAACCTGTCTGGACCGCGTATTGCGACGGAGCTTGGGGAGCTACAGGAGCAGGAGTTTCGGCACCAATGTTTTCACCTTCGAGGACGAAGATACGATACGTTGCCAGGTTAGAGTTCCGCTCCACAAACAATACGGCGGAATACGAAGTTGTACTCCTGGTACTTTGCAAGGCGAAGGCTTTGGGAGCCCGGAGAGTACTTGTCAAAACAGACTCGAAGGTCATAGAAAGTCAAATTGAAAAAACATTCCAGGCAAAGGAACCAGAGCTAATCAAGTACAGTGCAGCAGTGCGAAGAATGGAAAAATACTTCGTCGGATTCATAGTCAAGAGTGTATCAAGAAATGATAACAACGAAGCAGATGAGCTAGCGAAAGAGGCTTCGCAGAACCTGCCTATGCCTCCAGACGTTTTCTATCAGAAGCTGACTGAACTGGCCCTCAAGGACAATTTCAACCAAACGTGCCTGGTTGCGACAATCGAAAGTGAAGACTGGCGTTTTCCAATAATGGCATATCTGCGGGGTCAGAGAGATATCGAAAATTAGGTCGAAGAAAAGCGTATGGCTCAGAGGGCCAGAAATTATAAAGTCATAGAAGACAATTTGTATAAAGCAGAAGTCTGCGCACCATTCTTGCGATGCATATCTCAGAAAGAAGGCCAAAAACTGTTAAGCAAAATTCACAGCGGGTTGTGCGGTTCTCATATCGGAACAAGGGCTTTGGTCGGAAAAGCATACAGGCAGGGCTTCTATTGGCCAATGGCTGTAAACGATGCGGACCAACTAGTCCGAAGTTGCCAACAATGCCAATTCTGGGCGAAGGGATCAAACAGACCGACGACGAAGACACAACTCATTCCGCCGATCTGGCCATTACGACTATCGGGAATTGACATTGTTGGGCAGCTGCCGCCAGTCCCAGGGAATTTGCGGTATGCGGTGGTGGCAGTATAGTACTTTTCAAAATGGGTAGAGGCAATGCCACTTGTGAGCATAACGTCAAGAAACATACAGAGATTCCTATGGTAGAATATTGTGTGCCGCTTCGGGGTTCCAAGTGAAGTAACCGTGGACAATGGCACTCAGTTCGATAGTGTGGGTTTTAGAGATTTTTGCAATGGTCTGGGCATAAAAGTAATTTTTGCATCAGTATACCACCCACAATCTAATGGCGCAGTTGAGAGAGCAAATGGCATCATCTTCGCGGGGGTCGCGAAGCATCTTCACGGATTGCCAAAAGGAAAGTGGGTTGAAGAACTGCCCAAGGTACTATGGTCATTAAGAACAACGGTTGCAAGACCAACGGGATACACGCCATTTCGCCTCCTCTTCGGTGAAGAGGCCATGACTCTAGAGGAATGCAAAACAAAATCATTCAGGGTCGGGAATGAACTAGACCAATGCGAAGAACTATCATCGAAAGATGCCCTTGAAGAAGTAAGATTGCAAGCCGCAAAAAATCAAGCCAGTTACCAAAAAGAGACAAGAAAATGGAGAGATAGGAATGTATCCGAAAAGACCTTCGCCCTCGGAGACTTGGTGCTACGAAGGTTCGGTACAACAGCATCGGTTGGAAAACTTCAGAGTAAATGGGATGGCCCTTCCATAGTTAAAAGATCTCTGAGACCTGGCTCTTATCATTTAGCTAATATGGAAGGTGAGGAGCTTCCGCACACCTGGAACACAGACAATCTTCGCAAGTTCTACGCCTGAAGGTCGGCAACTAAAGTCCGAGACTCCAATGTAATTTTTAATTTCGTAGTATTTCTTGTAATCACATTGTAAGGGTACTGCACTCTTTTCCTCACAGGGGGACCCCTTCACTAGGGGGTGAGGTTTTTAACAAGGCAGAAACCCATGTAAACAATGATAGTACCACCCCCAAAAAATGTTGCCTATCTCGAGTACTAGTAGTTTATCGTCGAAGTGCGCCAACCTAGAGGTAGATTGGCGCACCAATCAACGACTAGAACGCGGTGCGAAGTGTAACCAAACAAACGTACACTTGCGACCTTTGCGGAATTACAAAAACCGCTAGGGAGCTAAGAGTGCCTGCCCCCGCACCGAAGGAAAAAACATACCTTCGGGAGAAAAAATGAAGTGTTGCTGAACCAACTAAATGGCAGCGCACTTCGCCAGAAGTCGCGGGCTAAGAGTGCCTACCCCCGCACCGAAGGAAAAAACATACCTTCGGGAGAAAAAATGAAGTGTCGCTGAACCAACTAAATGGCAGCGCACTTCGCCAGAAGTCGCGGGCTAAGAGTGCCTGCCCCCGCACCGAAGGAAAAAACATACCTTCGGGAGAAAAAATGAAGTGTTGCTGAACCAACTAAATGGCAGCGCACTTCGCCAGAAGTCGCGGGCTAAGAGTGCCTACCCCCGCACCGAAGGAAAAAACATACCTTCGGGAGAAAAAATGAAGTGTCGCTGAACCAACTAAATGGCAGCGCACTTCGCCAGAAGTTGGGGGCTAAGAGTGCCTGCCCCCGCACCGAAGGAAAAAACATACCTTAGGGAGAAAAAACAAAGTGTCGCTGGACCAACGAAACGGCAGCGCACTTCGCCAAAAAGTCGGGGGCTAACAGAGGCTGCCCCCGCACTGAAGGAAAAAACATAACTTCGATAGCGAAAACGAGGTATCGCCTGACCAAAGAAACGGAGGTGCAAATATCAACCGCCCCCGAGACGAAGTAAAATCAAGCCTTCGAGGCTAAAAGTTGGGAGCCAAGAATGCTTGCCCCCCCCCAGGCCGAAGTTACCTGCGACTAAAAGTCGGGGGCGGGGGGAGGGATGACATTTTAAAAAATAAACTAAAATAAAAATAGTAGCCCGATGCATTCGCAGGAAACTGCGGCGAAGGTCAGGGGGACGGCTTCACTAAGTACGTACAACCCAAAGACCCGACTAAAGAGATTCAGAACGCCTCGAATCGCAGAAAACGCTTCAAGCGCCATGCCACTAAAAGTATAACAAATGAACAAATCATAATACAAAACCGATTTATTCTGCATCGTAATCAACATCTGGATCAACAAAATCCTTATACAAACGACTGAAAGAAAATTCAAAAAGCAATGCCTTCACTAGCATGAAAATTCATCGTTGGGGCCGGATGGGCCCCAACTTGAGTACAATATGACGGCGACGTAGGGATATCGTTGTCGCTACCACAGCGCCTCACTACTTGCGAAGAGGGACCACGGCGATAGTAAATTTACGGTCGGTGCAAAACTGGCTCTTCATCTTGAGGTTCAATCTTCAGCTCAAGGAGCACTGATGTGCCTTCAACGTCTCCCTTCGCTGCACGACGCAGATTCTGTTCAGTTCGTCGACTAGCTAGCGTCGAAGGACTAACGGATTTCCAAAACGCTTTTGTCCTAGCGTTCATATCATCATATGACCTACACTTCGCATGCCAATACCGCTCCAGCTCGATATCGGCATGAAGTCGGTGAAATGATTCCCAGCAGAACCAAGACACATAAAAATTATCCCTCATCATGGTCAAAGGGACAGCTTCTTCGGCTACCTGTGCAGTGTCCGAAGGAAGGACCTGCGCATGGAGCGCAAAAAGGTTAATAACATTTCGATATAAACATAAAATATATTATACAACCAATGTGTTACATCATCAATTACAAAAGCGAAAGCACAAACAATACGACCCTTTGCGCCGAGTCAGCCCACCTTCCCAGTATCTTCGGCTGTCGTAGTCGCCGGTTTCGACGAGGGGTCATCCCTCGCCTTGGCCTAACAAAAAATTAATAATAATAAAATTATTATTACTACACATAATTCATTTATAATCTTCGACCAGACAAAACGAAAGTTAACTCAACATACCCTTTGTCGATTCATTTTGGCTTCTCGAAGAGCGAGCGAGCGGCCGTGCTTGCACCAATAATTGGTGGTGAATGACCGAGCAGTGCTCTTCGATGCCTTCATAACGACCGAAGTCGACAGATCCAAAGGGTACTGGAAGGAAGGCCTCTGGAAAGCAGTATGATGGTCGCAACCCGTCATCTCGACAGACTGCACGAGACTTCGGGCGGCAACCATTGCGCAGATATCGCAGTAAAGTTGTGCGGCAGGAAGGAGGCTGCCACTAGTCTCGTTGATCCAACTAATAAGTCCACCCAGCCCTACAAGTTCAATTGATGGGGGAGTCACCGAGGCGCCAATACCTTTGAAGGTATGACTGATTGCTTCGCACGCGGCGACCGCCTTCGGCTCAAGCTCCCCAATGACATTAAGAGCATCATCGTTAAAAGCCTTCGCTTCGCTTAATTCAGACTGTAGCCACTCCGCTTTCTCCTTCTCTGACACGCAAAGTGCCTGCAATTCGCAAAGTGCCTCGGAGGACTGTAGGTTCTGGCGAAGACAGCTTACTTCACTATCCGCAATCCCCTTCTCCGAGCGAAGGGTGCTAACCTCCCTTTCAAGCTGCTCCAGTCGTAATTCGGCATCCTTCGCTCGCCGTGACATCTCACGTTTCTAGCCCTCAGCTTTTTCCGCCCATTTTTGCAACAAGTCAATCTGGGCCTGAGCGCTTCGGGCCCGGGCATCAGATTTTTCAGCCTGCTTGCGTTGAGCTCGTGAGAGGAGCAAAACCTGCAGTGTTGAATACAAGTCAGCAAAATACAAGGTTTATTAATGTAAGAAAAAAATGATATACCTTCACTATAGCCACATCAGATGCATCGATCAGCTCGCTTGTAGACTTTTGGGCAAACGGAATCTCGAGTTTAGGAAGGACGAAGGTACCAAACATCTTCTTCGCATCAGTGACCTCCCCGATACTCGGCTCAAAAGCGGCGGGCCGCAACGCCTCAGGCGCAATGGCCTTCGTGTCAAGCAGCCCGCCGAGGCCCATCAAACCCTTCCCTCCGTGGCGGGGCGCACTTGGCGTTGACTCTTCGGTCTCGGAAGATGAGCTCGAAGGCGATGAGGGCGATGAGTACATCGCCACTTCTACGTCGTTGGCACCTTCGGTCTCGGGCTCCTCCTGAATGGCGGCCTCGGTTATTGCGCCCGCCTCTGTCAATTCCTCGTCATTGCTCAGAATTAACGTTGGGAGATCGACGCGCGAGCGAAACAATGATTTCGGTGCCTGGACCTCCTGCGCGCCTTCAGAACTCTCCTGACAGGCCATGTCGCGCGAAGCAGCAGAGCCCTCCAGAGACGTTTCTGTGTCAAAAACCTCGGGCACGGCTTCGCGCGGTCTTTTTCGGAGGGCAACAGCTTTCTTGGTGCAGCCCCCCTTCGGCGACCGCAGCCCCCCTTCGGCGACCGCTCGGTGTGCTTCCTCTTAGTCGAAGGGCCAGCAGCGGCCTCTTCGCCCTCTACTTTGCAGCATGGCGGCAATCTTCAGTCATTCAGTATATGACAGACCTCAATACTCGAAGATTCTGTTTAGTCTTCGGGTAAGTCCCTGGTCGGCACAGAGTTGTGCTTCGCGAGGTGTAATCTTGTCGACTAACATTATAGCCTTCGCGTCCACCTCGGCGACTGACAAATCTGGAAAAAATCATAACTGTTAGGCAAGGAAATTTTTTAAATTATGTAAAAATGTGCGGACAAGGGAGCACATGCGAAGCTGTCCACAGTAGGATGGGGCCAGCACAGCCCCTCGGGCCCCTTGTCCCCAAATTCCAGAATAACCCAGCCACGGCTTAGGGGCTAGACTCCGGCAGCCACGAACTCCTCCACCAAGTCGCGGGTAGAAAGATGCTTCGCGCACCTAGCGAAGGCTTCAAGGGCAGTTTGCTGCGATGATTTCAACCGCACATCTGGCACACGGTTTCCCTTAACTTCTTCGCATCTAGATACAAGATATTCTTGGGCCTCCACCTTGTGGTAGAACCACCACTAGGTCCAATCACTAGGCCACTTATTCTTGTACACCACCGTGGGCGTAGACAAGCTAGCGCGATAGGTGAAGTTCAGACACCCATAGTGGGCCTCGTTCTGCACTCCGCAGGCGAAGACCGGCTTAGGTTGGTGGTGCAGTCAGTGCACAGCGGCGAAGGCCGTGGCGGATGCCTTAACCTCCTCCGAGCGAGCGGCCCAAGCGAAGAGACTCATTCTAACTATGGCGTTAGGGGTCAATTGATGCAAATAGACCTTGAAGAGTTTTAATACTTTGATCACCATCTCGTCACAAGGAAGCCAAAGGCCGGCCCGAAAATAGTGCACAAACACAATAGCCTCATCATCAGGTGGCTCCGGTATCTCTTGTTTGCCGGGAAGCCGGACCTTCGAGACATCGCTAATCAAACCTTCTCTGACAAGGCCAGCCAGAACTTCGCCGTCCACTTTGGATTGGCCAATCCAATAGGTCTTCAGTCGGGAGGATCTAAGCTTCGGTGCCATCTAGTCCAAGAAATTCCTTCAACAGCACAATGACAATCGCGGGCTTCATCTAAGGCGTTCGAAAAACTGTAACAGACTTCATGCGAGAGCGACAGCTGTTAGCAGGGGCACGGTGAAATTTTTTTGATAGCAGCTAGGTATTTATAGGGCGAGACGGCGACGGTTACAATTTCCCGCATCGAAAATTGTACCAGCACCGAAAACCATGCTCGGGCATCCACCATGAACATTAAATGCAGGAAGTTATAGAGATCGTTGCGTCGCCGCTAAGGAGCATTCAAAATAATAATAATAATACATATATATACAACATCTAAAAATTAACAGCGTGCATTGAATCCAGCAAACTTTGACAGGCCGAAGGGGGACGGCGTTGAGATATCTCGAAGGCTACAGGCTCGGCCTATCAAAGATAAACCTTGCCAGTAGGGGGCTACTGTTGGGGATCATCTCCCGCCACCCCCTAACTCGAAGGGAACTGCGAAGTCTACTGGAGATGCTACGTGATAGCTATCGTGCTGTTGCAGGAGTTCGTCCGTCAGCCGCGGAGATTAGGGAGCGAAGTTGGTCGAAGGGTGCGGGCGTCCCCGCACCTTCAAGTCCCCGAACCGGCGAAGGTGAAGGCTAATCGACTTCAATTGTCGAGCGAAGCCCCAGTTTGCATCCTGCATCTTTTGGAACGAGCGAAGGCACAACCTGACCTTCGCCGGGGGGCGAAGGCTGCCCGGAATGCGACCAGGCGAAGAAGGCTTAAACACCCTCCGAATGGATGGCTAGCTCGATAGTGGGCCCGACTACGGTTGTCCTGGGTACTGTTGTAATTATGAGATCATGCTCATTTGTACCATACTGCCCCCGGATATTCCGGGAATGTAGCAGGTTCGGGGGTAAGATATGTAAACGGGACCCGTGATCACCGGGTACGGGCTATAAATAGAGCCACAGTGTAACCATAAGACATAATCGGAAAATGTTCCACTTCCAACACGTGTCACTCTAAGGGACCTTCGATATCTCCGCTCCTGAAGAACCGCCTTGTCTAGGACTTCGATCCCAACAGATATAAAATACTCTACCTCAAACATTTAAGCTTGGGGTGTTTGTCTTATGTTTGATGTGACATCAAACATAAGACAGATTCCCATGCTGAAGAGTTCACGGTAGAGTATTTTTACATATCTGAAAAGATTATCATTGCTAGTTCCTTCCTTGAACCGCAGTCATAGTGGTTATCACCGTCGGTTCAAGTTATTAACCGATAATGATAGTATGGTTATCACTGCCGGCTCAAGGATTATACCGACAGTGATACTTACTATCACTGCAGGTTCAAGGCTTAAATCGGCAGTGATACTTCCTAAGCCAGCAGTGATAATCCATGATTATCACTGCCGCTAGTTCACTGCTGGTTTAAAATTTGGCAGTGATGCCAATTTTGAACCAGCAGTGATAACTTTTTCTATAGTAGTGTGGCTAATCAGCTATACTCACTTTTACAAGTCGCAAGGAAAACCTCACATGATTAGAACTTGACAGTTTGGTTAGTTTGTCAATCATAGTAGTGGGAACTATGATTAAGGTGTTGTTCAACCTAGGTGGTGGAACCATAGTTGTGGTGTTGGAAGGTTTATTAAGTCGAGATGGTTAGAATCTTGAGGTGGTTGTTTATTTATTGTTACTCACTTAATTTTTTACTTGCTTTTAAATTGTTTTAAAGTAAATGTTGTTTATGCAAAAGAGCCATATTGCCATATTATTGTTCAAGCCTTCATATGCATATCAATTCCTCACAACTTGCTGAGTATGAAGCCTTCATATGCATATCAATTGCTCACAACTTGCTGAGTATGACATGTGCTCACACTTGCTATCACCAAACACTCAGTTGAAGAAAATGTTGGAGAGTTCAATGAAGATAGATCGTTCTAAACTTTTTTCTACGTTGGTTTGCCTGTGGAGTCGTTGTGAAGAATAGAGTCTTCATAGTTCCATCGCAGTTTTATTTGGATATTGGTCCTTGAATGTGACTTTTGTAAGATGATTAATTATGATTAAGTGAGATATTGTAATGATATCTATTTATGAAGTCATTGCATAGATGCGATTGGTCATTTTCTCAGACCAGTCTTCACAAACTAGAAGAAGGATAGGAGGAAGACTTTGAAGAAGGCAAGTCCCAATCCCCTTGATCATTTGGATAAATGTTTCATAATTTAAAATGACAAACATAAAACTTGACTTATCATCGCGTGTGATATAAATTAGCTTTATTTTGTCTGTTTGCAGTAGTTATATCCTATCGGTCAATGTGATATGAATTCTATTATGCCCTAGAATTTCCTATCATTAACTATATTAATGCCAGATGATGCCTTGTCAACTAGTATGCTTAGGTCAAATACCTCTCTTCGGAGACTGTGTGGTAATCAACACCTATAATTCTTTTAATATGAAATGGTGATATCTGTTGAGTGTTGATGAGTGTGTGGGAATGGTGGGATGGTGCACCAAAACACTGAAAACCTATTTTGGTAGGGGCAAGTCGAGTGTTCCTTGAGGAGGATGCCCTTTGGGGGCATGAACTACCTGTGTTGTACTCGTTACCAATGAAGATGCCTGTCCCAGCCATGTAAGGATGAAGTCATTGTGCTGTCATGCTGAGCTACCCTAGTACAACCACTTACCCTGATTATAGTAAAGGGTTTGACCTAGTAGCTTCTTCGACCAAGTTGGACATGCCACTAGAAGGGTTGAGAGCAACGGGAACCTAAGTGGCCATCAAGCGCTCTATGTAAGGCTTGTAGGATCTAGTACTCTATGGAGGCTTGTGATCCTTTATGGAATGTCAAACTATGTGAAGGCCATTATCCCTTGGAGTATCTTGTAGTGGGAGTCTTACAAGGAAGGATGGGTGAAGTGTCTTGTTATGATTCACTCCTCAACGAGGTACGGATGGACACTGAGAATATCATGTGAGTAAAGTTGTACACCTCTGCAAAGTGTAAATATAATCGAATAGTCATGTCTGCGGTCATGGACATGCAAAGCTTTGGCCACACTTTGGTTATACTTGGGAGTGGGAGTAATCCTTGATGGGTGAGTGAGTAGGCTAAGTGACCGTATGGTTGTGGTGCTGGCAATGTGTGCCGGGAGCGGGTCGGTACTGTGTACACCAGCCTCAGAATTGGGATCTACGGAGTGTGGAATATCCCCTCCTAGGTCCAAAACCATTAATTATGACTTAATGTGGCATCTAGGTCCCTAGATAAGTGGTAAGTGTTTCGGTGATTATTGATAACTGTATCATTGTGACTAACAATTTGTTTTGAAGGGAATCAAAAATTCAGTTCACAATGATAATTGGGTATTCTTGGTCCCTTATGCAATTATGTGGCCAATCTAAGTGTCACAAAGGACATGAAGGATACTTAGTGTAGTATAGGTTGTTTTTCTTTAGTCTTTTGATCGTACTATAAAGAGGTGCTAAGAGTAGTAGCTTGACCTAGTGAGTCTAGACTTGGTTTGATGCACACTTGTGAATTTCTAGCATTAGGTACCTCATAGAAGCCCATGGTTGACATGTCGAGAATCTAGAGCTCAAGAAAGTTTGAATTGGGTGAGCTCAGAGAAAATTTACTTCACCAGATGATCCAGTCTATGTGAAGTGATCTCACCGGAGCATATTGTTATCTCAAGACAGAAAACACTCTATATGCACCAGATGCTTTGATGACCCAAGTGATGTAATCACCAGATGGTTTTCTGGGTGACACGTGGGCAAAATTGTTAGAAGTGTTACACCGGATATTCCGGTGATAATGTGGTGATAGCACCGATCTATTTTCAGCAGAAGGGGGATTGCCAGGAAAAATTGAAGTTCAACTCACCGGATTATCTGGTGCTGCATTGATGACCACACTAGACTATTTATTCTAGAGGCGATTCCAAGGCAATAATTCTAAAGCTCAGTTCACCTGATGATCCAGTAAAGGTGGTGTTTACACTGGACCAATTCTTGCAGAGAATAGTTTCTTGTGGTTGAATAAACTTCATTCATCGGATGGTTCGGTGAAGGCAAGAATGGATCATAGGAGTAATATTTCCAGAGAGGGTTTTTTTGGTTGGATTGAAGGAGTTCTACTCACCAGATAGTCTGGTGATAGACACATATGCATACCGAAGCTTTTCTACCAGAGAAGATTTTGTGGACAAAAGAAGTTTAACCCACCGGATAGTCCGGTGATGTCAATGAAATCATCATCGGAGCATATTTTCTAGTGAGGGTTGCAATGGAAAATTTGGCTATTTTGTACTCATAGGATGGTCCGGTGTTGGGTCGATGTTCACCGGATGATGACACTAGACTATTTCTCAACAATAATGCCAAATGATAGCTGGCATAGTGAAAATGGAAGTTTGTACACACCAGATTGTCCGGTGTGAGTAAGGAGAGGTTCGGTCCTTCATTTGGACCCTGCAGGCACACTGCTGCCCTCTGAAGGCCCTTCACTTCACGCCGTTGTTCCGCGAGAGCGGTCTTCGCGTGTGGATGCGCCGGGCGTGTAGCTCTGTCATAGGCTATCTATTTTTTGCTTTCTTTTCTTTCTGAAGAGAGTCAAAGTATTAGTATGTTGACTACCCCCTTCTGCTTCATGTACATGGTCTTTTCCTTATCTAATAGAACAATGTCTGTCTTCTTGTGGTTCGCCTGTGTTGTTCCGGAATATTTGTTCCTTTGAGGCTAACTGGAGTTTGATCTGTGTATATAGGTGCGGCGGCTCGATGCTGGAGGAGTCCTTGCTCATATCTGGGATGGTGCCTCCGGGGAGAGATCGAGTGCACCCAGAGCATCTGGGGCTACTCCGTACATCCGACGGCAGAGTCGTTTTATTATGCCCGTGATTCCGAGAGGTGTGTGGATCCAAAGGTGGCTGCCGATGTCTTGGTCAAGATCGAGCCAGAGGACCCTCTTGCTTCTGCTCCAGATGTCTATTTTGTTGCAAAGGATGACTAGTGTGCAGCCCGAGTAGCCCAGGAGGTTGTTGGCTCACGATTTTTTCGATGCCTTCTCCTCCCCCAGGATTCTGACGGAAGGGAGCCTTAGGAAATCCTTGAGCCTATTCTGGCTGAGGTGAAGGTGGAGGAGGTAGAGGCCACAGAGTCCCCTCCGAAGGAGCTAGGGGAAGAGCTAGATTTCTTGGCCTTTGATTCGTATCCCTTCCCAATGGATCCTTCATCTTTCTGAGGCCGAAGGGGGTTCGTTTTAGGCAGCAGCTCCCTCCGTAGAGGGGGATTCGCGTTGACCCCTTGTGCGTAGTTACTGGGGTCAATTCTCCAGGTCCCGCGGTATTTCTAGGAGGTGTGGCAGTCAAGCGCCCTCGTCATCCCGTAGTACTTCAAGGAGGTGTAACAGACTAGCAAGTTTGCTAGGCATAGATTCGATGTACAGTGGTTAGCTGAATGCAAAACTCTTTGTATGTCATGTATGAATAAACTTGCGTTTGTGTTAGCTTTAGTTTTTGGCATTTATAATTTATTGTATCAACGCTTCGCATGTGCCCTCTATCCCAGTCCCTTCGCATCCTGCGGTTGTTAGCGACCGCAGGGTGCGGGGTCTAAGGGGTACTGCGTTGCGTTGGGCGTGAGTATGGAAGAACATATCATTTTAATAATGTTTCGATGTGCGACGCCTTGTAGTACGGAGGCTAGGCCTTCAAGATACCAGAGGGGTTAGATGATTTTGGCACGGAGAGTTTTAGTCTTCAAGGTGCCGGAGGATCCTTACTTTGTATGAATCCTTTTTGGCATGGAGGCTAGGCCTTCAAGATGCCGGGGAGGTTATCCCTCCGCCACGTAGGTTAGCCAGGCCTTAAAGATGACGTAGGGTCGTATGCCTGTCCAGCACGGAGGCACTACCTTCAAGATGCCGGAACAATCTTTGCCTCTCTGCCACGTAGGTTAGCTAGACCTTAAAGATGGTGGAGGGATATATGCTTTTCTAGCATGGAGACTAAGCCTTCAAGATGTTGGAGCGGTCTTTGCCTCTTTGCCACGTAGGTAAGCTAGGCCTTAAAGATGGCAGAGGAATATACTTCTCCAGCACGGAGGCACTACCTTCAAGATGCCAGAGGTTTCTACCTCTCTGGCACGGAGGCAAGGCCTTCAAGATGCCAGAGGGTCCTCATAGGTTTTGTGTGAGGTTGTTTGGTGGGGTAAGGGCTTTTTTTTGGAAGGCAACACCTCTATGTTTGGTGGCTATTTGTGGGTTTGTAAACCTATGGTTTTTTATTGTTCTGGATTTTTGGAGAGGACTGAGGCTGGGGTTGTCTGTACATAGTATTTGCGAAGGGTCTTTGTGTTCCAACTGTGTTCGAGGGGGTCCCTTTTGTATCGCCCAGGAGGTAGGAGCCGGGTCTGTTAGACCTGAGGACCAGGTATGGGCCCTCCTATTTGATGCGCAGTTTTCTTAGAGCTAGGGCACGTCGAAGTGCTAGGTCGCTGAGATTGAAGCTTCATGGCACGACCTTAGAATCATACCAGGCCTTGGTTTTCTTGATGTAGTAATCGAGATTCTGGATGGCATGGAGCCGCTTGCCTTTAGTGAAATTGAGGGAGAGCTCTCTTTCTCCAGAGGTTTGTGGAAGTTGCACCCTAAGTGAGCATCCCTTGATCTCGGTGGGGGTCATGGCCTCTCGCCATATAGGAGGTGGAAGGGGGTGAACCCGGTGGCTCATGTGACAGTGGTGCAGAGGGACCATAAAACCTTAGGAAGCTCTTCGACCCATAGGCCTCGAGCTAGACCAATGAGTCGGTGATTTAAGCCAGAGAGGATCTTGTCGTTGGCCCGTTCTATGGTCCCGTTGGACTGATGTAACACCCTGATTTTCAGATTTCTCAAATTTCTAAAATTTTCCAAGATTGTTGAATAGCTTCACTAGTAGTATAGATTTAAAACCTATTTTCTTAATCAATCAACCAATATAGGTTATTATTTTCTGTGCATTGCATGCTGAGTTTTGTTAGGAGCCAGGTAAATGCATTAGAGTTCTTTTTCTTTTTCTTTCTCTTTGGTGTTTTGGGTTAAAAAGATTTTAAAAAGGTTTTTACAAAACTCAGTAGTGAATAAGTTAAGGATCTTAATGGTTGGAATTCAAAATCCTTGAATTCATCATCTATTCAATCCTTGATTATACCTGATCCTTCTCCAGGTCAATTCAAATCTTATCCAAATCTTTGTTGAAAGCCAATCTCTCCTCTTTCTCAATTTCTACCCAAATCCAAATTCAAATTTCTTATCTAGTCCTATTCTTGTTCAACCTCATCATTTTTCGTTTATCTCAAATTCACTCCAAACTCAATTCAAATTCAAATTCTATTCAAATTTCTCTGCAAAAGTTTCTTTTCTAAACTCTATATATACCTAAAGTGTCTTTGAGATCAATCTTGCTCAAGTCCAAACCTTTAACCAAGTCTTCTAGATGGCCCAACAAAGGATCCACAAAATCTGTAAATTTTCGCGGAGCCCTGGACAGCCTCAGCTTCTCATGACATTTCGGAGTTCAAAACAGCCTCAAATGCAAATCTTGACAATACCAAAATTGTAGTTCTCGTCGAGTGCTTCGATTTGAACCTATGGAAGTCCTCTTTTGGATAATGGAGCTAGGAATTATGGCCCCAGAAATCAGTGTTGCGCAGAGAAGTCCGAGTTCAAACAGTTTATCTTGTGGCGCATTTTTGGAAAATCAAGATGACGTTTTCAGACGTTCTAATGACTACCAAAGTTGTAGATCTTTTCGAGTACTACAATTTAGAATCAAGAAAGGTCCAATTTGGAGTCCGGACGATGGAGATATCATACTCGGAATACAGAGCTGCGAAAAAGGAAATCGTAACCGACTCGAACTCGAATCCGATTCGTGTTAGGTTTGGACTCCACCTCAACCAGCCATTCCTAGCCCTATATATATGAGTTGCACGCCCTCTCCTACCTCTATTCCATGCCCCCAAGCCCTAGAAGTCATTTTTGCCCTGTCCGTGTGTCGCCGGAGCGCTGCCGTTCGCCAGAGCCGCCGCCGCCGCCGCCCGTGATGCGCTACGTCGTCTTCTCCGTGAATCCTTCTTCCTCGACCACCAAAACAATGTGAGGACCTTTTCTTCTCCTCCCTTACTACTGTTTTAGCATCATACTAAGTCCCTAGCCAAGCCCTAGCCCCGGCCAAAGCCCGATCTACACCGCCACGGTCGTCACCATCGCAGACAGCCGCGAGACAGCCGCGCTGTAGCTGATTGGCAGACAGCCACGATCGATGTTCCCGACAGACCAGAGGTCAAATCACCAAGCCCTTTCACCGGTGTATGTCCCATGATGTTCAACACGCCCTCACCAACCAGGTCGGCCAGTAGAGCAGCCAAACCACAGCAATCAAGGTCGACATACCCGTTGTCCGATTTCTAGACGCATTCTGCGTGCGCACCGGATTTGCGTTCGCGTCCCCCGTCAATCCGAAAGCCATATGGATGCACCAACCACGTCACCGCGTGTCCCATGGAGTCTTTTACGTTACCCTAGGAGCCCATCCCCATTTGTGCAGCGACACAACCAGGATGCCATTGCCAACCATAGCACATCGCAGCTCTCACCCGTTTCATCTATGCTGATCGTTCTTCCTCTCAGTGGATGATCTACCAAAACCCATGCCATAGCATTGTGTTCCCAGGTTATATGAACATCCTTGTTCAAACGGTTCCTCAAAATTCATAGCCAATCTCCTGTAACGCGAGCGCCTTCGTTCTTGCATCTGTTCGCGGTCACCACCAAACCTAGAAGCAGCCATCGCTATTTTGCCGCTACCTCGGATAAACCCTTTTAAAACCAACCATACCGCTGAGTTAGTCTTTCCGCATTCTACGCCATGCTCCCCTCGTTTCACTGAAATGTCACTGAAGCTGACATCGATGTTTGTAGCCACATGCCCGATCGCTGTCTTCGATGAAACCCGAACCACCACCGCCACATAGAGTCACCAGTAGTATCCTTATCCTAGAAGTGCAACCTTCGGCCTTTCTGATCCATCATAGGTGGTCGATACTAGATCTCAGTGTATCCCTTCTTTAATCTAAGATGTTACATGCATAGCATGCCAAGTCAGCACCCCATCAGTCTCCTTAGCCTAGTCAGCGAAGTCTGGTCTGCCATACACTTTTGAATCTTGCGCAATAATATTGTCAAGCCTGACATAGTGATTGTGCAATAAAGCCTTTTCCATAGGGAGATAGTTTCCTTTTCTGTCTAATCCACCTCTCAAAAGCTATTCTCTTTTCATCTTAACTCTAATTTAGGCGATTCTTGTGTCTAAACGTTTCTAAAATCATCCCTATCCAACC
This sequence comes from Phragmites australis, assembly GCF_958298935.1. Classification (NCBI taxonomy): domain Eukaryota; kingdom Viridiplantae; phylum Streptophyta; class Magnoliopsida; order Poales; family Poaceae; genus Phragmites; species Phragmites australis. Next base: position 17,216,070 of record NC_084929.1, read on the forward strand.
ATAGTGTTTTTAAAGTGTTTTAATGATGTTTCTTATGTTGTTCTTAGTGTTTTCCTTTGTGTTGTTTGTCGGTAGTTCTCGCGATTAGTTGATAACGTTCCGGAGCAATTCGAGGGACTTCAAGACCAAGATTTCGACAACACTGAGCAGCATTGGGAAAAAGGCAAGTGTCCTTGATCATATTGAACCTATGTTTTTAAATGTTTTATTTTACAAAATGTCATGCAATGTCTGTCAATATGATGGGTAGTCACCTATGTTAGGGTTTTCCCTAGATTTTCCCTTATCATCCCTTGGAACCTAGATGGTTTATGGTTAGGTGTCTTTTATGGGTAGATTGCTTAGCCATGCTTTTGGGATGTTAAGAAGTGTTATAATCTTGACTAATGAACATATACACAATGGTGGTTAATGTGTTAATGGTCTAGCAACATGGAACCTTAGGCCTTGAGCAAAGTGGTTTTGATGGTTGTCATGGTTATGTTGTTGGTTTGGTGTTTGCTCAAGTAACCTAAGTAAGGACCGGTTCGTGGAGCGAAAACCCAAGAAGTAACATATCAACCATGAGGCTGATATGGGTAAGGTGTGACATACTGATTAGAGTTATTCCAGTGTGTGTTGGGTCAGCACAAAAGGGGGCTTCTGGATAGGAGCTTAGCTTTTGTAAAGCCTGGCGGTGAAACCTAGTGGGCAGACACATACTGGATTAGTTTCTGGTTAGTGGAAAGTGTCATACAGTGATTCTTGGCGGCACACCACTGGCGTGTGTGAAGTGTTTCGCGAACACGGCAACATGGAATTCACTGACTCGTGGGGAAAGCTGGACAACCTCTGCAGAGTGTAAAACTGTTATAACAGCTGTGCTCACGGATATGAGAGACTTGGATCCTCACATGATTAGTGGGTTGTGATTATGGGTTGTGGTTATGGGTTTGGTTGTGATTATGGTTCTGGTACAGGGAGTACTAGATGGTTGTGGTTATGGTTCTGGTACAGAGAGTACTAGATGGTTTTGGTAATAGTACAGGGAGTACTAGACGGTTATGGTGTGCAAGGTGGGGAGTCTTGTATGCTAGGTGTTGGACTGTATGGGTTACATTCACTTAATAATTGCTTAATGCTTTTGAGTCCAAATATGTTTTCATTATTCGCATTTACGCAAATATACCATGTGTTAACCTATTCTTGATATAAGCCTGCATATCATTACTTTCCCCCACTTGCTGAGTACTCTATATGCTCACACTTGCTATTTTCCCTATACCATGTGACATGTATGCTACTGCTCAGTGAGTGAAGATGTTGAAGACTATCAAGACGAGGTTGTGACGTTCTAGGCACGTGTCTCCCGATCAGTTGCCTGCGGTGTTGTTGGGCACCAGTGCTTCTGTTCCGCTGCATATATCTTCATAGAAGACAATATATGTCAATTGTTGTAAGAGTTTAATATTATTTAATAAAAGTATTGCTTTTGTTACTAAACCTGTGATGTCCTTATGTGTGTTGAACATCCTGGGCACACATAAGCCGCATCTGGTTTTGCCCGTTAAAACCGGGTGTGACAACTGAGGATGTTGAACTGCGGTGAAGCATAATTTTGTGCCGAGGTCATCGCAGAATTATCTGAAAGGCCCGGAGTCAAATTGCATGCCGTTGTCGACCGTGAGCTATCGTGGAATGCTGAAGTGGCAAATTATGTTCTTCTTGAAGAATTTTGGACATTATTCGATGTGATCGCCGTGAGGGGCTCGGCCTCAACCCATTTGAAGAAATATTCCAATGCTACCACCGCGTACTAAAGGTTGCCTTTGGCACAGGGGAATAGTCCGATGAGGAAAATGTCCCAACGAGCCAGGGGCCAGACATGAGCGATTGGTTGTAAGGGAGCCAAGGGCCGGTGGCTTCAGCGTCCCATCCACTAGCAACCTTGGCAGGTGCGGATGATGTCTTCTTCATCAGACATGATTGTAGGCCAACGGAGCCCCTAGCGAATTGCCTTACTGGCTAGGGCACAAGGCACTAAATGGTTGCCGCAAAGGCCTTCATGTATCTCCCGGAGGAGGTTGGCCCCTTTTTGGCAGGTAATGCAGTGAAGGAGGGGAGCGCGGACACCAATCTTGTAAAGGGTGCCTTTGATGAGACGGTAGCCCTGGCGCGATGCTGAATGTGGTGGAGCGTAATTGGGTCTTCCAGCTCTTTTGTCTAGTGAGGAAGGGTAAGCGGGGAGCTCTCCAGTCGGTGGTTTTGATGGGGAGGATGGTGGCGGCCATCTTGTTAAGGATTTTAGTAGCTGACTAGTGTAGAGTTTCGAGGAAGGCGCCTATTGGTGGGTCTTTACCCGTGGTGGCAGCTTTTCCTAGGGCATCTGCCTGGCTATTATTTGTTTACGTAATGCTTCATATTGATATGCCGCGGAAGTGTGCTTTGGCCTTACGCATGGCTTCGAGGTATCTTGTCATGTCCGGATGTCGAACCTTGAAGCTCTTATTGACGTGGCTGGCGACGATCTAGGAGTCTGTCTGGATGATGACTCTAGCTGCCCCCAAGGCCCGGGCTTGGTGTTGCCAACCACCAAGAGTAACAAGCCAATAGCTTCACTTGACAAAGATCAAGCCTAGACTATAGCTAGGTGCACACTTGATACTCTCCAAGCACTAATGATATCCTTAATCTTCAATTTGGGACTTGGAAATCAACTCAAGTGCTCTCTCTTGCTTCGTGATGACACACACAATGTATGAACTCCTCTGGGACGCAAGAGAGAGAAATGAAACCAAGTGGAGGGGTATTTATATGCCAGAGATCCAAATTATATCCATTGCCTAACCACCCACTATATCTGTTAACACCAGATGATCTTGTGAGTATCTCCTTACTCACACCGGACAATCTGGTGTGTACAAACTTCCATTTTCACTATGCCAGCTATCATTTGGCATTATTGTTGAGAAATAGTCCAGTGTCATCATCCGGTGAACATCGACCCAACACCGGACCATCCTATGAGTACAAAATAGAGGGTCGTGGTCATCAGGGAAAGAGAGGTCACAAGGAGAACGCTCAAGGCAACACACAGGACACAGAGGTGCCCAAGCGCTAAACCACACTGTGATACTCCCCCCAGACCGATCCATTTTTCTACTATCAATATATTTGTGGTGTTCCTTCCTCTCAAACTTCGTCTCCAAGCTTGAGTCTGCTCCGTAGAAGAAACTCTCATCGTACTTGCAGAGGAAAGACAATCTCTTTCTCCAACAGTGGCGCCATCCATGGGGATACGAACACAGAAGTGTTAAAGAGAGGTAGGAATCCACCAAAAAAACCACCAACGCACTAGCCGCCATATCCAGCATTGCAACCATGCAACTATATGCGTGGCTATCTAAGCCATGCACACTACGCATACCCTCTAGTCCCGCTGCCGTATGGGACGACTTTCCTCCAGCCTTGACCAACCTTGAACCTTGGGTCGGTATGGAAACTACAGACGGCACGGAGCCCTTCCAGCCTCTTCATGATGAAGACCTCATTACACCAGGAGAGGTCGCGGCCGAGGTTGCAGCCAAGCAGGTCGCTTTCCAGTGGTTCTGGGCAGTTGAACCTGGAATGTTCCCGCTTGGACTTGGTCCCAAGGTATCTCCTTCGACAGGACCTAGGATGCCCTGGGTGAGCTAACATCTTCGGAGAATCTATCCACCCAGTGTTCTCCTTGGGCCTGTCACACCCGGTTTTAAGACCAAAACCAGATGTAAACTATATGTATGCCGGGATCAGTTATTCATACATATAGCGACTTCATTAGTGTAACAGACACAATGTTTCTTGTTACATCACTAAAACTATTACAAAATGATCGCACACGGGTCTAAAGAAAAGAACACCACAGCGGAAAAAGGAATGGCGCAGCTCCATGCCAACAGGCAGCCGACAGAGAGTTCCACAAGCCTAGAACTCGGCATCATCCTCGGGGAAGTCATCCTCAGGAAATTCTTCAAAGGTTTCACCTTCTGAAACAGCAAGCGTGAGTATTTCCAATACTCAACAAGTGGGGGAGAAATAAATTTAATATGGTGGCTTGAAACAAGGTTTCCTAATCTAGGGTTTCATTTGCATAAAAGCCAGTTTTTAGCCCTGAACTATGGAAAACGAATTTTTATTTTAACCGAGAAAAGATGTACCAAAGATTTTCTTTAACCTCCGGGAATTCAACCCAATTCCCAGACCAAAAAAAACACCCACCCCGACTAATCATGCGAGGGTCCATGCTGCTCATAACCATGAGCACGGCTGAATATTCAGTTTGACACTCTGCAGAGTTTGTGTACTTTACCCACGAGTCGTGATCTTCTCTGTTGCCGGCACCTGATGGTACCTTACACACTTCCGGGGTGTGTGCCAAGAGATCACTACGAGGCTTTTCCAGAGAGTCTCCCAGTTACGCACTTGCCCACTGAGGTTTCACTGCCGTACATAAGTGGAGTAACCCTCCACCCCAGAAGCCCCCTCTTGTGCCGGGTAGAATCGGGAAGTAACCCTTCCTTATCTACACATCCGATTGGCTCATACAACCCTGGGAGAACATCTAGTTACTAGGCCAAGCCGTACCATATTAGTCTCGTGGTTGCCTTGTTTGCCATGGGTGTTCGCTCCACGAACCGGTCCTTAAAATGGTCTGGGCAAGACCTCCAATAACCCCATAAGGGTATACTACCAAACAACCAAACAACCAACCATGTCGGGAAAAGTAGCCCTTTCTTGCCCAAAACCCCAATTATCTCTGTTGTTAACTCCCTTAACAACATTAATTTCCATGATATTCTTCCTATATCAATTTTTAGTTCATAACTCAAGATTCATCATCCTACATGCTACATGTTCATCTAAAGCATGGCTAAGCATAAACATGATGATCTGGTATGGATAAAGCACCTATTTCTAACACTAGAATTTGCTATACTACCCATTTGTAAAACAGCATGCATATTTGTCAAAGACTTGCTTTATGTAAAAACTAGGTTCTGCAATATGGTCAAGACACTTGCCTTCGTCGAAGTGTTGCGCAGGACCTTCAAAATCTTCCTCTTGAAAGTTGACGAACTCCTGGGCTGAACCGTCTACACGAACACACAATCGAACATAAGAACAGTACACCAAACATTCCTAAAACTAGATGAAAACCCTATAAACAGATTCTATGCGACGCTACGATCGCTTGAGCACGAAAATCGCCTAAATCGGAGCTACGAACAAAAAGTTATGATTATTTGAAGTTCCAGGGGTGTTTTTGCAAAATTTTAGTTTAATTCTGAGAATAAAATGATTAATTTTTATACTGAAAACCTTATTTATTACACCTGCTGACGTCATAAATAAAAAAAGAATTGTTTGCTGCTGGAATAACATGTGAACTGGGTCCACGGGCCGTGGACCGGAGGGAAGGCCCTCGGTCCACCAGACCGTGATGGACCAGAGGAGCTGGCAGCCCAGCACGGTGGTGGGCAAGGTGGGGGCCGCCGGACTTGGCCGAAAATCGGGCTCCGGTGGCCGGTACGCTCCGGCGAGCGGCAGAAAGCGATGAGGAGGAGCCGGCGAACTTACCCCGAGGAAAAGGAAGACCGGAGGGCTGTCGGGGTGACCGGCCGATGACAAGGACGGTGGTGGCGGTCGGTGCTGCGGCAGAAGGGGAGTTCTGGCGCCCGAACAACGACGGTGACCCGAAGATTGGGCTCTGGATGGTCCTGCAGGTCCAAAGGAGCGGTTAGCTCAGCCGGAGAGGGCGCGCATGCGATGGGCGACGACGGCGGCGCATCTCACCGGAGCCGTAGAAGAGAAGGGGCGGCGACGGCGTTCCGAGTGGAAAAACGAGGCGTGAGCGGGTGGGTGGCATGCGGGACCTCACCGAGGTGGTAGAGAGCGGCTTAAATAGGGGAAAGTGTGAGCGGGGTGGCCGGAATTCGAAGGGGAAGGGGCGGCGGCCATGGCCTTAATGGCCGGCGGTTTCTTGCAATCACCGCGCAATAGAGAGGGGAAAAGAAAGGGAAACAGCCGGGGAACGCTTGGTGGAGCTTAAGGGTTTGAATTCGGCGGTTATAGGGAGAGGAGAGGGCGCCGAGGAAGAGAATTGGCCGGCGGCCATGGAAGCACTAGCACGGCCAGAGGAAGGAGAAGAGGAGCCATCGGCTCGGCTCGGCGCAGCTGGCTTCGGCTCGGGGCTCAGCGGGTCCACACGGCAGCGAGAGCGGGCGCTGGTTCAGGACTCTGGTAGGCCGGCTCGGCCCACAGTCCGGCACGGGGAAAGGGGAGGTCAGCGGCCCACATGGGAGGGAAGGAAAAAAAAGGAGAAGGGGGAGGGGTTTGGGCCGAGGGAGAAGGAGGATTTCGGCCCGAGAGCGCTTTCTGATTTTCCAAAACTTTTTCCAATTGAATTTCATCAAATTTTCCAATGAGGTTTTAAAGCGGCGAAAGCTAGCAAAATTTTGCAAACTTTTTCCACCCAATAAAACCTTAGTGCATCTACAACGGCATGAATGCATTCAAACAATTATCCTAGGCCAAGTTAATTTTAGAAATTAATTTCCTATTGAGCTAAGTTGCAACACCTGAGTTAATTTCTATGAAAGTTTTAAATTATTGCAAAAATTTGAATTTTGGGTGTTACAGGGCCCCTCTGGCGAAAGAAGATTCTGAGGAGGCGCAAGGCTCCAGAGTGCATAAACCCCACCAGTGCCCCCGACGCAGCCCTCGTGACACCAACCGCGCGTAGGGAACCCCAAGTCCACCTCATCCTGGGAGGCGTAGTCGGAGTCACTCCGGCTCCGAACGTTGGTTCACTGGACGACCTCGACAGTCTCCCCAAAGGAAAGGAGACCCTGGGGAAACCACAGGCTTTGGGGCAAGTGGCCCCCGGCAGCGACCTCAATGTCAACCACAAGCTCCGGTACCCCCGGGCATACGGGTGCATCCTGCACAGACCAGGGCGTGGCCACAACACCAATGACTGTCGAACCCTCATGACCTTCCGGGAGGAATATCTCGGAAGACAAGCAGGATACTTGGCCACAGAGGGAACCAGCGAAGGATGGCACCGGGGTCGGAAGCCTAGGGCGAACTCCCAGGAAAATCCCTTGCGCTCCGACCCCACTCCGTAGCCACCAACTCTGCGCAAGGGATGAGGACTAAGTTGGAGAATGCTGTCGCTAGGCTTCAGATGGATTACCTCTGGAGCTGGGCAACGACTAAGGGCCGAGGGTGTTGAGGACCACCTCTCCCGATGAGCCTTCGGCTCCACAACCGACACACATTGTCGCCAGACTCCTGATGGATTACCTCTGAAACCGGGCAACGTCTAAGGGCCGAGGGAGTCAAGGACCACCTCTCTCGACCAGCCTTCAGTTCCACCTCCGACACATGCCGTTTCTAGGCTCCAGACTGGTTACCCCTGGAGACGGGCAACGGCTAAGGGCCGAGGGGGTCGGGGACCACCTCTCCCAGCCTAGCCATAGGCTTCGAGGACTTTAAGCCTCATAATAGAGGCCTTATTCTGGCAAAGGTACGCCCACTATTACCTATCAATAGTTTACCTAGCTGGTCTATCTTTCGTACAGTGTGATAAAAATATGTTCGAGGCCTCCAACCTTACTGCTAGAAGTTTTTACAACAGATAGCCATTAGGTAGAAATGGTAAATCTAGATTACGTACCTATTTAGCAGTAAGCAGTAGAACTTAAGTTACATATTAATTTGACATGAGTTACGAATAGTCGTCTAACCTAGCTATGTCTTACACTGCAATTCACTACTTATTGCCAACAGTAGACTGCAAAACTTAACTAGTACATAACTATGAAATCCCACGCCTACAGCTGCGCCTCATGCCTAGGTCACCAAGAGGGCAGATTATGCCAGGGTGTCCTGGAAGGCATCGCATAGCCTCGGTAGTGTTGAAGGCACACCCCGGGGGATATCCTCGGAGGCGGAGACGTGGTGCTCTGAGGAATGTTGTCGCAAGGAATCCTCGTTGCATGACATGCCTACACACGGTGGGCACAACAAGCCTTGGTCACAGCAAAGGCATCAAGCCTAGGTTTCCTGGAAGGCGTTGCATAGCCTCGATAGTGTGTAGATGCCGGTTATAAAGGGACTTCCTTGGTAATGTAGTTGTGGCACCCCTAAGATTTTTCTGGAGGCGTGACACGCCCACGCACCTGTAAGTCACCTGAAAAGGTTTCCCAGAGGATAGGCTTTACCCTAGTAGACAGTGGAGCCCACACACCTACAGCAGCACAACATGCCTAGGTCACCCAGAGGGCAGATTGTGCCAGGGTGTCCTAGAAGGCATTGGATAGCCTCGATAGTGTGGACACCGCATATCAATGAAGACCTTGATGTGAGGATGCGGTGCTCTGAGGAATGCTGTCGCAATGAATCCTCATTGCACGACATGCTTATATACCGTGAGCACAGCATGCTGAGGTTACCGCGAAGGCATCAAGCCTAGGTTTCCTGGAAGGTATTGCATAGCTTCAGTCATATAAATGCCACAAGCCAGGGCACACTCTTGGTGGATAGTGTTGCGGTGGACCCGGGGCGTTTCCTCGAGAGCACGACAAGCCTACACACTGCGGATGTAGCATGCCTAAGTCACCTGGAAGGCAATATTGCCTAGGTTTCCTCGAAGGTATTGCGTAGCTCTGATAGTGTGTGGAGCCTTGGGCATTAATACATAACGAAAGGGATACAAAACCTCCGAAAAAGAGGAGAATCTTACCAAACCTCTTGCAAAAATGGAGAGTCCTACAAAACCTCCGACAAAAATGGAGAATCTTACCAAACCTCTGGCAAAAATGGAGAATCTTACCAAACCTCTGGCAAAAATAGAGAGTCCTAGAAAACCTCCGGCAATAACAGAGAATCCTACAAAACCTCCAGCAAAAACGGAGAGTCCTACAAAAACGGAGAATCTTACCAAACCTCCGGCAAAAATGGAGAGTCCTACAAAACCTCCCGCAAAAATGAAGAGTCCTAACTTACAAAACCTCTAGCAAAAATGGAGTCCTACAAAACCTCTGCCAAAACAGAGAGCCTTACCAAACCTCCACCAAAATGGAGAAAACTTCCAAAACCTCCGCAAGAGGGAGAGTCTTAGAAAACCTCCACCAGATGGAGAGCCTTGAAAAAACCTCCACAAGACAGATAGTCTTCAAAAAAACCCCGCAAATGGGGATGTCTTCCAAAACACCTCCACCAGACAGAGAGGTTCCGAAAAGACATATCGAACAAAACCCCCCGGCATCTTGAAGGCAAACACCTCCATACCAGAGAAGTGTGAAACCCACTAGCCTCTAAGAGGCATAACCATTAGATCAAATGGGTATAAATCCCCCTCCTTGCAGGAAGAGGTATGGCCCACGTAACTCTAACACGTATGGTAAAAGGTAAAGTCATTACCCTATAGTCTCATCTAAGACACGATTCATATGTCATTTATGAAGATCATGCTAATATTAAGAAAAACCCACTCTGCGTGGTACAGGAAATAGGATGGAATCCCCAATTGTTCACTGTAGGAGTAGCAGCTTCCGACACATGATCCCTAGGCTCCAGGTGGATTACCTTCGGAGCCAGGCATTGTCTAAGGGCCGAGGGGGTCGAGGACCACCTCTCTCGTCTAGCCTTCAGCTTCGCCTCCAATGCATTGTCGCCAAGCTCCGGGCAGATTACCTCCGGAGCCGGGCAGCGGCTAAGGGCCAAAGGGTTCGAGCACCACCTCTCCCATCTAGTCTGTGGCTTCGCCTCTGACATGCCATCGCCAGGCTTCAGATGGATTACCTCCAGAGTCGGGCAGTAGCTAAGGACTGAGGGGGTCAATGACCACCTCTCCCATCTGACCTTTAGCTTCGCCTCTAACACGCGGTCGCTAGGATCCAGGCAGATTACCTCTGGAGCCGGGCAGCACTAAGAGCCGAGGGGGTCGAGGACCACCTCTCCCATCTAGTCTTCGGCTTCGCCTCCGACGCGCCATCACCAGGCTCCGGACAGATTACCTCCAGAGCCAGGCAACAGCTAAGGTCCGAGGGGGTCGTGGACCACCTCTCCGGTCAAGTCTTCGGCTTCGCCTCCGATGCGATGTTGCCAAGATCCGAACGGATTACCTCTGGAGCCAGGCAGTGGCTAAGGGCCGAGGGGGTTGAGGACCGACTCTCTTGTCTAGTCTTCGGCTTCGCCTTCGACGAACCATTGCCAAGCTCTGGACGGATTACCTCCAGAGCCGGGCAGCAGCTAAGGGCCGAGGGGGTTGAGGACCACCTCTCCGGTCTAGTCATTGGCTTCGCCTCTCACATGCCATCGCCAGGCTTCAGATGGATTACCTCCAAAGCCAGGCAGCGGCTAAGGGCCGAGGGAGTCGAGGACCACCTCTCCCATCTAGCCTCCAGCTTCTCCTCCAACGCATTGTTGCCAGGCTCCAGACAGATTACCTCTGGAGCCGGGTAACGGCTAAGGACCGAGGGGATCGAGGACCACATCTCCCATCTAGCCTTTGGCTTTGCCTCTGACACACTATCGCCAGGCTTTAGACGGATCACCTCCGAAGCCGGGAGCAGCTAAGAACCTGAAGTGTCGCAGACCACCTCTCGAGCTTGTCCCCAAAGGTTCCAGATGGACTTCATTGGGTTAGAAATCTAGAACAAATTTGGAAGAAGTTCCTACCAACACCGAACCCGAGGAGTAAGCGATGACCAGGAACGACGAGGTTGCCATTGCTTTGCCCAGCCCTCCTTAGTTACCATACGTGTCTACCACTACCAGATTTCCGAGGCCACCTCTCCCCTAGAAGGAACAAAACTGGCTATGATCTATGCGAAGGCTCCGTACCTCAGTCATCCGAAAAACTAGCCATCGCCTATGAAGGGGATGAAGAAGCGTGGCCCGAAGGCATGAAGGCACACAGACATGCGGTCACCTGCTCGAAGGATCCCCTTACACTTTGGCCCAAAAATAGATACAATCGCCCCCAAAGGTCCAAATTATATTTTTAAACAAATCATGCATCCGGGGGATGCGTACAAAGAACCAAACAGTACAAAGTTCACTACAGAGGAGACAGACCCTGAAAGAGCAAACCAAGGGGAGAAAGAGTACAATGTGGCAAAAGGCAACTATGGGCCGCGGCAGGGATGTCCATGAAGAACCCCTGAAGGCCACCTTTGCGTCCTACGGATCTCGGCAGGGGCCGTGCATGGAGTGATGTATGCACTTCATCCACGGCCTGCCACCATGAAAGTTGATGCAAGAGCTGGCCCCCGAGCAATCGAAAGACGAAGAAGAAACTGAAGGAGCCACCGTTGGGGCCTCCTCCCACTTCTTCCTGGCCACTTCCCTCGCTGCCGAAGGCTGCTCCTCCACATCACTCTCCCTCCACAGGAGATCCCAGTCGATCTCCTCATCATCATTAGAAATATCGATGATCTTGACAGGCGTGGTCTCCCAAACTGGGGGTTGGGCAGGGGCGACAGGCAGCTGTCCACCCTACAGGGACGGAAGGTGGACGGCCACTGGCGCCACCGCTAGTAGCCGAGATAGCCCTGCCCCAATAGAAGCAGCTGAGATCATCGACATTTCCATAGAGGATGGGGAGGAAGATGATGCCATATTCAAAGTCAAGGTTAAGTGCTCGCTTGTAGGGCAGTGGTAAATCCAGTCAGGTGACCCCAGCTTTATATCTAGGCCAAGCAGCCACGTACGCCTGGGAGGTAAATCTCTAGATATGTGAACGATGGTGAAATCATCAAAACTTGCTATGATATCTAAGGATCTATCCAAATAGCTATTTAGTGACCCATCGAAGCATTGATAAACTCTAGAAATTTGCTACACCACTAATAATGAATCACCAAACACTTCTACATGTGTCACGTCCAAGGACTTTAAAATTTGCAAACCTAACAAAAGAGCTGCGTACTCAGCTTGGTTGTTGGTACAAAAGTATTCTAAGCGAACCGATGTTTCAAAAATAACACCTCTAGGGGAAATTAAAACATTGCCAACACCTTGTCCTTCTCTACAAGCCGAGCCATCAAAGTATAATTTCCATGGACACACACTAATCAAACTAACCAATGCATCACTATCAATACGATGATCAACAATAAAATCAGCAACAATTTGGCCTTTCATAGATCTTAACGGTTCATAAGCCAAATCATATTATATCAAAGCATAGGCCCACTTTCTGATTCTACCACTCAAAATCGACTTTTGAAACATGTACTTAATAACATCGGTTTGGCATGCAACTACACAAGTACTAGAAAGCAAATAATATCTCAACTTGGTGCATGCATAGTATAAAGATAAACATAATTTTTCAATAAATGCATATCGTGTTTCCGCATCCAAGAGATGCCAGCTCAAATAAGTGATCGCATATTCTTTCCCTTCGCTTTCCTGTGTAAGAACAACACCTATTACCATCATCAAAAGCTCATTGTTGTTCTGCCCCCCAAGTAAAATTGGCTTCTTTCTTTAACCAAAGTATGGGAGTAAAAGCACTAATCTTGTTGGATAAGTTAGATATGAAACGCCTCAAATAATTGACCTTTCCCGGCAATTTTTGGACATCTCTCGTTGATTGTGGCGCTCCCAACTTATCTACAGCTGCTATTTTGTTAGGATCTATCTCTATGCCTCTTTCATGTATTATCAAACCTAAGAATTTGCCCGCTGATACACCAAAAGCACACTTAAGTGGGTTCATCTTTGAACCATACCGACGCATTCTTTCAAAAGCTAAACGCAAATCGGCTAAATGACTATCCTATAGCATCCGATTTGATAACAAGATCATCGATATAAATCTCCAAGATGACACCAAGCAAATCATGAAAGATCAAATTCATAGCTCTTTGATAAGTAGCACTGACATTCTTTAAACCAAATGTCATAACAACCCATTCAAATAAATCAACAGAACCCGGGTAATGGAAAGCTATTTTAGACATATCTTCTTCGGCCATGAAAATTGGATTATAGCCCACATTACCATCCAAGAAACTAAGAACCCTATGACCCAAAGTATCATTAATCAACATATCGGCGATGGGCATAGGATATTCATCTTTAGGAGTATCTTTATTTAAATCTCTAAAATCAATGCATACTCTCAACTTATCACTATTTTTCTTCTCAACCAGGACAATATTAGATATCCATTCAGCATATCTACAAGGATGAATAAACCCCACAGCAAGCAACCGGGTTATTTCTTCTTTGATTTGCCCACACATGTTAGGATTAAACTTTCTAGCCGGTTGTTTGTGAGGTCTAAAACCCAACTTTATGGGAAGCCGATGCTCTACAAGCTCACAGCTAAGTCCTGGCATCTCATGATACTCCCAAGCGAAACAATTGATATATTCTTTGAGTAATGCAATCATTTCGTCTTTTTGAATATCATGCATGTTTTTATTCACAATGTCGGCCTAGGAACAGTACCATCTCCAATATCTACCTCTAATAATGGATCAGCCGACGAAAAACCTTGTCCTAGCTTTTCTATCTTAGCAAAATCATCAATAGTCTCACAAATACTATTGCAACCATTCTAAATTACTTCCTTTATCCATTTATAACATTACATTGCTAAGCTAAGATGAAGAAATCGGATGTACAAGCGGCGGAGTGCCATCCCTATGAATTCGTGTGTCTCCTAGCATATCATCTTCGTCATCACTAGATGTCACAATAGGCTCTATGACTTGCTTTATTCTCCATTCTTGCCGAATAGGCACCATCGGCTTGATTTCATTGAATACTTGATCTCTCACCTTTTCAGCTTGTGCTTCTCCCAACTCTTGCTTTTGTAACCTTTGTAGCCTGCTCTTTTGGGAATGTGAGAGACCCCTAGGAATCCACTGTGGCTATGGCTTAGTCCCGGGAAGCAAGGACTTCTCCTTTTCAACCTTCTAGCTATCTGCTTTGAACTAGAAGTGGCTTCTTGAACATTTGGTGCCATGGGCTGTTGTACTGCTGTAGGTGGCGCCTCCTTAAGCTCAAGATCAGTACCAACCACTCCTACAACTTCCTCTTTGCTGTTGCCACTTGATCCATCATTAGCCGATTGCTTTTGCACTTTGCTTTCATCAATAACCGGCTGTTTTTCTTTTGGTTCCAGATCTGATTTCTCATTAGGCTCCTATCTCTCCTATCATTTGACTAAATTTGGGGATCAAACCGGTCTTGTCTAGGACAAGATAGTCTGTCGAACGCTGAAGGTCCTGGTGCTAAGGTAGTGCCCAAGGTGCACACCAACCCCATGGCGGACATGGAGGACAAACCATCGGACGAGACCCCCACATCAGAGGCATCGGTGGCCCGAAAGGAGGGAACAGAGCTGCTGCAATATTATCCTCCCATTGCCTCCTCCTCCCTTCAAACTCACGCTTCGGAGGTGATCTTGGACGATTAAGAGCATCAAGCCAGCTACCCCTTTTTTGGCTGGCCTTGCCACTCTCATACTTAGCCAAATATGTATCAAATGTAAGTTTTGGCTTCTCATGCTTCTTAATAGCTTTGTTATTATCTTCATTCACTTTCCAACTACCAATTTCTGGACTTTTAGGTTTGATCCTCTTTGGCCTTAAATTATTATCACCAATGATCACACTATTGCCTTTAGTCGATTCAACTTGAGACGGCCGAACCAAGACCTTCTTCCCTTCAAAATTCATCATGTTGACGGGAAATGGATCATCATCTAGCTTCATCTTAGAATTTTCAGCAAACATCAATCGTCCTTCATTAATGGCCGATTGAATCTGTTGATGAAAAATATTGCAATCATTAGTAGCGTGAGAATATGAATTATTCCATTTACAATATGCATGTTTCTTAATATCCTCAAGTGATGGAATAACATGATTAGGAGACAAACTTATTTGCTTTTTCATCTTGCAATTCAATAAGCAAAGCCCTAACATGACTAGACAGTACATGATCTAAACTTTTAACCAATGTTTCAGAATTATTGAACATAGCAGCACCAACAGACTGATCTACCATATGCGCAATGTGCTCTTTGAAATCATGAGTAGAATCACTTACATCAGTCTTTACCTCATGCTTGGCGTGGATGATTGAAATCAGATCGCCCCTCTTGATGACACCTTGACGTGTTTTCTGATAGCATGCAAGCATCATCTTCTCAACCTCCCACTTTTGAGCTTCAATAGCTTGGCGATCCTCCTCGGGAAGCTCTTCAAGCGTAGGTGAGATGATATTGTCCATGTTGATTTTGGCTCCCTCCTCCTTAGACATGGCACAACAGCGTGCAAAGGGTGTCGACGCCGAAACCCTAGGTATGGATGTTGATGGAGAACCGCCGGTCCCTAGCGGAGTCACCAATTTGTGTTGACGCAGAATTAGGTAACACCTCACCAACACGGTTTCCATCAAGGATAGTTGTCGCTTTTCATAGTGACACGTGACATGTTTACAAGCAAACAAGCAAAGGTTTCGACCGGCAACCTTGGAGATCGCCGCTCAGATGATTTATGAGCAAATTGACAAAGAACGATCACCCGAATGATAGGGATTTGAAGTAGCAGCGATGAACTAACCGTAAATTGCAGGAAAGTAAAGGCTAAACAAAAAGTAGATGCAATAGATGCGATTGACTGATGGATATGCAATCTGCCTCCACCCCTCGACTATTTATAAGGGGGGGGGTATGGTCTTGACCCTATGGAATCAAAGTAGGACTCTATTCCAACCCTAATACACGCTCTGTTCTGCCAAAATCACGAAAGAGATCCGAACAAATCCACAAATCCACTTTGATTCAGTTTCGGACTGAACACTGGATGGTCCAATGAGAACAAACTCCAATACACCAGACCACCCGGTGAGTTCACTCGGCCGAAACTCTAAGACTCGGTCTTACACACACCGAATATTTCGACGTCATGTTTATACTCACTGGAGCATGTCACTAGACCAATATTTGCAGGGAGCAAATTTTTGCAAAGTTTTCCTTTTAAACCCATGCGGCCTTCCGAAGCCTAAAGAAGCTGTCGTCCTGACACCCCCAACAAAGCAGTGCCGAGCCCCAATTTGCAACCGACTCACCCCTCAGGGGGCAAGCACCATAATAGTTACCACAATAGATATTTATCTTTTATGTAGGGTAAAAAGTAGTTATCCAGGATAAGACCCAGTAATTCAGTCAAGTCCTAGATATTGGTACATCATGATAACTTGTACACTAAGCTATGTACCACCCTATAAATAAGGGGTCGTGATCATCTGGGAAAGAGAGGTCACAAGGAGAATGCTCATGGCAACACACAAGACACAGAGGTACCTAAGCGCTAAACCACACTGTGATACACCCCCCAGACTGATCCATTTTTCTACTATCAATACATTTGTGGTGTTCCATTCTCTCAAACTTTGTCTCCAAGCTTGAGTCTCCTCCTTAGAAGAAACTTCCGCTGTACTTGCTGGGACAAGATGATATCTTGCTCCAACAACCTACATTATTGGTGAATGAGACTCCAGCAAAAGCTCAAGTGATGATTCAAGTGATGATGAAGACAACAACTTTGCGGGCCTCGTCATCACCAATGATGATCCAGCCCTACCTCCACCACTGCCTCATGGCAAAAGGTAACAACAAGGTGAGTAGTGAGGATGATGGTAGTAGTAGTGATGGTGATGGTCTTTCTCCAAATGATTTATCTAAGCTCATTAATGACTATGCTACTATCATCAAGAAACAAAAAGCTAAAATCAAGTCTCTTGAAAATGCTAATGCTATGCTTAGTTCTAATCCTGATGAGTTGCTTGCTAAATACAATGATGTGCTTAAGTAACATGATGAAGTAGTTGCATCTAGCAAGTCTCTTGAGGCTAGTAACAAGAGGCTAAAGCTTGAGCATATTGACTTGAAATGCAAATATCAAGAACTTGAGTATGATTATGATGCCATTGATCCTAGCATGAATGAATTGCCCACTATTGATGTTGTTAAGGTCAATGTGTCTACTTCTTGTGATGATCTTCTTGCTATACCACGCTCCTCTTCTTGTGATAGTATATCATCTTCTAAGACTAACCATTCAAGGGAGCAAGAGCTCAAAGAGAAGATTGCAAATCTCAATTCATGTGTGGCCCGGTTGACTAGGGGGGTACAAGCACAAGGAAATTCTTATAAAGAATGCATTGTACTACAACAAGAGAGGCCTTGGACGCTTCCCCAACCTGGTGGATAAGATCATCAAGTCACCGAAGATCAACAATTGCTTCGTTAAGGAAGTTGGTTCATATTGCCAACATTGTGAAGTCACCGGTCACCACACAAGTCACCCCTTCCTACTTTGCCTTCTAAGTACAAGTCTACATTCAATGATCACCTTTTTCTATTGCATAAACTTAAAAGTGAGAAAGTCATGGCTACATTCATTGGAACTCAAGCTAAGGAAAAGCTTCCTAGGCAAATTTGGGTGCCTAAAGCTCTTGTGAGTCACTTCAAAGGTACCAAACTTTGTTGGGTATCTAAACAAAAAGCTTGATCCATGTGTGTAGGTGAACTACAAAGCCGGTGGCAAGCACTGGGTGCTTGATATTGGATGCACACAACATATGACCGATAATGTAAAGATGTTCATCTCACTAGAAGATGATGTGGGAGATCATGAAAAAATCACCTTTGGTGATTACTCTAAGGCAAATGTGGTAGGTTTGGGTAAGATAGCAATCTCCAATGATCTCTCTACTTTAAAGGTAGCTAGCTATATATGCTTATTTTAAATGTTTTTAAGATAACTACCCTATTTAGTATTTACTTTTCATATAAGCGAGACATATTATGAAAATCTTATTGCCAATGGTGATGTCTCTCTACAACTACTAGGCTTGGATGCTTGGCAACAATATATATAACCATGTGAAAATTTAGACATACTGAAGGCTAGATGGTTTAGAGGTACCCAGTAACACCCACCTCACAAGATTTGTATGTGTAATATATACTTATTCCAATCTATCTTAGGTCTATATATCTGATTTATAGTTTTTCATTCTTAATTTTATGGCACAGACAATTACGAAACATACTTGCATAAAAAAGATCAAAGGATGCCATATCTTATCCAATACTTTTCTTATTTCTTATTTCTAATTAGTCACATGCCCAAACATGTGAAACTTATTATTAGATTACAACTCATATATAATCTAGAGGGAGGCACCACTAGCAAAGATTTGCTGCCTATAGGCAGCGGGGGTCGCCAAGGCTTGTGGGTTGAAGAGTTGCTGCTCTTGTTGCCAGTAAGCAATGGGGCTCACTAGGGCCAGTGGGTTAAAGAGTTGTTGTTGCTGCTGCTGCTGGCTGTAGGCGAAGAGGCTCGCCGTGGCTAGTTGGTTAAAGAGTTGTTGTTGCTGCTGCTGCTTCTGTTGTTGCTGCCAGTAGGCGATGGGGCTCACCAATGCAAGTTGGCTAAGGATTTGCTGCTGCTGCTGTTGCTGCAAGTTGGCTATGGGGCTCACCACAGCAACTTGGTTGAAGATCTCCTGCTGCTGTTGCTGCTGCAAGTAGGTGGTGGTGCTTGCCATGGTCAGCAGGTTGTAGAGCTGCTGCCGCCGCCAGTTGGCTGCAGGGTTCACTGGGGCCTGTGGGTTGAAGAGCTGCTGCTGCGCTGCAATGTCCTGTATTGTCAGATGCGCCAAACTTTGCTGACGTAGGAAGTCCAGTTGTTGTTGGATGATCACAGCTGATGAGGGAGAGATGCCTACAGCGAGCTCATTCTGTAGTATGTTGTATTGCACAGATGGGTGTGTCGCTCCCAAAACACTCACCGATGGGAAGTATCGCGGAAATGTAACAGCGGAAGTGACACTTATCAAAAGAGCAAGGAAAGCAAACAACACAATTATCTTGGTTGCCATTGGTTTTGAGATTTTGGAGGTGTATTTCACTTTCTACCTTGCTACTCGTTGTCAATGGTATGAGTGATAGACAAAGGACTGATTTGGGCCCTATTTATACACACGAGTGATCATGTAGCTCCACAAGGTGTTGGCCATTGCTGGAACTCATGTTATAGGCTAGATAAGCTAGAGATTACATGGTATCTAGTCGATTTCGACACCTCCTGATCCCTTTTCTTGTAAGTATAGGATATGTACTAAAAAGGTAATTTGTACTAGTGCTTGGCAAAAGTATCTTTTTGTTAGTATTTCTTGATACATATGGAAAGGAGGTATGCTGAGTTTAACTTTACAGGTGTGTGAAAGTCTTAGCCACTTAAAATTCGTTTTCCTCTGTTAAAAGTGAGTTTGTAATGTTGTGATTTGTCATGTCGATCTAGAACCTTTTTGAACTGAATTTGTCAACATGTATAATGTGTTCCACTTCCATAAGTGTAACTCACAAAAGAAATATTTCACATCCAACAAGGTTTTTCCTTGATAGATCTTTGTTAATTCGATAGGTATCTGACTATTTGTGACCTAAGCGGGAGGTATATTGAGTTGGCATACCAAGGTATCATGATCGCCATTCTTGTTAGATTGTCATCCATTCAGGTCACTAAGGGATTAAATTGTGCATGCATCTTAAATGTGATCCCACCACAATAGGTTAGGTTTAATCCCAACTAGGATCTCCCGAATCGTGAAGGGTGACCCGGGTATAAAAAACGCGTGACTTGTGACTTACAACGCACAACTATAAGGTCTGGGATAATGATTTTCCCGGTCAATTCTAGCTATAAACTGACTAAGAAAAGCAATGATTTTCACAATTGCTTTCTTTTAGTTGGTTCGAAAATCGACTGGTATGTGGGTTACAATAAGACCGGGATAATATTTTTTTAGTAGTGTATGCGCAACCTTGTGGTGTGACTTCAATAATTGTGAGTGCCATATATCATTGTATAACCCTGCCCGGATCGCGACTCCCTTGTCTCTATTTTTTCCAGCACGGCTAGCTTGTGACACACCTCAAACATCTTTGTCTTCACAATGGTGTGCTCATTGTTCCCAGCGTTAAATGACAACTTGGCAACCACCAGCTAATGCTCATACACCACGGAGTTGGTCTCTCCTCCACTACCTCACAAGCCAACACTTGAGAAGGCTGATGTTGTTGCATGACTAGCAGTAACAGCCCAATTACATAACATAAGTAGAATTTTATTTTTTATACAAAGAAAATAATAACCAGATAAATAAAAACATAAAGAAGTGTATATATGTATGTATACATATATGTATATATTCACATATACAATTGCAAAGGGTTTAGCTCTTTTTTAATTTGTGTGACATACATACATACATACATACATACATACATACATACACACACGTACATACATACATACAGCCGAGATAGCCTGGCCATGTCCTTTCTTTCCCGTCTCCCTTTCTCTTTCTATCTTGGGCCGTAACTAGCCACTCTGGCCCAACTCCTATGTGAAGCATACGGTCGACGCCTTCTTGAAACGGAGATGGCCGCCATGCGCAATCCGACCACACTTGACCAGGAGATCTTTTCGAAGCCCTCAAACGAGTGCATCTGGTCCTCATGAATACATAGCTCGGCTAGTCTTGTAGAGCTCAACTCAATTATAGGATCGAATCCGAGCTAAACCCACTGGCCGAGATGAACTCAAGTTAATTTGGACTAAGTCCATTTGCGTGAACATCTGGAAGGTGCTCAGGTAGATACACCTGCCTCTCTTAGTTCTATTTCCCATTAAACCTTTTTCCAAGTGCGATTCAAATGAGATAAGAATCGTGTTACTGCTAGACTACTAAACCCTAGACAACTTGAATGCGAACACCCCGATGCCCCAACCTTTAAATAGAAGAGCCCCTAAGCCTTCCTGAAGCACCTTGCAACTTTTGCCCATCATACCGAAGCTAATCCGCTGCCGGAATGCCTTCTACACTGAGTCCCAATGGTCAAACCTGCTGCCCACCAACACCAAGCTGCAGAGAGCCTCACCGACGATGACTTGTTGCCTAGGTGAGTTCGCCTTGACCTCCTGATCTTGTTTTGCCGCACATCTTTGTGATCTAGCCACGAGAACTCACTCCGGAGAGTTTTCCGGCCATCCGCCGCTGTCCCAAAGCTGCCGCTGCTGCAAACCATACCGGAGTTGGGTGCGATAACATCTTAGCCATCGAATCAATAGAGAATGGTTGAGATTAGATGAGAACATACATTTTGAACAGATTTAATGAGCCTTAACGTCGCCATCAGTGAGCCCTAACACAATTAGTTGGCCACATCACCCAGCCACCTCAGCCAACACGTAGGTTAAGTCACCGATGTTTCTATCCACGTCAGATTAGTGTGTAGAGTCTGCAATCTTAGTCAGCACCAGTTTTCTTTTATTTGTTTTATTTTCTATGCGGACATCATAAACCTTATATATTATGAAATAATTTGTTTTTCAGTACAAAAATAGTTCTAAAATAGGAGTAATTTGGAAACTAATTTTAATAATGTTATTTAATTATGTTTAATGTTTTTATATAGTTTAGAATTCAAATAAATACTAATATATTCTAGAAAAAATCCTAGAAAGTCCCAGAAAATCAAAGATTGCTCCAAAAAATTCTAGAAAATTTCCTAATCACATAGCTCACCTGTAGTTAATCTTTTTGTCATATTTTAGTCTTTCAGAAGTCGTAACTTGTCAACTGTAGGTCCGATTTGACCTATTCTTTCTCCAAATTTTTTAGAAAATGTAATCTTGTGTGTGATTATGATTGTTGTGTTCTATTTGGTTCTTTTTGGATCTTGTTGTTTATGTGCTGCCTTTTCACTCATGTTTGCTAGTAGACACAAATTTTCCGAAGGAGCTAGAAGGACAATGACTTTGAAGACAGAACCGAGTTTTGTGAAGGCAAGTTGTGTTCTTGACCATATTGATCCCCTTTTTTAAATATTTTGATTTACACACATGCATGCTAATAATATTATTAGGAATCCCAAGAGTTAGGTTTTACCCTAGTTTTCCTTTGTCATCCTTGTCGCCATGGTTATGGTTTTTGTTATGCAAGGGTAGATGATGCTTAGCCTTGCTTTGGGATGATGATCATGATAATGGCTCAACTGAATATGACAATGGTCCTATGCAACTATGATAAAAGATGGTGTTGGAGCAAGAGTTCATCTTGCCCCAGCAAGTTTGGTGAGAGTTTCTTCTAAGGAGGAGACTCAAGCTTGGAGACGAAGTTTAAGAGGAAGGAACACCACGAATGTATTGATGGTAGAAAAAATGGGTCGATCTGGGGGAGTATCACAGCGTGACTTGGTGTTTTTTTCACCTTTGTGTCCTCCTGCCCTCTCGCCTCTAGGGCTCCTATTTATATGGCCATGCGTAGCTTGGCGTACAAGTTACCACAATGTACAAATATCAGGGATTTGACCGAATTACTAGGCCTTATCTGGGATAACTACTTTTTACCCTACCTGGGAGATAAATATCCATCGTAGTAACATCATGGTGCCTGTCCTCTGAAGGGGGCGAGCCGGTCACCAATTGTGGTCTGGCACCGCACTGTCATGGGTGTCAGGATAGCCTCCATTACGCCGGGGTGTCAGAGCGTCGTCCACTAGCCCAAGTATTTAATGTCGTCGCCTCCTTGCAGGAAATGTATGATCGGTGCTCCCCTTCTGGTAGATCTTTCCTGTGGCCTGAA
Organism: Phragmites australis; assembly: GCF_958298935.1. Taxonomy (NCBI): domain Eukaryota; kingdom Viridiplantae; phylum Streptophyta; class Magnoliopsida; order Poales; family Poaceae; genus Phragmites; species Phragmites australis. Next base: position 17,238,783 of record NC_084929.1, read on the forward strand.
CAGCTAGAGACAGGGGCCTCGGGAGGGTGAAGTCTCCGGGAGGCAGGACTCCGGAAGGCCGGGGCTTCGGGAGGTCGAGGCTTCGGGAGACCGGGGCTTCGGGAGGCCAAGGCTTCAGGAGACTGAGGCTTCAGGAGACCGAGGTTTCGGGGGGCTGGGCTTCAGGAGATCAGGCTGGTTAAGCCAAGGGGCCGTCAGGGGTCCTTAACAATGACCCCCAACAGTAGCCCCTCGCGAGGGCGGCTAGCAGAGTAGTCGGGCCCACGGTTCCTTCAGAGCAGGGCCTCTGATGGTCCCTGGCATGTGGTTGACGGCTCGTGGTCCCAAGTATTGCTTCACTTATCTTGGAAGGTTTGACCCAAGTGATTGGAATGATACGCTTGATCACGTCGGTGACAGGGGCATTGAATGCGCCCTGGGGAAAGGCACGATCTCACCCTGTCAGGGGGATGTGGGATGCGTGGCATCTTGTCGTTGGGGGGTCATGGGTGTCAGTTCCACTCCCCCATGATTTGGCCTAGCAGGTGAAAGGATTGGGTATGCGCCCGCCACCTAGTGGGGCAAGTTGCTCCTTATTTTTAGAAGGAGAGGGATTACCCAGAGTGACCCTTTTGCTAGCTCCTCGTGCTCATCTACCTTTTGTCTTCAACATCTTTTGTTTTCCGTGAGTCATCCTTTGATCCCTACTCTTCCACTCTCTTGTAATCCAGCGCCTTTTGCCATCCTCCTGTGGTTCGTATGGCTGGCTCGAGTACCCCAGGTGGGGTCGGAACTCGGGCGGTGAGTAAGATTGCCGGAGTAGCCACGGCGGGGGACCCTCAGGTGTCGCTGGTTCCCGTCGTTGATGGGGCCACTACCAGGGGTGGAGCTCTGGCGTGCTAGCATAAGTCACCCCCAGCAAACCACGGTGTTGGGGGTGTCTGTTATCGATGATGAGGAGCTCGATTGGATGGTTAGGGAGGGGAAGATTCCCTCCAGAGCTGCCGCTCGACCTCCGCTGGACGAGGAGGTCCCGAAGCCTTTGGCCCTTGAGCTCGTGGTGTTTAAGGCCTTCTTCAAGGTGGGCCTGGGTTTTCCCTCGGTGTCACTGCACGAGGAGGTGCTCCACCACATCTATGTGGAGCTTCCTCAGCTCCACGCCAATGCCATTGCCCGCCTGGCCACCTTCAAGAGGGCCATGCGGGCGGAGGGGTGTGAAGGGAGGGTGAATTTCTTTGTGGCCCTCCACTTTGCCAGCTGCCAGCCAAAGCTGATCAAGGTCAAGGGGACGAAGAGGCCCCTTGGCTTCGGGAGTGTCAACTTCCAGATACAGCTGCAGTATCGCGATGCCTTCCCAGCAAAGGCTATCAATGGTCGGTGGTATACCAGCTGGTTGCAGCAGTGGTTCTATTACAATGCCGACCATGCATCAACCCTTCACTCCAAAAACCAGGATATTGGGTATGTTCCGGAGCCAGAGATGGGGATTACAGACAATCAGTTTGCCTTATAGCTGGCCCTTCTCCAGAGGGTGGCTGAAAAGATGAGCATGCATGACCTCGTGGAGGAGTTCACCATGTTGCGCATTCGGCCCATTCAGATGGGCTGGAACTGCGTCTTCGAGCAAGGTGCAGAAGAATGGCCAAAGGTGTACTCTGGCCCACCCGTCAGTGCTGGTGAGTTCTCATTGTAGTTTGGTTTTTGATCTGCAGATGTGAGCATTCTTTTTCTTTCAGAGAGCTGCCTCCCACAGGAGCACGCGACGAAGATCGCGGAGGTGATCCTAGGCCCCCCCTACTTACATGGAGCGTGAGCGACGGGTGGTCCTAGCATAGATCTAGGAGCGATACAACTGTGTCTACTTTCATCTCGGAGTGGGGGCTCCGGCATGACGGGATCCTCCAGAGCCTAAGGTCACTGGAAAATGAGTGCGTGCAGCCCCCCAATCCGTGCGAGGATAATCCATGCCCGGTAGCCATCTGTCTCCGGAGGCTCGTGTGAGGCCCGGATAATCAACTGCCAAGTCATCCTAGGTGCCCCTAGTTCGCAAGAATCATGTGAGGACGGTTGGGAGCATGAGCGACCAGTCCGGAGGCGAGGGTCAGTTTGGCGCTGATGACCGGGGGAAGGGCCGGGTCTCCTCGGATATTGCGGATCATGGCCAGAGCCGATGGAGAGGTGTGGCCTCCATGGACTATGATTTTGGTTTCATCGGTTCAGATGTCAAGGATGTTACGGGCCCTCCTGTAAGAGGTTCGGAGGAACTAGGTGGGATGTTGTTTGCTTCGTTAGCCATATCCTATTTCAGTCGTGCATGGGGATCTTGATTTGTGTTTCCTTCATTTTTTTTAGAGACCCTCGAGGTGGATGCGTCCTTGACTCCACCCCCCAAGGCCCCAGAGGCCCAGCAGGGATTAGGGACTCATTCGGAGGGGTCTCTAAAGGCCGTCCTGTGGGATGTGGCTTCGTTTCTGTGGAGCCCCGAGCCAGTTGGTGACCTGTACTTGGTGGCTGGTGCTGGAGACACCGTGCCCTCTTCTGAGGCTCCCTTTGGAGCGGTCGACGGGGGCCCTGGCCTCAGAGTCTTGACCCCGGATGACTTCATACTGCGCTCAAAGGTGTTATGGGCCTTCGCTGTGGCCTCCTCTCTTCTCCGGAGTGGAGAGGTCGAGCGATCATTGGCCCAACTTCCTTTGGAGGAACTAGAGGCGCGGTTGGTAGTGGCAGCCCTTCAGCTTAGTAGTATTGGTTACAATTTGCCGGGTCTGGTGTTTGGTTCTGAGTAGCTCATTCTATCCTTTTCCTTCTTCTGTTGTGCCTCGTAGCAAGTAATTTTGATGACGGCACTGGGAGGTGGGGGTGCTAGGCCATTGTCGTGGCCTGTGACGAGGTTGAAGGCCTTCCCTAGGCCTTGGAAGAGGCCCGAAAGCGGGCGGAGTCTGCGAAGGGTCGTCTTCAAGAGGAGATGGCGCTTCGTGAGCGTGCAGAGGTTGAAGCGCAAAACGCGACCGAAGACCTCCGGGAGGTGAGGGAGTTTGCTGATGCGGCCAATGCAACCCGTGTGTCCACTGAAGGTGATGTCGACACCCTTTGGGTGATGGTGGGTAATGTGCAGCGAGAGCTAGAGGAGGCTCGGGTATCGGAGGGGGCACTACGTTCGGAGTGCCAGCAGTTAACTGTACTTTCATTGGAGGTGGCCCGGATTATTTTTGATGCTTTCAGCGGCCTTGGGGTTCGGTGCCTGCAACTGCCCTCCGACTCGGAGGCGTTGGTTATGCCACTCTTCTAGCTTCGGTCTGCTATGAAGGTCAGGGTTAGAGCCTCAGAGGTCTATGCGAGGTCCAACGCTCGTGTGGCTGCTATGCTTCAGCTGACCCTGATGCACCAAGCAGGGGTTGGTCCCTTCGAAGCATTGGAGCGGTATGTGCCGGACTCTGTGGTCGAGGGTTTTCGGCCAGAGGCACCTCCTGCGGAGATTCGTGAGCCCTGGAGAGCTTCTGCCATGGCGTATGGGTGAAGCATGGCCAGAACATGACGTTGCGCTACATGGTAGGTTAGGTGACTCCGGGTGCCTCAGCGGGCCTTCATCCGAGTTCTTCGTTGGGAGGTTCGGCCCTTCATCCGGAGCCCACAGGCGCAGCGCGGCCCTCTGGAGGTTCATCATCTAGCACTATTGCCCTGCTGGAGCAGTCTCCCTGTGTGGATGCTCTAGAGGTGTAGCTCTACCGCAGGCTGTATTTTGTTTTCTTTTCTTTCCCGCGGGGGGCAAAGTTTTAGCATGTTGACTACCCACTTCTGCTTCATGTATATGGTATTTTCCTTGTTTGATGGAACCACATCTGTCTTCTTGTGGTTTGCCTGTGTTGTTTCTAGAATGTTTGTGCCATTGAGTTTAACTGGAGTCTGATTTGCGTGTATAGGTATGGTGGCCCGAGGCCGAAGGAGGCCTCATCTGTATCTTGGATAGTGCCTCCGGGGAGGGATCGAGTGCGTCCGGAGCGTCAGGGGTTATTCCGTCCGTTTGACAATGGAGTCGCTACGTTATGCCCCGCGATTCTAAGGGGCGTATTGATCCGCAGGCGGCCACTGATGTCTTGGTCAAAGTTGAGCCGGAGGATCACCTTGTGTTTGCTCTGGATGTATATTTTGTTGCAAAGGATGACTGGTGTGCAGTTCGAACAGCCCGGGAGGTTGTTGGCTCACGTTCCCGACAACGCTTTGTCCTTCCCCAGGGTTCGGATAGAAGAGTGCCTTCAAAAATTCTTGAGCCAGTTCTAGACGAGATGAAGATGGAGGAGGTACAAGCCGTGGAGGCCTCACTGGAGGGGCAGGAGGAGGAAGAGCTAGATTTCTTGACCTTCGACTCACATCCTTTTCCGGCAGATCCTTCGTCTTCCCGAGGCAGAGTCTCTGTTTCAGGCAGTAGCTCTTTTCACGGAGGGGGCTCGTGTCAGCCTCCTATGCGCAGTTGCTGAGGACGACTCTCCAGGTCCCGTGGTGTTCCCAAGAGGCATGGCAGTTAGGCACCCTCATCTTCCCATAGTGTTACAGGGAGGCGCAGCAGGCTAGTAAGTTTGTTGGGCATAGATTCGATGTACAGCGGCTAGCTATATGCAAAAACTCTTTGTATGTTATGTATGTATAACTTGCATTGTGTTAGATTGTTGTTTTCCTTCTTTCTCTCTCTTTTTTTATGATTGATCGTATCAACGCTTCGCCTGTGCCCCTTATCCCAGCACCTTCGCATCCTATGGTAGCTTAGTGGCCACAGGGTGCGAGATTCGAGGGCCATTGCGTTGCAGTAGGTGTCTTCATGGGTTTTGTGTGGAGTTTTTTTTGTACCTTCGGAGAGGACTGAACCTAGGGCCCCCTACACATAGTACTTGTGGAGGGTCTCCTCATTCCAACTATGTTCGAGGGGGTCCCTTCTATATCGTAACCGTAGGAGCCGGGCCTGTTAGACTTGAGGACCAGGTATGGGCCTTCCCATTTGTTGCGCAACTTTCCCAGAGCTAGGGCACGTCGAAGTACTAGTTCACCGGGTTTGAAGTTTCATGGTGCAACCCTCGTATCGTACCAGGCCTTAGTTTTCTTGATGTAGTGATCAAGATTCTGAATGGCATGGAGCCACGTACCTTCGGTGAGGTCGAGGGAGAGTTCCCTTCCTCCGTTAGTTTGTGGAAGTTGTACCCTGAGTGAGCACCCCTTGACCTTTGTGGGGGTCATGGCCTTGTCTCCAAACAGGAGGTGGAATGTTGTGAACCTTGTGGCCCGTGTGACACTGGTGCGCAGAGACCACAAAACCTTGGAAAGTTCCTCGACCCATAGGCCTCGAGCTAAGCAGATGAGGCGGCGATTTAGACAAGAGAGGATGTTGCCGTTGGCCCTTTCGACGGAACCATTGGACTGAGGGTGTCGAACTGCTACGAAGCATAATTCGATGCCGAGGTCATCACAGAATTGTCTTAAAGGCCCAGAGTCGAATTGTGTGTTGTTGTCCACTGTGAGCTGTCGTGTGACGCCGATGTGGCAGATTATGTTCTTCCAGAATAATTTTTGAACATTCTTTGACGTGATTGCCATGAGGGGTTCGGCCTCGACCCATTTGGATAAGTACTCCAATGCCACCACTGCGTACTGAAAGTTGCCTTTGGCACGGGGGAATGGACCGATGAGGTGCATACCGCAATGAGCCAGGGGCCAGACTGGGGCGATTGGTTGCAAGGGAGTTGGAGGTCGGTGGCTTCGGCATGCTATCCATTGGCATTCTTGGCATGTGCGAACGAGGTCTTCTGCATCGGACATGATCGTAGGCCAATGGAGCCCCTGGCGAAGTGCCTTACTAGCTAGGGCATGAGGCGCTAGATGATTGCCGCAAAGGCCTTCGTGTATCTCCCGAAGGAGGTTGGCTCCTTATTGTTTAGTAATGCAGTGAAGGAGGGGAGCGCAGATACCTGTTTTGTAAAGGGCGCCATTTATGAGACGGTAGCCCCTGGCGCGATGCTGGATGCAGTGGAGCACAATCGGGTCGCTCGGTTCTTCTGTTCCTTGTACGAAAGATAGGAGGGGAGCCATCCAGTCCGTGGCTTCGATGCGGAGGATGGCAGTGGCCGTTTCGTCAAGAGCACTAGTGGTCAGATGGTGTAGAGTCTCGAGGAAGGTGCCTATCGGTGGGTTCAACAAACTGATAAATGGTGAAACTATCTAAAACAAAATAATATAAGCCAAACCCGAGCCTAAACTATGACGGCTACTATGTATATATAGGGGGAAGTGAGAAGGTCAACCTAGGATTGTGCAGCCATGGAAAGAGGCGTGCACAACCTGGACTCCAACCCCAACATGATTACAAGAGCCAACAAGATCCAAAACAGTGACACATAAATTTAATCCCAGGAAGAACAAATTTTGCCCAAAACGGTGCACAACCTAAACTCCCATCACTATGATCTCAAGAAGAACAAATTTCACCCAAAGAAATTTGGTAAGTACGGTAGTGGGGACAAGAAGAAGTGCTATAATTGTGGTAACCTTGGTCATATATCATATGATTACCCTCATCCCGACAAGAGAAACAAGAACAAGTCTAAGAAAAGATTGATGCAATTGAGAATGAGGACAAGCACAAGAAGAAGGATCAATAAAAGAGGAAGAAGAAGCTCTTCAACAAGAAGGGTGGAGGATGCATGGCCTATGTTAGGGGAAAATAGACTAGCCTGAGGATAATGGTTGACGATCGCAATCAAAGGTCCCTTCGAAGCCTTCGGTCTCCGGACCCTCAGCGGGAGGCCTAGCCCTCGGAGGCTACGGACCCTTTCGGGCCACCTCTCCGGCACGTATGTGGCCTTTTGAAGACTCGAAACCTTTGGCATCCAGACTCTCAGTAGGAGGCCTTATCCCTGGAGGCTGCTGACCCCTTCGGGCCAGCTCTCCGACATGTACTTGGCCTTCCAAAGACTCGAAGCTACAGCAAGTCCCTCCAGAGCCTTCAACTTCTGGACTCTCAGCAGGATGCCTTATCCCCAAAGGCTGCGGAACCCTTCAGGCCACCCCTCCAGTGCCCATGCGGCCTTTCAAAGCCTAAAGATGCAGTCGGCCTCCGAAGATAATATCAGGGAAGAAAGGACACCCCCCTGTAGCCGACATAACACGAGGTGACGGGTGATTAATGCTAGTGCAAGTGGTGCTTATCCTGACACCCCAATGCGATGAAAGTCATCCTGACACCCACGACAAAGCGGCATCGGGCCGCAATTGGCAACCGGTCACCCCTCAGGGGGCAGGCACCACAATAGTTACCATGGTAGATATTTATCTTCTACATGGGGTAAAAAGTAGTAATCTAGGATAAGGCCCTGTAATTCGTCCAAGTCCTAGATATTTGTACATCATGATAACTTGTACACTAAGCTAGGTACCACCCTATAAATAAGGGGTCGTGATCATCTGGGAAAGAGAGGTCACAAGGAGAATGCTCACGGCAACACACAAGAAACAGAGGTACCTAACCGCTAAACCACATTGTGATACTCCCCACAGGCCGATCCATTTTTCTACTATCAATATATTTGTTGTGTTCCTTCCTCTCAAACTTTGTCTCCAAACTTGTGTCTCATCCTTAGAAGAAACTCTCACCGTACTTGCTGGGGCAAGACGATATCTTGCTCCAATAGTGGTGCCATCCATGGGGATCCGAACACAGAAGTGTTAAAGAGAGGTAGGAATCCACCAGAAAAACCACCAACGCGCTAGCCGCCATATCCAGCATTGCAACCATGCAACCATATGCGTGGCTGTCTCAGCCACGCACACCACGTGTACCCTCCAACCCATCTGTCATATGGGATGGCGTTCCTCAGGCCTTGACCGACCTAGAACCTTGGGTCGGTATGATAACTCTAGATGGCACAAAGCCCTTCCAGCCTCTTCATGACGAAGACCTCGTTACACCAGGAGAGGTCGCGGTTGAGGTCGCAGCCAAGCAGGTTGCTTTCTAGTGGTTCTGGGCGGTCAAACCCAGGAATGTTTCGGCCAGGACTTGGTCCCAAGGTATCTCCTTCGATAGCACCTGGGATGCCCTGGGCGAGCCAACATCTTCGGAGAATCTGTCCACCCAGCGTCCTCCTCGGGCCCCTCCAGCGAAAGAAGGTTCTAAGGAGGCATAAGGCTCCGGAGTGTGCAAAACCCACTAGCACCCCCGACACCGCCCTCGTGATGCCAACTGCGCGCAGAAGACCTCAAGTCCACCTCGTCCAGGGAGGCGTAGTAGGAGTCACTTTGGCTCTGAACACCAGTTCACTGGACGACCTCGACGGTCTCCAGAAAGGAAAGGAGACCCTAGGTAAACCACAGGCTCTAGGGCACGCGGCTCTCGGCAGAGACCTCAACGTCAGCCACAAGCTCCGATACCCCCGGAGGCATACAGGTGCATCCTGCACGAACCAGGGTACGGCCACAACACCAATGACTCCCGAACCCTCACAACCTTCCATGAGGAGTATCTCGGAAGACAAGCAGGATACCTGGCCACAGAGGGAACCACCGAAGGATGGCACAGGGGTCAGAAGCCTAGGGCAAACTCCCAGGCAAATCCCTAGCCCCCAACCCCGCTCCATAGCCATTGACTCCGCCACCGCCTGTGCAATATCCCAACAACGAGGACTGAGTAAGAGAACACCGTTGCCAGGCTCCGAACAGATTACCTCCAAAGCCAGGCAAAGATAAGGGCAGAGGGGGTCGAGGACCACCTCTCCCGACCAGCCTTTGGCTCCATCTCTGACACACACTATCGCTAGGCTCTGGACGGGTTACCCCCAGAGCTGGGCAACGGCTAAGGGCCGAGGGGGTCGAGGACCACCTCTCCCAGCCTAGCCGTAGGCTTCGAGGCCTTTAAGCCTCATAATAGAGGCCTTATTCTGGCAAAGGTACGCCCACTATTACCTATCGATAGTTTACCTAGCCGGTCTATCTTTCGTACAGTACGATCAAAATATGCTGGAGTAGTATAACTTAAGTTACATCTTCATTTGACATGAGTTATATGAATAGTCGTCTGACCTAGGTATGTCTTACACTGCAATTAACTGCTTATTGCCAGCAATAGACTACAAAACTTAAGTAGTACATAACCATGCAAAACCCACGCCTATAGCTGCGCCTCATGCCTAGGTCACCCAGAGGGTAGATTATGCCAAGGTGTCCTGGAAGGCATTGCATAGCCCCGATAGTGTTGAAAACATGCCCCGGGGGATGTCCTCGGAGGTGGAGATGCGGTACTCTGAGGAATGCTGTCATAAGGAATCCTTGTTGCATGACATGCCTACACACCGCAGGCATAGCAAGCGTTGGTCTCCGCGAAGGCATCAAGCCTAGGTTTCCTGGAAGGCGTATGAAAGCCTTGATAGTGTGTAGATGCCAGTTATTAAGGGACTTCCTTGGTAATGTAGTTGTGGCACCCCCGAAGGATTTCTTTGGGAGGCATGATACGCCCACCCACCTGTAAGTGACCTGAAAAGGTTTCCCAGAGGGTAGGCTTTGCCCTGGTAGGCAGTGGAGCCCACACACCTGCAGCAGCGTAACATGCCTAGGTCACCTAGAGGGCAGATTATGCAAGGGTGTGCTGGAATGCATTGGATAGCCTCGGTAGTGTGGACACCGCATATCGAGGGATGAACTTGATGTGAGGATGCGGTGGTCTGAGGAATGTTGTTGCAAGGAATCCTCGTTGCACGACAAGCTTATATACCGCGAGCACAGTATGCCGAGCTTACCATGAAGGCATCAAGCCTAGGTTTCTTGGAAGGTATTGCATAGTTTCGGTCATATAAATGCCACACGCTAGGGCACACCCTTGGTAGATAGTGTTGCGGTGAACCCAGTGAATATCCTTGGGAGCACAACAAGTCTACACACCGCAGGCATAGCATGCCTAGGTCACCTGGAAGGCAAGACTACCTAGGTTTCTGTCACACCCGGTTTTAACAGCCAAAACCAGATGCGGCTTATGTGTGCCCAGGATGTTCAACACACATAAGGACGTCATAGGTGAAGTAACAAAAGCAATACATTTATAGAATAAACATTAAACTCTTACAACAATTAACATATATTGTCTTCTATGAAGATATCTACAGCGGAACAGAAGCACTGGTGCCCAACAACACCGCAGGCAACCGACCGGGAGACACGCGCCTAGAACGTCACAACCTCATCTTGATAGTCTTCAACATCTTCACTCATTGAGCAGCAGCACACATGTCGCATGGTATAGGGAAAACAGCAAGTGTGAGCACATGACGCGCTCAGCAAGTGTGGGAAAGATAATGATATGCGGGCTTATATCAAGAATAGGCTAACAAATGATATTTTTGCGTAAATGCGAGTAATGAAAACATATTTGGACTCAAAAGCATTAAGCAATTATTAAGTGAATGTAACCCATATAGTCCAACACCTAGCATACAAGGCTCCCCACTTTGCATACCATAACTGTCTAGTACTCCCTGTACTATAACCAAAACCACAACCATCTAGTACTCCCTGTACCAAAACCATTACCACAACCATCTAGTACTCCCTGTACCAGAACCATGACCACAACCAAAATCATAACCACAACCCACTAATCATGTGAGGATCCAAGTCTCTCATATCCGTGAGCACGACTGTTATAACAGTTTTACACTCTACAGAGGTTATCCAGCTTTCCCCACGAGTCAGTGAATTCCATATTGCTGTGTTCGCGAAACACTTAACACACGCCAGTGGTGTGCTGCCAAGAATCACTGTATGACACTTTTTACTAACCAGAGACTAATCCAGTATGTGTCTGCCCACTAGGTTTCACCGCCAGGCTTTACGCAAGCTAAGCTCCTTCCCAGAAGCCCCTTTTTGTGCTGACCCAACACACACTGGACAGACTCTAATTAGTATGTCATGCCTTACCCATATCAGCCTCATGGTTGGTACGTTACTTCTTGGGTTATCGCTCCACGAACCAGTCCTTACTTAGGTTACTTGAGCAAACACTAAACCAACATCATAACTATGATAACCATCAAAACCACTTTGCTCAAGGCTTAAGGTTCCATGTTGCTAGACCATTAACAAATTAACGGCCATTGTTACATAAGTTCATTAATCAAATATATGACACTTCTCAACATCCCAAAAGCATGGCTAAGCAATCTACCCACAAAGGTCACCTAACCATAAACCATCTAGGTTCCAAGGGATGATAGGGGAAAATCTAGGGAAAACCCTAACATAGGTGACTACCCATCATATTGACAGACATTGCATGCAGTTTTGTAAACCAAAACATTTAAAAACATAGGTTCAAGATGATCATGGCACTTGCCTTCTATCCAATACTACTCAGTGTTGTCGAAATCTTGGTCTTGAAGTCCCTCGAACTGCTCCGGAACATTATTGACTAATCGCAAGAACTACTGACAAACAACATAAAGAAAACACTAAGAACAACATACCAACATCATTAAAACACTTTAAAAACACTATGGTTGGATAGGGATGATTTTAGAAATATTTAGACGCAAGAATTGTCTAAATCGGAGTTAAGATGAAAAGAGAACAGCTTTCGAGAGATGGATTAGACTGAAAAGGAAAAACTAGTTTACTGGATTTATCTTCCTATAGAAAAAGAGTTTATTGCACAATCATTGTTTCATGCTTGACAACATTATTGTGCAATATTCAAGAAGTTTAGGGTAGACTAGACTTCGCTGACTGGACTAAGGAGAATGATGTGGCGCTGACTTGGCATGCTATGCAAGTGCCATCTTGGATTAAAGAAGGGATATGCTGAGATCTTGTATCGATCACCTATGATGGATCAAAAAGGCCGAAGGTTGCACTTCTAGGTTAAAGATATTACTAGTCACTCTATGTAGCGGTGGTGGTTCGGGTTTCGTCGAAGATGGCGATCGGGCATGTGGCCACAAACATCAATGTCGGCTTCAGTGGTGTTTCAATGAAACGAGGGAAGCATGGCATAGAACGTGGAAAGACTAACTCAATGTTATGGTTGATTTTGGAAGAGGTCATCCGAGGTAGCAGCAAAACAGCGATGACTACTTCTAGGTTTGGTGGTGACCGTGAACAGATGCAGGAACGAAGACGCTCGCGTTCCCAGAGATTGGCTATGAATTTTGAGGAACCGTTTGAACAAGGATGTTCATATAACCTGAGAACGCAATGCTATGGAATGAGTTTTGGTAGATCATCCACTGAGAGGAAGAATGATCAGCATAGATGAGACAGGTGATGGCTGCGACGTGCTGTGGTTGGCAAGAGCGTCCTGGTCGTGTCGCTGCATAAACGTGGATGGGCTCCTAGGGTAACGTAGAAGACTCAATGGGACACACTGTGACGCGGTTGGTGCATCCATACGGCTTTCGGATTGACAGGGAATGCGAATGCAAATCCGGTGCGCGCACAAAACGCGTCCAGAAACCGGACAGCGGGTATGTCGACCTTGATTTCGATAGTTTGGCTAATCTACTGGCCAAACCGGTTGTTTAGAGCGTGAGGAACATCATGGGACATGCACCGGTGAAAGGTCTTGGTGATTTGACCACTGGTCGATCGGGAACATCGATGCCAATCAGCTACAGCACTGCTGTCTCGTGGCTGTCCGCGACGGCAACGACCGTGGCAGCGTAGATCGGGCTTTGGCTGGGGCTAGGGCTTGTATAGGGATTTAGTATGATGCTAAAACAGTAGTAAGAGAGGAGAAGAAGGGGTCCTCACATTGCTTTGATGGTCGAGGAAGGAGGATTCACGGAGAAGACGACGTAGTGCATCACGGGCGGCGACGGCTCCGGCGAACGGCGGCGCTCCGGCGACACACGGATAGGGGAGCAGCAACTTCTAGGGCCTAGGGGCGTAAAATAGAGGTAGGAGAGGGCGTGCAACTCATATATATAGGGCTACGGGCGGCTGGATGAGGTGGAGTCCAAACCGAACACGAATCGGATTCGAGTTCGAGTCGGTTACGATTTCCTTTTTCGAAGCTCTCTATTCCGAGGATGATATCTCCATCGTACGGACTCCAAATTGGTCGTTTCTTGATTCCAAATTGTAGTACTCGAAAAGATATACAACTTTTGTAGTCATTGGAACTTCTGAAAAATGCAATCTTGATTTCCAAAAATGCATCACAAGATAAACTGTTTGAACTCGGACTTCTCTGCACAGCACTGATTTCGGGGGCCATAACTCCTAGCTCCATTATCCAAAAGGTGACTTCCATAGGTTCAAATCGAAGCTCTCGACGAGTCCTACAACTTTGTTACTGTCAAGTTTTGCATTTGACGCAGTTTTGAAATCCGAAACTTCATGAGAAGATGAGGCTGTCCAGGACTCCGCAAAAATGTACAGATTTCGTGGATCCTTTGTTGGGCCATCTAGAAGACTTGGCTAAGGGTTTGGACTTGAGAAAGATTGAGCCCAAAGACATTTTAGATATATATAGGGTTTAGAAAAGAAACTTTTGCAGAGAAATTTGAATAGGGTTTGAATTTGAATTGAGTTTGGAGTGAATTTGAGAGGCACGAAAAAAGATGAGGTTGAACAAGAATAGGACTAGATAAGGAATTTGAATTTAGAGTTTGGGTAGAATTTGAGAAAGAGGAGAGATTGACTTTAAACAAGAATTTGGATAAGATTTGATTAAACCTGGAGAAGGATCAGGTATAATCAAGGATTGAATAGATGATGAATTCAAGGATTTTGAATTCCAACAATTAAGATCCTTAACTTCACTACTGAGTTTTGTAAAAACCTTTTCAAAATCTTTTTAACCCAAAACACCAAAGAGAAAGAAAAAGAAAAAGAACTCTAATGCATTTACCTGGCTCCTAACAAAACTCAGCATGCAATGCACAGAAAATAATAACCTATATTGGTTGATTGATTAAGAAAATAGGTTTTAAATCTATACTACTAGTGAAGCTATTCAACAATCTTGGAAAATTTTAGAAATTTGAGAAATCTGTAAATTAGGGTGTTATAGTTTCCTGGAAGGTATTGCGTAGCTCCGATAGTGAGTAGAGACTTCGGCACTAATACCTGTCGAAAGGGATACAAAACCTCAGATAAAAATGGAGAATCTTACCAAACATCCGGCAAAAACGGAGAGTCCTACAAAACCTTCGACAAAAAAGGAGAATCTTACCAAACCTCTGGCAAAAACAGAGAGTCCTACAAAACCTCCAAAAAAACGGAGAGTCCTACAAAACCTTTGGTAGAAACAAAGAATCCTACAAAATCTCTGGCGAAAACGGAGAGTCCTACAAAACCTCTGATAAAATGGAGAATCTTACCAAACCTCTGGCAAAAACGAAAAGTCCTACAAAACCTCCAGCAAAAAGGGAGAGTCCTACAAAAGTGGAGAGCCCTACAAAATCTCTGGCAAAAATAGAGAAACTTACAAAACCTGTGGCAAAAACGGAAAGTCTTGCAAAACCTCCGCCAAAACGGAGAACCTTACCAAACCTCCACCAAAACAGAGAAAACTTCCAAAACCTCCACAAGATGGAGAGTCTTAGAAAACCTCTGCCGGACAGAGAGCCTTGCAAAAACCTCCACAAGACGGAGAGTCTTCAAAAAACCCCTGCGAATGGGGATGTCTTCCAAAAAACCTCCGCCAGATGGAGAGGTTCTAAAAGACCTATCAAACAAAACCCTCCGGCATCTTGAAGGCAAATGCCTCCGTGTCGGAGAAGTGCGAAACCCACTAGCCTCCAAGAGGCACAGCCAACAGATCAAAGGGGTATAAATCCCCCTCCCTGCAGGAAGAGGTATAGCCAAGGTAACTCAAACACGTATGGTAAAAGGTAAAGTCATTACCCTACAGTCTCATCTAAGATATGATTCATACATCGTTTATGAAGATAATGCTAATATTAAGTAGAACCCGCTCTGCATGGCACAGGAAATAAAATGAAATCCCCAACTATTCATTGCAGGAGCAGCAGCTTCCGACACACCATCGCAGGCTCCGGGTGGATTACCTCCAGAGCCGAGCAACAGCTAAGGGCCAAGGGGGTCGAGGACCACCTCTCCCATCTGGCCTTCAGCTTTGCCTCCAACGCGCCGTCACCAAGCTCCGAGTTGATTACCTCCGGAGCCAGGCAGCAGCTAAGGGCAAAGGGCGTCAAGGACTACCTCTCCCGTCTAGTCTTCGGCTTCACCTCTGATGCGCCATTGCTAGGCTCCAGACGGATTACCTCTAGAGCCAAGCAGCGGCTAAGGGCCGAGGGGGTCGATGACCACTTCTCCCGTCTGGCATTTGGCTTTGCCTCCGACACAACGTCACCAGGCTCCAGGAGGATTACCTCCGGAGCCGAGCAGCGGCTAAGGGCCGAGGGGGTTGAGGACCACCTCTCCAGTCTAGTCTTCAGCTTCACCTCCGACGCACCGTCACCAGGCTCCGGATGGATTACCTCCCGAGCCGAGCATCATCTAAGGGCCGAGGGGGTCGAGGACCAACTCTCCTATCAAGTCTTCGGCTTCGCCCCTGACATGCCGTCACCAGGCTCTAGATGGATTACCTCTAGAGCTGGGTAGTGGCTAAGGGCTGAGGGGCTCGAGGACCACCTCTCCCGTCTAGCTTTCGGCTCAGACACGCCATCGCCTGGCTCCAGGCAAATTACCTTTAGAGCCGGGCAGCAACAAAGGGCTGAGGGGATCGAGGACCACATCTCCCGTGTTGTCTTTGGCTTTGCCTTCGACACACCATCGCTAGGCTTCGAACAGATTACCTTCAGAGCCAGCCAGTGGCTAAGGGTCGAGGGGGTTTAGGACTACCTCTCCCATCTAGTCTTCGGCTTCACCACCGATGCACCATCACCAGGCATCGGACGAATTACCTCCAGAGTCAGGTAATAGCTAAGGGCTGAGGGAGTTAAGGACCACCTCTCCCATCTAGCCTTCGGCTTTACCTCCGACGCACCATCGCCAGGCTCCAGACAGATTACCTCTGGAGCTGGGCAGCGGCTAAGGACCGAGGGGGTTGAGGACCACCTCTCCCGTCTAGCCTTCGGCTTTGCATCTGACACACTATCGTCAGGCTTTAGATGGATCGCCTCCAAAGCCGGGCAGCAGTGTAACACCCTGATTTTCAAATTTCTCAAATTTCTTAAATTTTCTAAGATTTTTGAATAGCTTTACCAGTAGTATAGGTTTAAAACCTATTTTCTGAATCAATCAATTAATATAGGTTATTATTTTGTGTGCATTGCATGTTGAGTTTTGTTAGGAGTCAGGTAAATACATTCGAGTCCTTTTTTTCTCTTTGGCGTTTTGAGTGAAAAAGATTTTGTAAAGGTTTTTACAAAACTCAGTAGTGAATAAGGTAAGGATCTTAATGGTTGGAATTGAAAATCCTTGAATTCATCATCTATTCAATCCATGATCATACTTGATCCTTCTCCAGTTCAATTCAAATCTTATCCAAATCCTTGTTTAAAGTCAATATCTCTCCTCTTTCTCAAAATTCTACTCAAATCCAAAATCAAATTCCTTATCTACTCATATTCTTGTTCAACCTCATCTTCTAAATTTCTTTTAAATTCACTCCAAGCTCAATTCAAATTCAAACCCTATTCAAATTTCTCTGGAAAAGTTTTTTTCTAAAGCCTAGATATACCTAAAGTGTCTTTAGGCTCAATCTTGCTCAAGTCCAAACCCTTAGCCAAGTCTTCTAGATGGCCCAACAAAGGATCCACGAAATCTGCAAATTTTCGCGGAGTTCTGGACAGCCTCATATTCCCATGAAGTTTCGCAGTTCAAAACGGCCTCAAATGCAAATCTTGACAATACCAAAGTTGTAGGTCTCGTCGAGAGCTTCAATTTAAACTTATGGAAGTCCTCTTTTGGATAATAGAGTAGGAGTTATGGCCCCTGAAATCAGTGCTGTGCAGATAAGTCCGAGTTCAAACAGTTTATCTTGTGGTGCACTTTTGGAAATCAAGATGGCATTTTCAGAAGTTCCAATGACTACCAAAGTTGTAGATCTTTTCGAGTATTACAGATTAAAGCAGGGTGAGGACCCCTTCTTCTCCTCCCTTAGTACTGTTTTACCATCATACTAAGTCCCTAGCCAAGCCCTAGCCCCAGCCAAAGACCGATCTACACCGCCACGATCGTCGCCATCGCGGACAGCCGCGGGACAGCCATTGCCAACCACAGCATGTCGCAGCCATCACCCGTCTCATCTCCGTTGATCGTTCTTCCTCTCAGTGGATGATCTACCCAAAATATGCCATAGCATTGTGTTCCCAGGATATATGAATATCTTTGTTTCAACGGTTCCTCAAAATTCATAGCCAATCTATGGGAACGCGAGCGTCTTCGTTCCTGCATCTGTTCACGGTCACCACCAAACCTAGCAGCAGTCATCGCTGTTTTGCCACGACCTCGGATGACCCCTTACAAAACCAATCATACCGCTGAGTTAGTCTTTCCGCGTTCTACGCCATGCTTCCCTCGTTTCACTGAAACACCATTGAAGCCGACATCGATATTTGTGGCCACATGCTCGATCGCCATCTCTGACAAAACCCGAACCACCACCGCTACATAAAGTCACCAGTAGTATCCTTAACCTAGAAGAACAACCTTCGGGCTTTTTGATCCATCATAGGTGGTCGATACTATATCTCAGCGTATCCCTTCTTTAATCCAAGATGTTTACTTGCATAGCATGCCAAGTCAGCGCCCCATTATTCTCCTTAGCCTAGTCAGCGAAGTCTGGTATGCCCTACACATCTTAAATCTTGCACAATGATGTTGTCAAGCCTGACACAGTGATTGTGCAATAAATTCTTTTCCTATAGGAAGATAACTCTAGTAAACTAGTTTTTCCTTTTGAGCTTAATCCAACTCCCGAAAGCTGTTCTCTTTTCATCTTAACTCCGATTTAGGTGATTCTTGTGTCTAAACATTTCTAAAATCATCCCTATCCGACCAAGGTATTTTTTAAAGTGTTTTGATGACGTTTGGTATGTTGTTCTTAGTGTTTGCTTTGTGTTGTTTGTCGATAGTTCTCACGATTAGTCAATAACGTTCCGAAGAAGTTCAATGGACTTCAAGACCAAGATTTCGACAACACTGAGCAGTATTGGGTAAAAGGAAAGTGCCCTTGATCATCTTGAACCTATGATTTAAACTGTTTTGTTTTACAAAATTGCATGCAGTGTCAATATGATGGGTAGTCACCTATGTTAGGGTTTTTCCCTAGATTTTCCCTTATCATCCCTTGGAACCTAGATGGTTTATGGTTAGGTGTCTTTTATGGGTAGATTGCTTAGTCATGCTTTTGGGATGTTGAGAAGTGTCATAATCTTGGTTAATGAACATATGCAACAATGGTCGTTAATGTGTTAATGGTCTAGCAACATGGAACCTTAGGCCTTGAGCAAAGTGGTTTTGATGGTTGTCATGGTTATGATGTTGGTTTAGTATTTGCTCAAGTAACCTAAGTAAGGACCGGTTCGTGGAGCGACAACCCAAGAAGTAACGTACCAACCACGAGGCTGATATGGGTAAGGCGTGATATACTAATTAGAGTCTATCCAGTATGTGTCGTGTCAGCACAAAAGGGGGCTTCTGGGTAGGAGTTTAGCTTGCGTAAAGCCTGGCGGTGAAACCTAGTGGGTAGGCACATACTGGATTAGTCTCTGGTTAGTGGGAAACTTCATTCAGTGATTCTTGGTGGCACACCACTGGCGTGTGTTAAGTGTTTTGCGAACACGGCAACATGGAATTTACTAACTCGTGGGGAAAGCTAGACAACCTCTGCAGAGTGTAAAACTGTTATAACAGCCGTGCTCATGGTTATGAGAGACTTGGATCCTCACATGATTAGATAGTTGTGGTTATGGGTTTGGTTGTGGTTATGGTTCTGGTACAGGGAGTACTAGATGGTTGTGGTTATGGTTCTGGTACATGGAGTACTATATGGTTGTGGTTATGGTTCTGGTACAGGGAGTACTAGATGGTTGTGGTTATGGTTCTGGTACAGGGAGTACTAGATGATTGTGGTTTTGGTTATAGTACAGGGAGTACTAGACAATTATGGTATGCAAGGTGGGGAGCCTTGTATGCTGCGTGTTGGACTGTATAGGTTACATTCACTTAATAATTGCTTAATGCTTTTTGAGTCCAAATATGTTTTCATTACTCGTATTTACGCAAATATACCATGTGTTAGCCTATTCTTGATATAAGCCTGCATATCATTATATTTCTGGCACTTGCTGAGCGCGTCATGTGCTTACACTTGCTATTTTCCCTATACCATGCGACATGTGTGCTGCTGCTTAGTGAGTGAAGATGTTGAAGACTATCAAGATGAGGTTGGCGATGTTCTAGGCGTGTGTCTCCTGGTCAGTTGCCTGCGGTGTTGTTGGTCACCAGTGCTTCTGTTCCGCTGCAGATATCTTCATAGAAGAAGATATATGTTAATTGCTATAAGAGTTTAACGTTTATTCTATTAAAGTATTGCTTTTTTTACTTCACTTGTGACGTCCTTATGTGTGTTGAACTTCCTGGGCACACATAAGCCGCATCTAGTTTTGGCCGTTAAAACCAGCTGTGACAAGCAGCTAAGAACCCGAAGGGTCACGGACCACCGCCCGAGCTGGTCCCCAAAGGTTCCAGATGGACTTTGTTGGGTCGGAAATCTGGAACAAATTTGGAAGAAGGCCCTAGTAACGCCGAACCAGATGGACTTCCGACGTCATGTTTATACTCACCGGAGTATGTCACCGGACCAATATTTGCTGAGAGCAAATTTTTTGCAAAGTTTTCATTTTGAACACACCGGATGATCCGGCGATCATCAAAGACCTCACCGGACAATTTTCACCAGAGAACATTTTTTCGGGTGAAAAACCTTCTTCTTCTCACTGGATAGTCTAGTGATACCACGAAATCTCCACCGAACCACTTCTTCCAGAGAGCAAGTTTTCGCTCTAAGTTAACCTTCCACACACCGGATAGTCCGGTGATACCCCGGAATCTCCACTGGACTATTTCTTTCAAAGAGCATTGGATTGGCCATGTATAGTTACCTTCTCAAGCATCTTGCCAAACACTTGGATAGTATTTCTTCAAGTATTTCAAATTGATAGTGCGAGGCATCTTATCTCCTTGTATATATTACAACATGTATGAATTCTGAGGCACAATTCCTACAACTTTAGAAGGACCTTCCCTACTAGGGGACCACTTCCCGAATTTATTATCTTTAGACCCAATAGGTAAAATTGTGTTCCAAACTAAATCCCCTAGTTGTAGGCTTTAGATACTCTCAACTTATCCTTTTCAATTTCTTTCAAAGCTTTAAGCCTTTCATCATTGAGGTTAACTACTCTATCTATCATTGCATTATAATAATCAACGGCTGGCAAGTCATTTTGTCATACCACTCTCAATGCGCCAAGATTTACATCAACGGGCAAAATGGCCTCTTCTCCATACACTAACTCATAAGGAGTAACCTTAGTAGCACTATGCCTAGATATATGATGAGCTCACAATGCTTCACTCAAAACCTCATGCCACCTTTTTGGATGTTCTTCTATCTTCTTCTTTATAAGCTTAATCAAAGTTTTATTGCTAGACTCAGCTTGTCCATTAGCCTGAGCATAATATGGTGAGGAATTGAGAAGCTTAATTCTAAGTGATTCGGCAAAATCAAGGACTTGATGAGAAATAAAAGAAGAACCTTGATCTATAGTTAAAGTTTGTGGAATACCGAATCTATGAATAATATGTTCCAAAATGAACTTGATTACCTCTTTTGTGTGTCATGTTCTTCAAGGGAATGGCCTCAATCCACTTTGTGAAGTAATCCATAGCAACGAAAACAAAGTGATGACCTTTGGAAGATGAAGGATGAATTTGGCCGATGAAATCCAAAGCCCATCCTCGAAACGGTCATGGTTTGATGATAGGATTCAACATAGAAGCAGGAGCTAACTGTATATCACCAAACTTTTGACATCCTTCAATATCCTTTGTAATATCTAGAACAATCATCAAATATAGTCGGCCAATAAAATCCAGCTCTCCTTAACAACAATACCATTCTGTGAGACGACTGATGTGTTCCACAAATACCTTCATGTACTTCACCCATAGTAATTTTACATTGCTCTGAACCTAGACATTTTAGAAGCAACCCATCTATGGTTTGGCAATATAATTCACCATCCAACATCATATATTTTAAAGCTTGTCGCCTAGTCTTTCTATCTACCAATGAACTAGGATTTTCTAAATATTTGATCATTGGCTCTCTCCAATCACTAGACATATGCAGATCTGATTTTTTGAGAAAAACCAAACCTTCTTCCTGTTGTTTGACCAAAAGAACACTAGCACAAGCTAACAACGGTTTTTCTAACACAAAGAACATCCCTCTATTCACTCGATAACCAGATGCTTGATGTGCTAAATCATTTACCCTCATATTCTCTTCTCTAGATATGTTAAAGATGGTGAAATCATCAAAACTTGCTATGATATCTAAGCATATATCCAAATAGCTATTTAGTGATCCATCGAAGTATTGACAAACTTTAGAAATTTGTTGCACCACTAATAATGAATCACCAAACACTTCTACATGTCTCATGCCCAAGGACTTTAAAATTTGCAAACCTAACAAAAGAGCTTCGTACTCGGCTTGACCTTGGCCTTCTCTACAAGCCGATCCATCAAAGAATAATTTTGATGGACACACATAAATCAAACTAACCAATGCATTACTATCAATACGATGATCAACAATAAAATCAGCAACAATTTGGCCTTTCAAAGATCTTAATGGTTCATAAGCCAAATCATATTCAATCAAAGCGTAGGCCCACTTTCCAATTCTACCACACAAAATCGGCTTCTGCAACATATACTTAATAACATCGGTTTGGCATGCAACCACACAAGTACTAGAAAGCAAATAATGTCTCAACTTGGTGCATCCATAGTATAAAGATAAACAAAATTTTTCAATAAACGCATACCTTGTTCCTGCATCCAAGAGACGCCAGCTCAAATAAGTGATTGCATATTCTTTCCCTTCGCTTTCTTGTGTAAGAACAACACCTATTACCATCTCTTTTGCAGCAACATATAGCCGAAATAGAATCCCGGCCTTCGGCGCCATTAACACGGGAGGTGATGATAAATATTTTTTGATGTTATCAAAAAGCTTGTTGCTATTTTGCTCCCCCCCCCCCCAAGTAAAATCGGCTTCTTTCTTTAACCGAAGTATGGGAGTAAAAGCACTAATCTTGCCGGATAAGTTAGATATGAAACGCCTCTAATAATTGACCTTTCCCAGCAATTTTTTGGACATCTATGTTTGATTGTAGTGCTCCCAACTTATTTATAGCTGCTATTTTGTTAGGATCTATCTCTATACCTCTTTCATGTATTATGAAACCTAAGAATTTGCCCTCCGATACACCAAAAGCACACTTAAGTGGGTTCATCTTTAAACCATACCGACACATTCTTTCAAAAGCTAAATGCAAATTGGCTAAATGACTATCCTATAGCATCCGATTTGATAACAAGATCATCGATATAAATCTCCAAGATGACACCAAGCAAATCATGAAAGATCAAATTCATAGCTCTTTGATAAGTAGCACTGACATTCTTTAAACCAAATGTCATAACAACCCATTCAAATAAACCAAGAAAACCCGGGCAATGGAAAGTTGTTTTAGACATATCTTCTTTAGTCATGAAAATTTGATTATAGCCCACATTACCATCGAAAAAACTAATAACCCTATGACCCGAAGCATCATTAATCAACATATCGGCGATGGGCATAGGACATTCATCTTTAGGAGTAGCTTTATTTAAATCTCTAAAATCAATGCATACTCTTAACTTATCACTATTTTTCTTCTCAACTGTGACAATACTATATATCCATTCAGCATATCTACAAGGATGAATAAACCCTACAGCGAGCAACCGGCTTATTTCTTCTTTGATTCACCCATACATGTTAGGATTAAACTTTCTAGCTGGTTGTTTGTGAGGTCTAAAACCTGACTTTATGGGAAGTCGATGCTCTACAAGCTCACGGCTAAGTCCCGGCATCTCATGATACTCCCAAGCAAAACAATCGATATATTCTTTGAGTAATGCAATCATTTCGCCTTTTTGAACATCATGCAAGTTTTTATTCACAAATGGCAGCCTAGGAACAGTACCATCTCCTATATTTACCTCTTCTAACGGATCAACCGATGAAAAACCTTGTCCTAGCTTTTCTATCTCATCAAAATCATCAATAGTCTCACAAATATCATTCTTTTTAGACTAACACTACTCCACATGCTGTTGCAACCATTCTAAATTACTTTGTTTATCCATTTATAACATTACATTGCCTAGCTGAGATGAAGAAATCGGCTGTACAGACATGGGTACAAAACCATCTATAGTAACACTAAGAAAATCATACCCCGAAAGGTCTTGACAAGAGAGACAATGTACATTCCCATGTTTCCAATCTACCGAAGCATCGGCCAAAGCAACAAAAGCCGATGTATCCGCATGTCCAACTTCTATTTCATCGTGTACCCATTGAATCAAGAATTGGTGCAAACCAGAAGGTACACAACGATTTGCATGAATCCAATCATAGCCTAATAAAACATTGTAGTTACCTTGCACGTCGGCGACGAAGAAGGCCGTAGGGACCGTCTTGCTCCCAACGGTGAGATCCATGGAAATTACACCTTTTGCCTCTGTAGGCTTGCTACTGAAGCCATTAAGCACCAAGTTTGTCTTTACGAGCTCTTTGTCTTCTTTTCCTAGCTTCTTAAAAACTGAATATGGCTTTAGATTCACGGTGGCTCCACCATCCACTAGCATTCTCGAAATCGGCCTTCCATCAATATGCCCCTTGACATACAATAGTCTCAAATGTTGGCTCAATTCTTTGGGCTTTTAAAATATAGCTTCCTTCGGACCAAATTTAGTTCAGCAACCTCTTCATCAACAGCTCGAAACTTCGAAGGTAAAACAAAAACCATATTGATATCCATATTATCATGCAGCGAAGTGCCATCCCTAAGAACTGGAGAGTCTCCTAGCATATCATCTTCATCATCACTAGATGTCACAATAGGCTCTATGACTTGCTTTATTTTCCATTCTTGCCGAATAGGCACCATCGGCTTGATTTCATTGAAAACTTGATCCCTCACCTTTTTAGCTTGTGCTTCTCCCAACACTTGCTTTTCATAACCTTTGTAGCCTCCTCTTTTGGGAATGTGAGAGACCCCTAGGACACCACTGTGGCTATGGCTTAGTCCCGGGAAGCAAGGACTTCTCCTTTTCAACCTTTCAATCGTCTGAACTAGCGATCTGCTTTGAACTAGAAGTGGCTTCTTGAACATTTGGCGCTATGTGCTGTTGAACTGGTGTAGGTGGCGCCTCCTTAAGCTCAAGATCAGTACCAACCACTCCTACAACTTCCCCTTTGTTGTTGCCACTTGATCCGTCATTAGCCGGTTGCTTTTGCACTTTCCTTCATCAACAACCGGCTGTTTTTCTTTTGGTTCCAGATCTGATTTCTCATTAGAAACACTCGTGTTCTTGACACGATAGACCTTCTTAACATGCCTCCTATCCCTCCTATCATTTGACTGATTTTTAGGATAAAACCGGTCTTGTCTAGGATGAGATAGTCTGTCGAACACCGAAGGTCATGGTGCTGTCCACCCGGGTGAAATGGTGCAAATGGCATAGAAGGTGGAGCCCAAGGTGCACACCAACCCCATGGCAGACATGGAGGACAAACCATCGGAGGAGACCCCCACATCATAGGCATCGGCGACCCTAAAGGAGGGAACAGAGCTGCTGCAATATTATCCTCCCATTGCCTTCTCCTCCCTTCAACCTCACGCTTCAGAGGTGATCTTGGATGTTTAAGAGCATCGGGCCAGCTGCCCCTTTTTTGGCCAGCCTTGCCACTCTCATACTTAGCCAAAAGTGTATCAAATGTAAGTTTTGGATTCTCATGCTTCTTAATAGCTTTGTTCTTATCTTCATTCACTTTCCAACGGCCAATTTCCGGACTTTTAGGTTTGATCATCTTTGGCCTTACATTATTATCACCAATGATCACACTCTTGCCTCTAGTCGATTCAGCTTGAGACGGCCGAACCAAGACCTTCTTCCCTTCCAAATTCATCATATTGACGTGGAATGGATCATCATCTAGCTTCATCTTAGATTTTTCAGCAAACGTCAATCGTCCTTCATTAATGGCCGATTGAATCTGTTGACGAAAAACATTGCAATCATTAGTAGCGTGAGAATATGAATTATGCCATTTACAATATGCATGTTTCTTAATATCCTCAAGTGATGATATAACATGATTAGGAGACAAACTAATTTGCTTTTCCAGTAACAAGAGATCAAACATCCTATCACATTTAGTGACATCGGATGTGAATTTCATCTCTTCTTGTCAATTATTTTGTGGAGGTAGCTTCAATGCAGAGCACATGAATGGCTTAGATTTGGATTTCCATGCCCATTTGGATACACACATGTCTACGCTATCATCATCTGACGAATCGTCCTCATATTCAACTACATTAACACCCAGACGATCCACCTTGTGTTTTCCACTAAACCTTTGAACCTTTCATGTTCTTTGTCACAGCTTTCTTGAGCCAGAGCCCGCTGCAAAAATTGAATCACATCTGAAAATTCTTGCCCCTCTAACCTCTCTTTGATGTGTGCATGCAACCCGGCAAAAGCTAACTCAGCTAGATCTCTATCAGAGAGTGAAACATTGAAACATTAGTTTTTAGTATCTCTAAATCTTCTAATGTATTCAGAAATAGACTCACTATACTTTTGTGTAACTGATGTCAAATGAATTAACCTTAACTCCGTGTCTCCGGTATAGAAATACTCATGAAATGTTTGCTCAAGTTGTGCCCATGTACGAATAGAGTTAGGCGCAAGTGAAGTAAACCAAGCAAATGCATTGCCGGAAAGTGACAAAGGAAATAAATGCAATCTTAAAGCATCAATACTACCGGCTGCACCACACGGTGCAAGAAATTAACCTATATGCTCTATTGTAGTTCTACCATCTTTCCCGTTGAACTTAACAAAATCAGGGACCGTAAACCCACATGGATATGGAATTGTGTCATAATAATTAGGGTATGGTTTTTGATAACCACATGATTCACCTTTGAGTGCTGCCCCAACTGTTCCCTCAAAATATTAGTCATTTGCTCTTTGATGCTTTCATGCCCAAAAAGTGTTTCGGCCATAGGCTGATTGGATGACGCATTAGCTGTGGTTGTGGCCCAAAAGATTGTTGTTGTGGCGTATCATGAGAGTGTGAAGTCAAGTGTTGCATATGTGGAGTATTTTGTGAAGGCACATTGAAGTAAGTATCCGACAACGGACCATAGGGTATTCCGGTACCTTGTGGGGGTATAGGAGGTGTGCTATATGCCATGGTGTTGTAAGGAACTAATGGCATACTTGCTCAAATTTCAGCAGCCCGGCTAATGGCCATGTACTAAACCAGACTAGCTATGCTACATGAAGTAGTCAGAACCTGAAAAACAAATGAGGACACCTCCGGCTTGCTAGTACTCAATGTATTAAATGGAGGCATTACCATACCAACCAGACCAACATTGGGTTGGCTATGAGTTTGTTGCATTGGCATATTTTGTTGTGTAGGCAAAGGTGTTGCAAATTGTGCCGATGGAACTAATGGTATTGTCTGAAATTGATTACCATCGTTGGAATTTGAGGTGCTAGCATCATGTAGTTGGGGCTGTTTTTTACCTTTTTCATCTTGCAATTCAATAAACAAAGCCCTAACATGACTAGACAGTACATGATCTAGACTTTTAACCAATGTTTCAGAATTATTGAACATAGCAGCACCAACAGACTGATCTACCATATGCGCAATGTGCTCTGTGAAATCATGAGTAGAATCACTTACATCGGTCTTTACCTCATGCTTGCTGTGGATGATTGAAATCGGATCGCCCCTCTTGATGACACCTTGACGTGTTTTCTGATAGCATGCAAGCATCATCTTCTCAACCTCCCGCTTTTGAGCTTCAATAGCTTGGCGATCCTCCTCGGGAAGCTCTTCTAGCGTAGGTGAGATGATATTGTCCATGTTGATTTTGGCTCCCTCCTCCTTAGACATGGCGCAACAGCGTACAAAGGGTGTCGAAGCAGAAACCCTAGGTATGGATGTTGATGGAGAACCATCGGTCCCCAGCGGAGTCGCCAATTTGTGTTAGCACAGAATTAGGTAACACCTCACCAAAACGATTTCCGTCAAGGATAGTTGTCACTTTTCGTAGTGACACGTGACATGTTTATAAGCAAACAAGCAAAGGTTTCGACCAGCAACCTTGGAGATCACCGCTCGGATGATTTATGAGCAAATTGATAAAGAACGATCACCCGAATGATAGGGATTTGAAGTAGCAGCGAAGAACTAATCATAAATTGCAGGAAAGTAAAGGCTAAACAAAAAGTAGATGCAATAGATGCGATTGATTTATGGATATGCAATCTGCCTCCACCCCTCGACTATTTATAAGGGGGGGTATGGTCTTGACCCTATCGAATCAAAGTAGGACTCTATTCCAACCCTAAACACGCTCTGTTCAACCAAAATCACGATAGAGATCCGAACAAATCCACAAATCCACTTTGATTCAGTTTCGGACTAAACACTGGATGGTCCAATGAGAACAAACTCCAATACACCGGACCACCCGGTGAGTTGACTCGGCCGAAACACTAAGACTCGGTCTTACACACACCGTATATTTCGACGTCATGTTTATACTCACTGGAGCATGTCACCGGACCAATATTTGCAGAGAGCAAATTTTTGCAAAGTTTTCCTTTTGAACACACCAGATGATCTGACGATCATCAAAGAACTCTTCGGACAATTTTCACCAGAGAACATTTTTCGGCTAAAAACCTTCTTCTTCTCACCAGATAGTCAGGTGGTACCCTGGAATCTCCACCGAACCATTTCTTCCAGCGAGCAAGTTTTTGGTGCAAATTTACCTTCAACACACTGGATAGTCCAGTGATACCCCGGAATCTCCACCGGACTATTTCTTCCACAAAGCAAATTTTCGACACAAATTGATCTTCTACATACCGGATAGTCCGGCGTTTTCACTGTATCATTCACCAGACTATTTTATACAAAGGGCATGTTTTACGGCACCAAATTCCAACTATAAGCACCAGATAGTCCAGCGTTCAATGAGCCCCTCATCGGACTATTTTTTTCAAAAAGCATTTCTTTTGGCCGAAATCGAACTATAAGCATCGGATTGTCCAGTGATGACACGGCATTGATCACGGACTATCCGGTATATACAAAAAACCTGGTCATGCCATTTTTTGCTATCAACAGAGGCCTTATTCCCAGAGGCTGCGGACCTCTTCGGGCCACCTCTCTGGCACGTATATGGCCTTCCAATGGTGATGTCTCTCTACAACTACTAGGCTTGGACGCTTGGCAACAATATATATAACCATGTGAAAATTTAGACATACTGAAGGCTAGATGGTTTAGAGGTACCCAGTAACACCCACCTCACAAGATTTGTATGTGTAATATATACTTATTCCAATCTATCTTAGGTCTATATATCTGATTTATAGTTTTTCATTCTTAATTTTATGGCACAGACAATTACGAAACATACTTGCATAAAAAAGATCAAAGGATGCCATATCTTATCCAATACTTTTCTTATTTCTTATTTCTAATTAGTCACATGCCCAAACATGTGAAACTTATTATTAGATTACAACTCATATATAATCTAGAGGGAGGCACCACTAGCAAAGATTTGCTGCCTATAGGCAGCGGGGGTCGCCAAGGCTTGTGGGTTGAAGAGTTGCTGCTCTTGTTGCCAGTAAGCAATGGGGCTCACTAGGGCTAGTGGGTTAAAGAGTTGTTGTTGCTGCTGCTGCTGGCTGTAGGCGACGAGGCTCGCCGTGGCTAGTTGGTTAAAGAGTTGTTGTTGCTGCTCCTGCTTCTGTTGTTGCTGCCAGTAGGCGATGGAGCTCACCAATGCAAGTTGGCTAAGGATTTGCTGCTGCTGCTGTTGCTGCAAGTTGGCTTTGGGGCTCACCACAGCAACTTGGTTGAAGATCTCCTGCTGCTGTTGCTGCTGCAAGTAGGTGGTGGTGCTTGCCATGGCCAGCAGGTTGTAGAGCTGCTGCCGCCGCCAGTTGGCCGCAGGGTTCACTGGGGCCTGTGGGTTGAAGAGCTGCTGCTGCGCTGCAATGTCCTGTATTGTCAGATGCGCCAAATTTTGCTGACGTAGGAAGTCCAGTTGTTGTTGGATGATCACAGCTGATGAGGGAGAGATGCCTACAGTGAGCTCATTCTGTAGTATGTTGTATTGCATAGATGGGTGTGTCGCTCCCAAAACACTCACCGATGGGAAGTATCGCGGAAATGTAACAGCGGAAGTGACACTTATCGAAAGAGCAAGGAAAGAAAACAACACAATTATCTTGGCTGCCATTGGTTTTGAGATTTTGGAGGTGTATTTCACTTTCTACCTTGCTACTCGTTGTCAATGGTATGAGTGATAGACAAAGGACTGATTTGGGCCCTATTTATACACACGAGTGATCATGTAGCTCCACAAGGTGTTGGCCATTGCTGGAACTCATGTTATAGGCTAGATAAGCTAGAGATGACATGGTATCTAGTCGATTTCGACATCTCCTGATCCCTTTTCTTGTAAGTATAGGATATGTACTGACAAGATAATTTGTACTAGAGCTTGGCAAAAGTATCTTTTTGTTAGTATTTCTTGATACATGAGGAAAGGAGGTATGCTGAGTTTAACTTTACACGTGTGTGAAAGTCTTAGCCACTTAAAATTCGTTTTCTTCTGTTAAAAGTGAGTTTGTAATTTTGTGATTTGTCATGTCGATCTAGAACCTTTTTGAACTGAATTTGTCAACATGTATAATGTGTTCCACTTCCATAAGTGTAACTCACAAAAGAAATATTTCACATCCAACAAGTTTTTTCCTTGAGAGATTTGTGTTAATTCGATAGGTATCTAACTATTTGTGACCTAAGCGGGAGGTAGATTGAGTTGGCTTACCAAGGTCTCATGATCGCCATTCTTGTTAGATTGTCATCCATTCAGGTCACTAAGGGATTAAATTGTGCATGCATCTTAAATGTGATCCCACCACAATAGGTTAGGTTTAATCCCAACTAGGATCTTCCGAATCGTGAAGGGTGGCCCGGGTGTAAAAAACGCGTGACTTGTGACTTACAACGCACAACTATAAGGTGTGGGATAATGATTTTCCCGGTCAATTCTAGCCATGAACTGACTAAGAAAAGCAATGATTTTCACAATTGCTTTCTTTTAGTTGGTTCGAAAATCGACTGGTATGTGGGTTACAATAAGACCGGGATAATATTTTTTTAGTAGTGTATGCGCAACCTTGTGGTGTGACTTCAATAATTGTGAGTGCCATAAATCGTTGTATAACCCTGTCCGGATCGCGACTCCCTTGTCTCTATTTTTTCCAGCACGGCTAGCTTGTGACACACCTCAAACATCTTTGTCTTTACAATGGTGTGCTCATTGTTCCCAGCGTTAAATGACAACTTGGCAACCACCAGCTAATGCTCATACACCACGGAGTTGGTCTCTCCTCCACTACCTCACAAGCCAACACTTGAGAAGGCTGATGTTGTTGCATGACTAGCAGTAACAGCCCAATTACATAACATAAATAGAATTTTATTTTTTATACAAAGAAAATAATAACCAGCTAAATAAAAACATAAAGAAGTGTATATATGTATGTATACATATATGTATATATTCACATATACAATTGCAAAGGGTTTAGCTCTTTTTTAATTTGTGTGACATACATACGTACGTACATACATACATACATACATACATACACACACGTACATACATACATACAGCCGAGATAGCCTGGCCATCTCCTTTCTTTCCCCTCTCCCTTTCTCTTTCTATCTTGGGCCGTAACTAGCAGCTCTGGCCCAACTCCTATGTGAAGCACGCGGTCGACGCCTTCTTCCTCCTCTGGCCGGATTCTCCCACTCGCTGTTCCTTGTTTGAAACGGAGATGGCCGCCATGCGCAATCCGACCACGCTTGACCAGGAGATCTTTTTGAAGCCCTCAAACGAGTGCATCTGGTCCTCATGAATACATAGCCCGGCTAGTCTTGTAAAGCTCAACTCAATTATAGGATCGAATCCGAGCTAAACCCACTGGCCGAGATGAACTCAAGTTAATTTGGACTAAGTCCATTTGCATGAACATCTGGAAGGTGCTCAGGTAGATACACCTGCCTCTCTTAGGTCTATTTCCCATTAAACCTTTTTTCAAGTGCAATTCAAATGAGATAAGCATCGTGTTACTGCTAGACTACTAAACCCTAGACGACTTGAATCCGAACACACCGATGCCCCAACCTTTAAATAGAAGAGCCCCTAAGCCTTCCCGAAGCACCTTGCAACTTTTGCCCATCATACCGAAGCTAATCCTCCGCCGGAATGCCTTCTACACTGAGTCCCAATGGTCAAACCTGCTGCCCACCAACACCAAGCTGCAGAGAGCCTCACCGACGATGACTTGTTGCCTAGGTGAGTTCGCCTTGACCTCCTGATCTTGTTTTGCCGCACATCTTTGTGATCTAGCCACGAGAGCTCACTCCGGAGAGTTTTCCGGCGATCCGCCGCTGTCCCAAAGCTACCGCTGCAGCAAACCATACCGGAGTTGGGTGCGATAACATCTTAGCCGTCGAATCAATAGAGAATAGTTGAGATTAGATGAGAACAAACATTTTGAACAGATTTAATGAGCCTTAACGTCGCCGTCAGTGAGCCCTAACACAATTAGTTGGCCACATCACCCAGCCACCTCAGCCACCGACATTTCTATCCACGTCAGATTAGTGTGTAAAGTCAGCAATCTTAGTCAGCACCTGTTTTCTTTTATTTGTTTTATTTTCTATGCGGACATCATAAACCATATATATTATGAAATAATTTGTTTTTCAGTACAAAAATAGTTCTAAAAATAGGATTAATTTGGAAACTAATTTTAATAATGTTATTTAATTATGTTTAATGTTTTTATATAGTTTTGGAATTCAAATAAATACTAATATATTCTAGAAAAAATCCTAGAAAGTCCCAGAAAATCAAACATTGCTCCAAAAAATTCTAGAAAATTTCCTAATCACATAGTTTCACCTGTAGTTAATCTTTTTGTCATATTTTAGTCTTTTAGAAGCAGTAACTTGTCAACTGTAGGTCCGATTTGACCTATTCTTTCTCCAAATTTTTTAGAAAATGTAATCTTGTGTGTGATTATGATTGTTGTGTTCTATTTGGTTCTTTTTGGATCTTGTTGTTTATGTGTTGCCTTTTCACTCATGTTTGCTAGTAGACACCAATTTTTCGAAGGAGCTAGAAGGACAATGACTTTGAAGACAGAACTGAGTTTTGTGAAGGCAAGTTGTGTTCTTGACCATATTGATCCCCTTTTCTAAATATTTTGATTTACACACATGCATGCTAATAATATTACTAGGAATCCCAAGAGTTAGGCTTTACCCTTGTTTTCCTTCGTCATCCTTGTCGCCGTGGTTATGGTTTTTGTTATGCAAGGGTAGATGATGCTTAGCCTTGCTTTGGGATGATGATCATGATAATGGCTCAACTAAATATGACAATGGTCCTATGCAACTATGATAAAAGATGGTGTTGGAGCAAGAGTTCATCTTGCCCCAGCAAGTTTGGTGAGAGTTTCTTCTAAGGAGGAGACTCAAGCTTGGTGACAAAGTTTAAGAGGAAAGATCACCATGAATGTATTGATGGTAGAAAAAATGGGTCGATCTGGGGGAGTATCACAGCTTGACTTAGTGTTTTTTCACCTTTGTGCCCTCCTTCCCTCTCGCCTCTAGGGCTCCTATTTATAGGGCCATGCGTAGTTTGGCATACAAGTTACCACAATGTACAAATATCAGGGATCCGACCAAATTACTAGGCCTTATCTGGGATAACTACTTTTTACCCTACCTGGGAGATAAATATCCATCGTAGTAACATCATGGTGCCTGTCCTCTGAAGGGGGCGAGCCGGTCACCAATTGTGGTCTGGCGCCGCACTGTCATGGGTGTCAGGATAGCCTCCATTACGCCGGGGTGTCAGAGCGACGTCCACCAGCCCAAGCATTTAATGCTGTCACCTCCTTGCAGGCAAAGTATGACCGGTGCTCCCCTTCTAGCAGATCTTTCCTGTGGCCAGATGACTCACCCTGTAGCCTCTGGGAGGCACGGCTCCGGAGGGTGAAGTCTCTAGGAGGCAGGACTCCGGAAGGCCGGGGCTTCGGGAGGTCGAGGCTTCAGGAGACCGGGGCTTCGGGAGGCCAAGGCTTTAGGAGACTGAGGCTTCAGGAGACCGAGGTTTCGGGGCGCTGGGCTTCAGGAGGTCGGGCTGGTTAAGCCAAGGGGCCGTCGGGGGTCCTTAACAATGACCCCCAACAGTAGCCCCTCGCGAGGGCGGCTAGCAGAGCAGTCGGGCCCACGGTTCCTTCAGGGCAGGGCCTCCGATGGTCCCTGGCATGTGGTTGACAGCTCGTGGTCCCAAGTATTGCTTTGCTTATCTTGGAAGGTTCGACCCGAGTGATTGGAACGATACGTTTGATGACGTCGGTGACAGGGGCGTTGAATGCGCCCTGGGGAAAGGCACAATCTCACCCCGTCAGGGGGATGTGGGATGTGTGGCATCTTGTCATTGGGGGGTCATGGGTGTCAGTTCCAGTCCCCCATGATTTGGCCTAGCTGGTGAAAGGACTGGGTATGCGCCCGCCACCTAGTGGGGCAAGTTGCTCCTTATTTTTAGAAGGAGAGGGACTACCCAGAGTGACCCTTTTGCTAGCTCCTCGTTCTCATCTACCTTTTGTCTTCAACATCCAAAATCTTTTGTTTTCCGCGAGTCGTCCTTTGATCCCTACTCTTCCACTCTCTTGTAATCCAGCGTCTTTTGCCATCCTCCTGTGATTCGTATGGCTGGCTCAAGTACCCCAGGTGGGGCCAAAATTCAGGCGATGAGTGAGATTGCTGGAGTAGCCACGGCGGGGGACCCTCAGGTGTCACTGGTTCCTGTCGTTGATGGGGCCACTGCCAGGGGTGGAGCTCCGGCATGCTAGCATAAGTCACCCCCAGCAAACCACCGTGTTGGGGGCATCTGTCATCGGTGATGAGGAGCTTGATCGGATGGTTAGGGAGGGGAAGATTCCCTCCAGAACTGTCGCTCGACCTCCGCTGGACGAGGAGGTCTCGAAGCCTCTGGTCCTTGAGCTCGTGGTGTTTGAGGCCTTCTTCAAGGCAAGCCTGGGTTTTCCCTCGGTGTCACTACTCGAGGAGGTGCTTCGCCACTTCTATGTGGAGCTTCCTCAGCTCCACGCCATTGCCCGCCTAGCCACCTTCAAATGGGCCATGCGGGAGGAGGGGTGCGAATGGAGGGCGAATTTCTTCGTGGCCCTCCACTTTGCGAGCTACCAGCCAAAGCTGATGAAGGTCGAGGGGACAAAGAGGCCCCTCAGCTTCGGGCGTGTCAACTTCCAGATACAGCTGCAGTATCGCAATGCCTCCCAACAAAGGCTATCAATGGTTGGTGGTATACCAGCTGGTTGCAGCAATGGTTCTATTACAATGCCGGCCTTGCATCACCCCTTCACTCCAAAAATCAGGATATTGGGTATGTTCTGGAGCCGGAGATGGGGATTACGGACAATCAATTTGCCATATAGCTGGCCCTTCTCCGAAGGGTGGCTGAAAAGATGAGCATGCATGACCTCGTGGAGGAGTTCACCATGTTGCGCATTCGGCCCATTCAGATGGGCTGGAACTGCATCTTCGAGCAAGGTGCAGAAGAATGGCCAAAGTTGTACTCTGGCCCACCCGTCAGTGCTGGTGAGTTCTCATTGTAGTTTGGTTTTTGATCTGCAGATGTGAGCATTCTTTTTCTTTCAGAGAGCTGCCTCCCGCAGGAGCGCGCGGCGAAGATCGCGGAGGTGATCCTGGGCCCCCCTACTTACATGGAGCGCGAGCGATGGGTGGTCCTAGCACAGATCTAGGAGCGATACAACCGTGTCTACTTTCATCTCAGAGTGGGGCTCCGGCATGATGGTATCCTCCAGAGCCTAAGGTTGCTAGAAAATGAGCGCGTGCATCCCCCCAATCTGTGCGAGGATAATCCATGCCCGGCAGCCATCTGTCTCTGTAGGCTAGCATACCGGTTCAACTACCGAGTCGTCCTAGGTGCCCCTGGTTCGCAAGAATCGTGTGAGGAGGGTTGGGAGCGTGAGCGACCAGTCCGGAGGCGAGGGTCAGTTTGGCGCTGATGACCGGGGGAAGGGTCATGTCTCCTCGGATATTACGGGTCATGGCCAGAGCCGATGGAGAGGTGTGGCCTCCGTGGACTATGATTTTGGTTTCATCGGTTCAGACATCAAGGATGTTACGGGCCCTCCTGTAAGAGGTTCGGAGGAACTAGGTAGGGTGTTGTTTGCTTCGTTAGCCATATCCTATTTCAGTCGTGCATCGGGATCTTGATTTGTGTTTCCTTCATTTTTTTAGAGACCCTCGAGGTGGATGCGTCCTTGACTCCACCCCCCAAGGCCCCAGAGGCCCAGCAGGGATTGGGGACTCATTCGGAGGTGTCTCTAAAGGCCGTCCTAGGGGACGTGGCTTCATTTCTGCGGAGCCCCGAACCAGTTGGTGACCTGTCCTTGGTGGCTGGTGCTGGAGACACCGTGCCCTCTACTGAGGCTCCCTTTGGAGCGGTCGACGGGGGCCCTGGCATCGGGGTCTTGACGTCGGACCACTTCATGCTGCGCTCGGAGGCGTTAAGGGCCTTCGCTGCGGCCTCCTCTCTTCTCCGGAGTGGAGAGGTCGAGCGATCATTGGCCCAGCGTCCTTTGGAGGAACTAGATTCACGGTTGGTAGCGGCGGCCCTTCAGTTTAATAGTATTGGTTACAATTTGCCAGGTCCGGTGTTTGGTTCTGAGTAGCTCATTCTATCCTTTTCCTTCTTCTGTTGTGCCTCATAGCAAGTAATTTTGATGACGGCACTGGGAGGTGGGGGTACCAGGCCTTTGTCGTGGCATGTGATGAGGTTGAGGGCCCTCACCAGGCCTTGGAAGAGGCCCGAAAGCGGGCGGAGTCTACGGAGGGTCGTCTTCAAGAGGAGATGGCGCTTCGTGAGCGTGCAGAGGTTGAGGCGCAGAAAGCTGCCGAAGACCTCAGGGAGGTAAGGGAGTTTGCTGATGCGGCCAATGCAACCCGTGTGTCCACTGAAGGTGATGTCGACACCCTTTGGACGGTGGTGGGTAATGTGCAGCGAGAGCTGGAGGAGGCTCGGGTATCGGAGGGGGCACTGCGTTCGAAGTGCCAGCAGTTAACTGTACTTGCATTGGAGGTGGCCCGGATTATTTCTGATGCTTTCAGCGGCCTTGGGGTTCGGTGCCCGCCACTACCCTCTGACTCGGAGGCGTTGGTTATGCCGCTCTTCTGGCTTCGGTCTGCTACGAATGTCATGGTTAGAGCCTCGGAGGTCTATGTGAGGTCCAGCGCTCGTGTGGATGCTATGCTTCAGCTGACCCTGCTGCACCAAGCGGGGGTTGGTCCCTTCGAAGCATTGCAGCGATATGTGCCGGACTCTGTGGTCGAGGGTTTTCGGCCAGAGGCACCTCCGGCGGAGATTCGCGAGCCCTGGAGAGCTTCCGCCATGGCGTATGGGCGAAGCATGGCTGGAGCATGA
Source organism: Phragmites australis (assembly GCF_958298935.1). NCBI lineage: Eukaryota > Viridiplantae > Streptophyta > Magnoliopsida > Poales > Poaceae > Phragmites > Phragmites australis. The sequence continues at coordinate 17,275,712 of NC_084929.1, forward strand.
CGTTGCGCTACATGGTAGGTCAGGTGACTCCGGGTGCCTCAGTGGGCCTTCATCCGGATTCTTCGTTGGGAGGTTCGACCCTTCATACGGAGCCCACAGGCGCAGCGTGGCCCTCTGGAGGTTCGTCATCTGGCGCTATTGCCTTGCCGGAGTAGTCTCCCTGCGTGGATGCTCTAGAGGTGTAGCTCTACCGCAGGCTGTATTTTGTTTTCTTTTCTTTCCCGTGGGGGGCAAAGTTTTAGCATGTTGACTACCCCCTTCTGCTTCATGTATATGGGATTTTCCTTGTTTGATGGAACCACATCTGTCTTCTTGTGGTTTGCCTGTGTTGTTTCTAGAATGTTTGTGCCATTGAGTTTAACTGGAGTCTGATTTGCGTGTATAGGTATGGTGGCCCGAGGCCGAAGGAGGCCTCATCTGTATCTTGGATAGTGCCTCTGGGGAGGGATCGAGTGCGTCCGGAGTGTCAGGGGTTATTCCGTCCATTTGACAATGGAGTCGCTACGTTATGCCCCGCGATTCTAAGGGGCGTATTGATCCGCAGGCGGCCGCCGAGGTCTTGGTCAAAGTTGAGCCGGAGGATCACCTTGTGTTTGCTCTGCATGTATATTTTGTTGCAAAGGATGACTGGTGTGCAGCTCGAATAGCCCGGGAGGTTGTTGGCTCACGTTCCCGACAACGCTTTGTCCTTCCCCAGGGTTCGGATAGAAGAGTGCCTTCGAAAATTCTTGAGCCAGTTCTAGACGAGATGAAGATGGAGGAGGTACAAGCCGTGGAGGCCTCACTGGAGGGGCAGGAGGAGGAAGAGCTAGATTTCTCGGCCTTCAACTCACATCCTTTTCCGGCAGATCCTTCGTCTTCCCGAGGCAGAGTCTCTGTTTCAGGCAGTAGCTCTTTTCGCGGAGGGGGCTCGTGTCGGCCTCCTGTGCGTAGTTGCCAAGGACGACTCTCCAGGTCCCGCGGTGTTCCCAGGAGGCGTGGCAGTTGGGCACCCTCATCTTCCCGTAGTGTTACAAGGAGGCGCAGCAGGCTAGCAAGTTTGTTGGGCATAGATTCGATGTAAAACGGCTAGCTGTATGCAAAAACTCTTTGTATGTTATGTATGTATAACTTGCATTGTGTTAGCTTGTTGTTTTCCTTCTTTCTCTCTCTTTTTTTTATGATTGATCATATCGACGCTTCGCCTGTGCCCCTTATCCCAGCACCTTCGCATCCTATGGCTGCTTAGCGGCCACATAGTGCGAGATTCGAGGGCCATTGCATTGCAGTAGGTGTCTTCATGGGTTTTGTGTGGATTTTTTTTGTACCTTCGGAGAGGACTGAACCTAGGGCCCCCTACACATAGTACTTGCGGAGGGTCTCCTCATTCCAACTGTGTTCGAGGGGGTCCCTTCTATATCGGCCAGGTCGTATGAGCCGGGCCTGTTAGACTTGAGGACCAGGTATGAGCCTTCCCATTTGTTGCGCAACTTTCCCGGAGCTAGGGCACGTCGAAGTACTAGTTCACCGGGTTTGAAGTTTCATGGCGCAACCCTCGTATCGTACCAGGCCTTAGCTTTCTTGATGTAGTGATCGAGATTCTGAATGGCATGGAGCCACGTGCCTTCGGTGAGGTCGAGGGAGAGCTCCCTTCCTCCGTTAGTTTGTGGAAGTTGTACCCTGAGTGAGCACGCTTTGACCTCTGTGGGGGTCATGGACTTGTCTCCATACAGGAGGTGGAAGGGTGTGAACCTGGTGGCCCGCATGACAGTGGTGCGCAGAGACCACAAAACCTTGGAAAGTTCCTCGACCCATAGGCCTCGAGTAAGCAGACGAGGCGGCGATTTAGACAAGAGAGGATGTTGTCATTGGCCCTTTCGACGGAACCATTGGACTGAGGGTTTGAACTGCTACGAAGCATAATTCGATGCCGAGGTCATCGCAGAATTGTCTGAAAGGCCCGGAGTCGAATTGTGTGCTGTTGTCCACCGTGAGCTGTCGTGGGACGCCGATGTGGTAGATTATGTTCTTCTAGAAGAATTTTTGGACATTCTTTGACGTGATTGCCATGAGGGGTTCGGCCTCGACCCATTTGGAGAAGTACTCCAATGCCACCACTGCGTACTGAAAGTTGCCTTTGGCACGGGGGAATGGACCGATGAGGTGCATACCGCAATGAGCCAGGGGCCAGACTGGGGCGATTGGTTGCAAGGGAGTTGGGGGTCGGTGGCTTCGGCGTGCCATCCATTGGTATTCTTGGCATGTGCAAACGAGGTCGTCTGCATTGGACATGATCGTAGGCCAATGGAGCCCCTGGCGAAGTGCCTTACTAGCTAGGGCATGAGACGCTAGATGATTGCCGCAAAGGCCTTCGTGTATCTCCCGAAGGAGGTTGGCTCCTTCTTGTTTAGTAATGCAGTGAAGGAGGGGAGCGCAGATACCTGTTTTGTAAAGGGCGCCATTTATGAGACGGTAGCCCTGGCGCGATGATGGATGCGATGGAGCACAATCGGTCGTTCGGTTCTTCTGTTCCTTGTACGAAAGATAGGAGGGGAGCCCTCCAGTCCGTGGCTTCGATCCGGAGGATGGCGGTGGCCATTTCGTCAAGAGCACTAGTGGTCGGATGGTGTAGAGTCTCGAGGAAGGTGCCTATCGGTGCGTTCAACAAACTGATAAATGGTGAAACTATCTAAAACAAAATAATATAAGCCAAACCCGAGCCTAAACTATGACGGCTACTGTGTATATATATAGGGGGAAGTGAGAAGGTCAACTTAGGGTTGTGTAGCCGTGGAAAGAGACATGCACAACCTGGACTCCGACCCCAACATGATTACAAGAGCCGACAAGATCCAAAACAGTGACACAGAAATTTAATCCCAAGAAGAACAAATTTTGCCCAAAACGGTGCACAACCTAAACTCCCATCACTATGATCTCAAGAAGAACAAATTTTGCCCAAAGAAATTTGGTAAGTATGGTAGCGGAGACAAGAAGAAGTGCTATAATTGTGGTAACCTTGGTCATATATCATATGATTACCCTCATCCCGACAAGAGAAACAAGAACAAGTCTAAGAAGATTGATGCAATTGAGAATGAGGACAAGCACAAGAAGAAGGATCAAGAAAAGAGGAAGAAGAAGCTCTTCAACAAGAAGGGTGAAGGATGCATGGCCTATGTTAGGGGAAAATAGACCAGCCTGAGGATAATGGTTGACGATCGCAATCAAAGGTCCCTTCGAAGCCTTCGGTCTCCGGACCCTCAGCGGGAGGCCTAGCCCTCGGAGGCTACGGACCCCTTTGGGCCACCTCTCCGGCACGTATGTGGCCTTCTGAAGACTCAAAGCTACAGCAAGTCCCTCTAGAACCTTTGGCATCCAGACTCTCAGTAGGAGGCCTTATCCCCGGAGGCTGCTGACCCCTTCGGGCCAGCTCTCCGACATGTACTTGGCCTTCCAAAGACTCGAAGCTACAGCAAGTCCCTCCAGAGCCTTCAGCTTTCGGACTCTCAGCAGGATGCCTTATCCCCAAAGGTTGTGGAACCCTTCAGGCCACCCCTCCAGTGCCCATGCGGCCTTTCAAAGCCTAAAGATGCAGTCGGCCTTCGGAGATAATATCAGGGAAAAAAGGACACCCCCCTGTAGCCGACATAACGCGAGGTGACGGGTGATTAATGCTAGTACCAGTGGTGCTTATCCTGACACCCCAATGCGATGAAAGTTGTCCTGACACCCCCGACTGAGCGGCGTCGGGCCGCAATTGGCAACCAGACACCCCTCAGGGGGCAGGCAGCACAATAACTACCACGGTAGATATTTATCTTCTACATGGGGTAAAAAGTAGTTATCTAGGATAAGGCCCTGTAATTCGTCCAGGTCCTAGATATTTGTACATCATGATAACTTGTACACTAAGCTACGTACCACCCTATAAATAGGGGGTCGTGGTCATCTAGGAAAGAGAGGTCACAAGGAGAACGCTCAAGGCAACACATAGGACACAGAGGTGCCCAAGCGCTAAACCACACTATGATACTCCCCATAGGTCGATCCATTTTTCTACTATCAATATATTTGTTGTGTTCCTTCCTCTCAAACTTTTGTCTCCAAACTTGTGTCTCATCCTTAGAAGAAACTCTCACCGTACTTGCTGGGGCAAGATGATATCTTGCTCCAACAGTGGCGCCATCCATGGGGATCCGAACACAGAAGTGTTAAAGAGAGGTTGGAATCCACCAGAAAAACCACCAACGCGCTAGCTGCCATATCCAGCATTGCAACCATGTAGCCATATGCGTGGCTGTCTCAGCCATGCACACCACATGTACCCTCCAACCCATCTGTCGTATGGGATGGCGTTCCTCAGGCCTTGACCGACCTAGAACCTTGGGTCGGTATGATAACTGCAGACGGCATAGAGCCCTTCCAGCCTCTTCATGACGAAGACCTCGTTGCACCAGGAGAGGTCGCGGTCGAGGTCGCAGCCAAGCAGGTTGCTTTCTAGTAGTTTTGGGTGGTCAAACCCAGGAAGGTTCGGCCAGGACTTGGTCCCATGGTATCTCCTTCGATAGCACCTGGGATGCCCTGGGCGAGCCAACATCTTCGGAGAATCTGTCCACCCAACGTCCTTCTCGGGCTCCGGCGAAAGAAGGTTCCGAGGAGGCACAAGGCTCTGGAGTGTGGAAAACCCACCAGCGCCCCTGATGCCGCCCTCGTGATGCCAACTGCGCGCAGAAGACCTCAAGTCCACCTCGTCCAGGGAGGCGTAGTTGGAGTCACTTTAGCTCTGAACACCAGTTCACTGGACAACCTCGATGGTCTCCAGAAAGGAAAGGAGACCTTGGGGAAACCACAGGATCCAGGACACACGGCCCTCTGCAGTGACCTCAACATCAGCCACAAGCTCCGATACCCCCGGAGGCATACGGGTGCATCCTGCACGGACCAAGGTACGGCCACAACACCAACGACTCCCAAACCCTCACGACCTTCTGTGAGGAGTATCTCGGAAGACAAGTAGGATACTTGGCCACAGAGGGAACCAACGAAGGATGGCACAGGGGTCAGAATCCTAGGGCAAACTCCCGGGCAAATCCCTAGCCCCTAACCCCACTCCACAGCCACTGACTCCGCCACCACCTGTGCAATATCCCAACGATGAGGACTAAGTAGGAGAACGCCGCTGCTAGGCTCTGAACGGATTACCTCCAAAGACAGGCAAAGCTAAGGGCAGAGGGGTTCGAGGACCACCTCTCCCGACCAGGCTTCGGCTCCACCTCCGACACACGCTATCGCTAGGCTCTGGACGGGTTACCCCCAGAGCTGAGCAACGACTAAGGGCTGAGGGGGTCGAGGACCACCTCTCCCAGCCTAGCCATAGGCTTCGAGGCCTTTAAGCCTCATAATAGAGGCCTTATTCTGTCAAAGGTACGCCCACTATTACCTATCGATAGTTTACCTAGCTGGTCTATCTTTCATACAGTACGATCGAAATTTGTTGGAGTAGTATAACTTATGTTACATCTTCATTTGACATGATTTATATGAATAGTCGTCTAACCTAGCTATGTCTTACACTGCAATTAGCTGCTTATTGCCAGCAATAGACTGCAAAACTTAAGTAGTACATAACCATGCAAAACCCACGCCTATAGCTGCGCCTCATGCCTCGGTCACCCAGAGGGCAGATTATGCCAAGGTGTCCTGGAAGGCATTGCATAGCCCTGGTAGTGTTGAAAACATGCCCCGGGGGATGTCCTCGGAGGTGGAGATGTGGTACTCTGAGGAATGCTGTCATAAGGAATTCTTGTTGCATGACATGCCTACACACCGCAGCAGCTTCCGACACACCATCACAAGCTCCGGGTGGATTACCTCCAGAGCCGAGCAACTACTAAGGGCCGAGGGGTCGAGGACCACCTCTCCCATCTGGCCTTCGACTTCGCCTCCAACGCGCTGTCACCAGGCTCCGGATTGATTACCTCCGGAGCCAGGCAGCAGCTAAGGGCAAAGGGCGTCGAGGACTACCTCTCCTGTCTAGTCTTCGGCTTCACCTCTGACGCGCCATCGCTAGGCTCCAGACGGATTATCAATGGAGTCGAGCAGCGGCTAAGGGCCGAGGGGGTCAATGACCACTTCTCCCGTCTGGCCTTTGGCTTTGCCTCCGACACACCGTCGCCAGGCTCCAGGCGGATTACCTCTGGAGCCGGGCAGCGGCTAAGGGCCGAGGGGGTCGAGGACCACCTCTCCTATCAAGTCTTTGGCTTCGCCCCTGACATGCTATCGCCAGGCTCTAGATGGATTACCTCTAGAGCTGGGCAGTGGCTAAGGGCCGAGGGGCTCGAGGACCACCTCTCCCGTGTTGTCTTTGGCTCCAGGCAGATTACCTTTAGAGGCGGGCAGTAGCTAAGGGCCAAGGGGGTCGAGGACCGCATCTCCCGTGTTGTCTTTGGCTTTGCCATCGACACGCCGTCACTAGGCTTCGAACGGATTACCTCTGGAGCCAGCCAGCGGCTAAGGGTCGAGGGGGTTCAGGACAACCTCTCCCGTCTACTCTTCGGCTTCACCACCGACGCACCATCACCAGGCACCGGACGGATTACCTCCAGAGTCACATAACAGCTAAGGGTCGAGGGAGTTAAGGACCACCTCTCCCATCTAGCCTTCGGCTTTACCTCCGACGCAACATCGCCAGGCTCCAGACAGATTTCATCTGGAGCTGGGCAGCGGCTAAGGACCGAGGGGGTTGAGGACCACCTCTCCCGTCTAGCCTTCGGCTTTGCATCTGACACACTATCGTCAAGCTTTAGATGGATCGCCTCCGAAGCTGGGCAGCAGTGTAACACCCTGATTTTCAGATTTCTCAAATTTCTGAAATTTTCTAATATTATTGAATAGCTTCACCAGTAGTATAGGTTTAAAACCTATTTTCGGAATTAATCAATTAATATAGGTTATTATTTTGTGTGCATTGCATGCTGAGTTTTGTTAGGAGTCAGGTAAATACATTCGAGTCCTTTTTTTTTCTCTTTGGCGTTTTGAGTGAAAAAGATTTTGTAAAGGTTTTTACAAAACTCAGTAGTTAATAAGGTAAGGATCTTAATGGTTGGAATTGAAAATCCTTGAATTCATCATCTATTCAATCCTTGATCATACTTGATCCTTCTCCAGTTCAATTCAAATCTTATCTAAATCTTTGTTTAAAGTCAATGTCTCTCCTCTTTCTCAAAATTCTACCCAAATCCAAAATCAAATTCCTTATCTACTCATATTCTTGTTCAACCTCATCCTTTTTATTTCTTTTAAATTCACTCCAAGATCAATTCAAATTCAAACCCTATTCAAATTTCTCTGCAAAAGTTTTTTTCTCAAGCCTAGATATACCTAAAGTGTCTTTAGGCTCAATCTTGCTCAAGTCCAAACCCTTAGCCAAGTCTTCTAGATGGCCCAACAAATGATCCACGAAATCTGCAAATTTTCGCGGAGGTCTGGACAGCCTCATATTCCCATGAAGTTTCGCAGTTCAAAACGGCCTCAAATGCAAATCTTGACAATACCAAAGTTGTAGGTCTCGTCGAGAGCTTCGACTTGAACCTATGGAAGTCCTCTTTTGGATAATAGAGTAGGTGTTATGGCCCCCGAAATCAGTGCTGTGTAGATAAGTCTGAGTTCCAATAGTTTATCTTGTGGTGCATTTTTGGAAATCAAGATAGCGTTTTCAGAAGTTCCAATGACTACCAAAGTTGTAGATCTTTTCGAGTACTACAGATTAAAGCAAGGTGAGGACCCCTTCTTCTCCTCCCTTACTACTGTTTTATCATCATACTATGTCCCTAGCCAAGCCCTAGCCCCGGCCAAAGCCCGATCTACACCACCACGGTCATCGCCGTCGCGGACAGCCGTGGGACAGCCATTGCCAACCACAGCATGTCGCAGCCATCACCAGTCTCATCTCCGTTGATCGTTCTTCCTCTCAGTGGATGGTCTACCCAAAATATGCCATAGCATTGTCTTCCCCGGATATATGAACATCTCTGTTTCAACGGTTCCTCAAAATTCATAGCCAATCTCTGGCAACGTGAGCGTCTTCGTTCCTGCATCTGTTCACGGTCACCACCAAACCTAGCAGCAATCATCGCTATTTTGCCACTACCTCGGATGACCCCTTACAAAACCAACCATACCGCTGAGTTAGTCTTTCCACATTCTACGCCATGCTTCCCTCGTTTCACTGAAACACCACTGAAGCCGACATCGATGTTTGTGGCCACATGCTGATCGCCATCTCCGACGAAACCCGAACCACCACCGCTACATAAAGTCACCAGTAGTATCCTTAACCTAGAAGCACAACCTTCGGCCTTTTTGATCCATCATAGGTGGTCGATACTATATCTCAGCGTATCCCTTCTTTAATCCAAAATGTTACTTGCATAGCATGCCAAGTTAGCGGCACATTATTCTCCTTAGCCTAGTCAGTGAAGTCTGGTATGCCCTACACATCTTAAATCTTGCGCAATGATGTTGTCAAGTCCGACACAGTGATTGTGCAATAAATTCTTTTCCTATAGGAAGATAACTCCAGTAAACTAGTTATTCTGTTTCATCCCAATCCATCTCCCGAAAGCTGTTCTCTTTTCATCTTAACTCCGATTTAGGCGATTCTTGTGTCTAAACATTTCTAAAATCATCCCTATCCAACCATAGTATTTTTAAAGTGTTTTGATGATGTTTGGTATGTTGTTCTTAGTGTTTGCTTTGTGTTGTTTGTCGATAGTTCTCACGATTAGTCTATAACATTCTGAAGAAGTTCGATGGACTTCAAGACCAAGATTTCGACAACACTGAGGAGCATTGGGTAAAAGGAAAGTGTCCTTGATCATCTTGAACCTATGATTTAAACTATTTTGTTTTACAAAATTGCATGCAGTGTCAATATGATGGGTAGTCACCTATGTTACGGTTTTTCCCTAGATTTTCCCTTATCATCCCTTGGAACCTAGATGGTTTATGGTTAGGTGTCTTTTATGGGTAGATTGCTTAGCCATGCTTTTGGGATGTTGAGAAGTGTCATAATCTTGGCTAATGAACATATGCAACAATGGTAATTAATGTGTTAATGGTCTAGCAACATGGAACCTTAGGCCTTGAGCAAAGTGGTTTTGATGGTCGTCATGGTTATGATGTTAGTTTAGTGTTTGCTCAAGTAACCTAAGTAAGGACCGGTTCGTGGAGCAACAACCCAAGAAGTAACGTACCAACCACGAGGCTGATATGGGTAAGACGTGACATACTAATTAGAGTCTATCTAGTGTGTGTTGTGTCAGCACAAAAGGGGGCTTCTGGGTAGGAGTTTAGCTTGCGTAAAGCCTGGCGGTGAAACCTAATGGGCAGGCACATACTGGATTAGTCTCTGGTTAGTGGGAAATGTCATTCAGTGATTCTTGGTGGCACACCACTGGCGTGTGTTAAGTGTTTTGCGAACACGACAACATGGAATTTACTGACTCGTGGGGAAAGCTGGACAACCTCTGTAGAGTGTAAAACTGTTATAACAGCCGTGCTAATGGTTGTGGGAGACTTGGATTCTCACATGATTAGATAGTTGTGGTTATGGGTTTGGTTGTGGTTATGGTTCTGGTACAGGGAGTACTAGATGGTTGTGGTTATGGTTCTGGTACAGGGAGTACTAGATGGTTGTGGTTATGGTTCTGATACAGGGAGTACTAGATGGTTGTGGTTTTGGTTATAGTACAGGGAGTACTAGACAATTATGGTATGCAAGGTGGGGAGCCTTGTATGCTGCGTGTTGGACTGTATGGGTTACATTCACTTAATAATTGCTTAATGCTTTTTGAGTCCAAATATGTTTTCATTACTCGTATTTACGCAAATATACCATGTGTTAGCCTATTCTTGATATAAGCTTGCATATCATTATCTTTCCGGCACTTGCTGAGCGCGTCATGTGCTCACACTTGCTATTTTCCCTATACTATGCGACATGTGTGTTGCTGCTCAGTGAGTGAAGATGTTGAAGACTATCAAGATGATGTTGGCGATGTTCTAGGCGAGTGTCTCTCGATCAGTTGCCTGTGGTGTTGTTGGACACCAGTGCTTCTGTTCCGGTGCAGATATCTTCATAGAATACAATATATGTCAAATGCTATAAGAGTTTAACGTTTATTCTATAAAAGTATTGCTTTTTTTACTTCACTTGTGACGTCCTTATGTGTGTTGAACTTCCTGGGCACACATAAGCCGCATCTGGTTTTGGCCGTTAAAACCAGGTGTGACAAGCAGCTAAGAACCCGAAGGGTTGCGGACCACCACCCGAGCTGGTCCCCAAAGGTTCCAAATGGACTTCGTTGGGTCGGAAATCTGGAACAAATTTGGAAGAAGGCCCTAGCAACGCCGAACCAGATGGACTTCTGACGTCATGTTTATACTCACCGGAGCATGTCACCGGACCAATATTTGCAGAGAGCAAACATTTTTGCAAAGTTTTCATTTTGGACACACCGGATGATCCGGCGATCATCAAAGACCTCACCGGACAACTTTCACCGGATAGTCTAGTGATTCCCCGAAATCTCCACCGAACCACTTCTTCCAAAGATCAAGTTTTCACTATAAATTAACCTTCTACACACCGGATAGTCCGGTGATACCCCGGAATTTCCACTGGACTATTTCTTCCAAAGAGCATTGGATTGGCCATGTATAGTTACCTTCTCAAGCATCTTGCCAAACGCTTGGATAGTATTTCTTCAAGTACTTCAAATTGATAGTGCGAGGCATCTTATCTCCTTGTATATATTACAACATTTATGAATTCCTAGGCACAATTCCTACAACTTTAGAAGGACCTTCCCTACTAGGGGACCACTTCCCGAATTTATTATCTTTAGACCCCAATAGGTAAAATTGTCTTCCAAACTAAATCCCCTTGTTGTAGGCTTTAGATACTCTCAACTTATCCTTTTCAATTTCTTTCAAAGCTTTAAGCCTTTCATCATTGAGGTTATCTACTCTATCTATCATTGAATTATAATAATCAACGGCTGGCAAGTCATTTTGTCATACCACTCTCAATGCGCCAAGATTTACCTCAACGGGCAAGATTTACTCTCAAGGCTGTAGGGACCGTCTTGCTCCCAATGGTGAGAGATCCATGGAAATTACGCCTTTTGTCTCTGTAGGCTTGCTGGTGAAGCCATTAAGCACCAAGTTTGTCTTTACGAGCTCTTTGTCTTCTTTTCCTAGCTTCTTGAAAACTGAATATGGCATTAGATTCACGGTGGCTCCACCATCCACTAGCATTCTCGAAATCGGCCTTCCATCAATATGCCCCTTGACATACAATAGTCTCAAATGTTGGCTTGATTCTTTGGGCTTTTAAAATATAGCTTCCTTCGGACCAAATTTAGTTCAGCAACCTCTTCATCAACAGCTCAAAACTTCGAAGGTAAAACAAAAACCATATTGATATCCATATTATCATGCAGTGGAGTGCCATCCCTAAGAACTGGAGAGTCTCCTAGCATATCATCTTCATCATCACTAGATGTCACAATAGGCTCTATGACTTGCTTTATTTTCCATTCTTGCCGAATAGGCACCATCGGCTTGATTTCATTGAATACTTGATCCCTCACCTTTTCAGCTTGTGCTTCTCCCAACAGTTGCTTTTCGTAACCTTTGTAGCCTCCTCTTTTGGGAATATGAGAGACCCCTAGGACACCACTGTGGCTATGGCTTAGTCCCGGGAAGCAAGGACTTCTCCTTTTCAACCTTCCGATCGTCTGAACTAGCGATCTGCTTTGAACTAGAAGTGACTCTTGAACATTTGGTGCTATAGGCTGTTGTACTGCTGTAGGTGGTGCTTCCTTAAGCTCAAAATCAGTACCAACCACTAATACAACTTCCCCTTTGTTGTTGCCACTTGATCCGTCATTAGCCGGTTGCTTTTGCACTTTCCTTTCATCAACAACCGGCTGTTTTTCTTTTGGTTCCAGATCTGATTTCTCATTAGAAACACTCGTGTTCTTGACACGATAGACCTTCTTAACATGCCTCCTATCCCTCCTATCATTTGACTGATTTTTAGGATAAAACTGGTCTTGTCTAGGATGAGATAGTCTGTCGAACGCCGAAGGTCGTGGTGCTGTCCACCTGGGGTGAAATGGTGCAAATGGCATAGAAGGTGGTGCCCAAGGTGCACACCAACCCTATGGCGGACATGGAGGACAAGCCATCGGATGAGACCCACACATCATAGGCATCGACGACCCTAAAGGAGGGAACGGAGGTGCTGCAATATTATCCTCCCATTCCCTCCTCCTCCCTTTAACCTCACGCTTCAGAGGTGATCTTGGACGTTTAAGAGCATCGGGCCAGTTGCCCCTTTTTTGGTCGGCCTTGCCACTCTCATACTTAGCCAAAAGTGTATCAAATGTAAGTTTTGGATTCTCATGCTTCTTAATAGCTTTGTTCTTATCTTCATTCACTTTCCAACGGCCAATTTCCGGACTTTTAGGTTTGATCATCTTTGGCCTTACATTATTATCACCAATGATCACACTCTTGCCTCTAGTCGATTCAGCTTGAGACGGCCGAACCAAGACCTTCTTCCCTTCCAAATTCATCATGTTGACGTGGAATGGATCATCATCTAGCTTCATCTTAGATTTTTCAGCAAACATCAATCGTCCTTCATTAATGGCCGATTGAATCTGTTGACGAAAAACATTGCAATCATTAGTAGTGTGAGAATATGAATTATGCCATTTACAATATGCATGTTTCTTAATCCTCAAGTGATGATATAACATGATTAGGAGACAAACTAATTTTCTTTTCCAGTAATAAGAGATCATACATCCTATCACATTTAGTGACATCGAATGTGAATTTCATCTCTTCTTGTCAATTATTTTGTGGAGGCAGCTTCAATGCGGAGCACATGAATGGCTTAGATTTGGATTTCCATGCCCATTTGGCTACACACATGTCTACACTATCATCATCTGACGAATCGTCCTCATATTCAACTACATTAATACCCGGACGATCCACCTTGTGTTTTCCACTAAACCTTTGAACCTTTCTATGTTCTTTGTCACAGCTTTCTTGAGCCAGAGCCCGCTGCAAAACTTGATTCACATCTGAAAATTCTTGCCCCTCTAACCTCTCTTTGATGTGTGCATGCAACCCGGCACAAGCTAACTCAGCTAGATCTCTATCGGAGAGTGAAACATTGAAACATCAGTTTTTAGTATCTCTAAATCTTCTAATGTATTCAGAAATAGACTCACTATACTTTTGTGTAACCGATGTCAAATGAATTAACCTTAACTCCGTGTCTCCGGTATAGAAATACTCATGAAATGTTTGCTCAAGTTGTGCCCATGTACGAATAGAGTTAGGCGCAAGTGAAGTAAACCAAGTAAATGCATTGCCGGAAAGTGACAAAGGAAATAAACGCAATCTTAAAGCATCAATACTACCAGCTGCACCACATGGTGCAAGAAATTGACTTATATGCTCTATTGTAGTTCTACCATCTTCCCCGTTGAGCTTAACAAAATCAGGGACCTTAAACCCACGTGGATATGGAATTGTGTCATAATAATTAGGGTATGGTTTTTGATAACCACATGATTCACCTTTGGGTGCTGCCCCAACTGTTCCCTCAAAATACTAGTCATTTGCTCTTTGATGCTTTCATGCCCAAAAAGTGTTTTGGCCATAGGCTGATTGGATGACGCATTAGCTATGGTTGTGGCCCAAAAGATTGTTGTTGTGGCGTATCATGAGAGTGTGAAGTCAAGTGTTGCATATGTGGAGTATTTTGTGAAGGCACATTGAAGTAAGTATCCGACAACGGACCATAGGGTATGCCGGTACCTTGTGGGGGTATAGGAGGTGTGCTATATGCCACGGTGTTGTAAGGAACTAATGGCATACTTGCTCAAATTTCAGCAGCCCGGCTATTGGCCACGTACTAAACCAGATTAGCTATGCTACATGAAGTAGTCGGAACCCAAAAAACAAATGAGGACACCTCCGGCTTGCTAGTACTCAATGTATTAAATGGAGGCATTACCATACCAACCGGACCAACATTGGGTTGGCTATGAGTTTGTTGCATTGGCATATTTTGTTTTGTAGGCAAAGGTGTTGCAAATTGTGCCGATGGAACTAATGGTGTTGTCTGAAATTGATTACCATCGTTGGAATTTGAGGTGCTAGCATCATGTAGTTGGGGCTGTTTTTTACCTTTTTCATCTTGCAATTCAATAAACAAAGCCCTAACATGACTAGACAGTACATGATCTAGACTTTTAATCAATGTTTCAGAATTATTGAACATAGCAGCACCAACAGACTGATCTACCATATGTGCAATGTGCTCTGTGAAATAATGAGTAGAATCACTTACATCGGTCTTTACCTCATGCTTGCCGTGGATGATTGAAATCGGATCGCCCCTCTTGATGACACCTTGACGTGTTTTCTGATAGCATGCAAGCATCATCTTCTCAACCTCCCGCTTTTGAGCTTCAATAGCTTGGCGATCCTCCTCGGGAAGCTCTTCAAGCGTAGGTGAGATGATATTGTCCATGTTGATTTCGGCTCCCTCCTCCTTAGACATGGCGCAACAGCGTACAAAGGGTGTCGACGCCGAAACCCTAGGTATGGATGTTGATGGAGAACCGTCGGTCCCTAGCGGAGTCGCCAATTTGTGTTAGCACAGAATTAGGTAACACCTCACCAACACGATTTCCGTCAAGGATAGTTGTCACTTTTCGTAGTGACACGTGACATGTTTACAAGCAAACAAGCAAAGGTTTCGACCGGCAACCTTGGAGATCGCCGCTCGGATGATTTATGAGCAAATCGATAAAGAACGATCACCCGAATGATAGGGATTTGAAGTAGCAGCAAAGAACTAATCGTAAATTGCAGGAAAGTAAAGGCTAAACAAAAAGTAGATGCAATAGATGCGATTGATTGATGGATATGCAATCTGCCTCCACCCCTCTTCTATTTATAAGGGGGGGTATGGTCTTGACCCTATGGAATCAAAGTAGGACTCTATTCCAACCCTAAACACGCTCTGTTCAGCCAAAATCACGAAAGAGATCCGAACAAATCCACAAATCCACTTTGATTCGGTTTCGGACTGAACACTGGATGGTCCAATGAGAACAAACTCCAATACACTGGACCACCCGGTGAGTTCACTCGGCCGAAACTCTAAGACTCGGTCTTACACACACCAAATATTTCGACGTCATGTTTATACTCACTGGAGCAGGTCACCGGACCAATATTTGCAGAGAGCAAATTTTTGCAAAGTTTTGCTTTTGAACACACCAGATGATATGATGAACATCAAAGACCTCTCCGGACAATTTTCACCAGAGAACATTTTTCGGCTAAAAACCTTCTTCTTCTCACCGGATAGTCCGGTGGTACCCCGGAATCTCCACCGAACCATTTCTTCCAGCGAGCAAGTTTTTGGTGCAAATTTACCTTCAATACACCGGATAGTCCAGTGATACCCCGGAATCTCCACCAGACTATTTCTTCCACAAAGCAATTTTTCAGCACAAATTGATCTTCTACACACCGGATAGTCCGGCGTTTTCACTGTATCATTCACCAGACTATTTTATATAGAGGGCATGTTTTACGGCACCAAATTCCAACTATAAGCACCAGATAGTCCAGCGTTCAATGAGCCCCTCATCGGACTATTTTTTTCAAAAGCATTTCTTCTGGCCGAAATCGAACTATAAGCATTGGATTGTCCAGTGATGACACGGCATTGATCACGGACTATCCGGTATATACAAAAAACCTGGTCATGCCATTTTTTGCTATCAACAGAGGCCTTATTCCCAGAGGCTGCGGACCTCTTCGGGCCACCTCTCTGGCACGTATATGGCCTTCCGAAGACTCGAAGCTACAGTAAATCCCTCCAGAGCCTTCGGCCTCCGGATTCTCAGCAGGAGGCCTTATCATCGGAGGCTGCAGACCCCTTTGGGCCACCCCTCTAGAGCCCATGCGGCCTTCCGAAGCCTAAAGAAGTAGTCGTCCTGACACCCCCGACAAAGCGGTGCCGGGCCCTAATTTGCAACCGGCTCACCCCTCAGGGGGCAGACACCATAATAGTTACCACAATAGATATTTTTCTTTTATGTAGGGTAAAAAGTAGTTATCCAGGATAAGATCCAGTAATTCAGCCAAGTCCTAGATATTTGTACATCATGATAACTTGTACACTAAGCTATGTACCACCCTATAAATAAGGGGTCGTGATCATCTGGGAAAGAGAGGTCAAGAGGAGAATGCTCACGGCAACACACAAGACACAGAGGTACCTAAGCGCTAAACCACACTATGATACTCCCCCAGACCGATCCATTTTTCTACTATCAATACATTTGTGGTGTTCCATTTTCTCAAACTTTGTCTCCAAGCTTGAGTCTCCTCCTTAGAAGAAACTTCCACTGTACTTGCTGGGACAAGATGATCTCTTGCTCCAACAGCCTATATTATTGGTGAATGGGTCTCCGGCAAAAGCTCAAGCGATGATGAAGATAACAACTTTGCGGGCCTCGTCATCACCAATGATGATCCAGCTCTACCTCCACCACTGCCTCATGGCAAAAGGTAACAACAAGGTGAGTAGTGAGGATGATGGTAGTAGTAGTGATGATGATGGTCTTTCTCCTAATGATTTATCTAAGCTCATTAATGACTATGCTACTATCATCAAGAAACAAAAAGCTAAAATCAAGTCTCTTGAAAATGCTAATGCTATGCTTAGTTCTAACAATGATGAGTTGCTTGCTAAATACAATGATGTGCTTAAGTAACATGATGAAGTAGTTACATCTAGCAAGTCTCTTGAGGCTAGTAACAAGAGGCAAAAGCTTGAGCATATTGACTTGAAATGCAAATATCAAGAACTTGAGTTTGCTTATGATGCCATTGATCCTAGCATGAATGAATTGCCCACTATTGATGTTGTTAAGGTCAATGCGTCTACTTCTTGTGATGATCTTCTTACTATACCACGCTCCTCTTCTTGTGATAGTATATCATCTTCTAAGACTAACCATTCAAGGGAGCAAGAGCTCAAAGAGAAGATTGCAAATCTCAATTCATGTGTGGCCCGGTTGACTAGGGGGGTACAAGCACAAGGAAATTCTTATGAAGAATGCATTGTACTACAACAAGAGAGGCCTTGGACGCTTCCCCAACCTGGTGGATAAGATCATCAAGTCACCGAAGATCAACAATTGCTTTGTTAAGGAAGTTGGTTCATATTGCTAATATTGTGAAGTCACCGGTCACCACACAAGTCACCCCTTCCTACTTTGCCTTCTAAGTACAAGTCTACATTCAATGATCACCATTTTCTATTGCATAAACTTAAAAGTGAGAAAGCCATGGCTACATTCATTGGAACTAAAGCTAAGGAAAAGCTTCCTAGGCAAATTTGGGTGCCTAAAGCTCTTGTGAGTCACTTCAAAGGTACCAAACTTTGTTGGGTATCTAAACAAAAAACTTGATCCATGTGTGTAGGTGAACTACAAAGCCGGTGGTAAGCACTGGGTGCTTGATATTGGATGCACACAACATACGACCGATAATGTAAAGATGTTCACCTCACTAGAAGATGATGTGGGAGATCATGAAAAAGTCACCTTTGGTGATAACTCTAAGGCAAATGTGGTAGGTTTGGGTAAGATAGCAATCTCCAATGATCTCTCTACTTTAAAGGTAGCTAGCTATAAATGCTTATTTTAAATGTTTTTAAGATAACTACCCTATTTAGTATTTACTTTTCATATAAGCGAGACATATTATGAAAATCTTATCGCCAATGGTGATGTCTCTCTACAACTACTAGGCTTGGATGCTTGGCAACAATATATATAACCATGTGAAAATTTAGACATACTGAAGGCTAGTTGGTTTAGAGGTACCCAGTAACACCCACCTCACAAGATTTGTATGTGTAATATATACTTATTCCAATCTATCTTAGGTCTATATATCTGATTTATAGTTTTTCATTCTTAATTTTATGGCACAGACAATTACGAAACATACTTGCATAAAAAAGATCAAAGGATGTCATATCTTATCCAATACTTTTCTTATTTCTTATTTCTAATTAGTCACATGCCCAAACATGTGAAACTTATTGTTAGATTACAACTCATATATAATCTAGAGGGAGGCACCACTAGCAAAGATTTGCTGCCTATAGGCAGCGGGGGTGGCCAAGGCTTGTGGGTTGAAGAGTTGCTGCTCTTGTTGCCAGTAAGCAATGGGGCTCACTAGGGCCAGTGGGTTAAAGAGTTGTTGTTGTTGCTGCTGCTGGCTGTAGGCGACGAGGCTCGCCGTGGCTAGTTGGTTAAAGAGTTGTTGTTGCTGCTGCTGCTTCTGTTGTTGCTGCCAGTAGGCGATGGGGCTCACCAATGCAAGTTGGCTAAGGATTTGCTGCTGCTGCTGTTGCTGCAAGTTGGCTATGGGGCTCACCACAAAAACTTGGTTGAAGATCTCCTGCTGCTGTTGCTGCTGCAAGTAGGTGGTGGTGCTTGCCATGGCCAGCAGGTTGTAGAGCTGCTGCCGCCGCCAGTTGGCCGCAGGGTTCACTAGGGCCTGTGGGTTGAAGAGCTGCTGCTGCGCTGCAATGTCCTGTATTGTCAGATGCGCCAAACTTTGCTGACGTAGGAAGTCCAGTTGTTGTTGGATGATCACAGCTGATGAGGGAGAGATGCCTACAGCGAGCTCATTCTGTAGTATGTTGTATTGCACGGATGGGTGTGTCGCTCCCAAAACACTCACCGATGGGAAGTATCGCGGAAATGTAACAGCGGAAGTGACACTTATCGAAAGAGCAAGGAAAGCAAACAACACAATTATCTTGGCTGCCATTGGTTTCGAGATTTTGGAGGTGTATTTCACTTTCTACCTTGCTACTCGTTGTCAATGGTATGAGTGATAGACAAAGGACTGATTTGGGCCCTATTTATACACACGAGTGATCATGTAGCTCCACAAGGTGTTGGCCATTGCTGGAACTCATGTTATAGGCTAGATAAGCTAGAGATGACATGGTATCTAGTCGATTTCGACATCTCCTGATCCCTTTTCTTGTAAGTATAGGATATGTACTGACAAGATAATTTGTACTAGTGCTTGGCAAAAGTATCTTTTTGTTAGTATTTCTTGATACATGAGGAAAGGAGGTATGCTGAGTTTAACTTTACACGTGTGTGAAAGTCTTAGCCACTTAAAATTCGTTTTCTTCTGTTAAAAGTGAGTTTGTGATTTTGTGATTTGTCATGTCGATCTAGAACCTTTTTGAATTGAATTTGTCAACATGTATAATGTGTTCCACTTCCATAAGTGTAACTCACAAAAGAAATATTTCACATCCAACAAGTTTTTTCCTTGAGAGATTTGTGTTAATTCGATAGGTATCTAACTATTTGTGACCTAAGCGGGAGGTAGATTGAGTTGGCTTACCAAGGTCTCATGATCGCCATTCTTGTTAGATTGTCATCCATTCAGGTCACTAAGGGATTAAATTGTGCATGCATCTTAAATGTGATCCCACCACAATAGGTTAGGTTTAATCCCAACTAGGATCTTCCGAATCGTGAAGGGTGGCCCGGGTGTAAAAAACGCGTGACTTGTGACTTACAACGCACAACTATAAGGTGTGGGATAATGATTTTCCCGGTCAATTCTAGCCATGAACTGACTAAGAAAAGCAATGATTTTCACAATTGCTTTCTTTTAGTTGGTTCGAAAATCGACTGGTATGTGGGTTACAATAAGACCGGGATAATATTTTTTTTACTAGTGTATGCGCAACCTTGTGGTGTGACTTCAATAATTGTGAGTGCCATAAATCGTTGTATAACCCTGTCCGGATCGCGACTCCCTTGTCTCTATTTTTTCCAGCACGGCTAGCTTGTGACACACCTCAAACATCTTTGTCTTTACAATGGTGTGCTCATTGTTCCCAGCGTTAAATGACAACTTGGCAACCACCAGCTAATGCTCATACACCACGGAGTTGGTCTCTCCTCCACTACCTCACAAGCCAACACTTGAGAAGGCTGATGTTGTTGCATGACTAGCAGTAACAGCCCAATTACATAACATAAATAGAATTTTATTTTTTATACAAAGAAAATAATAACCAGCTAAATAAAAACATAAAGAAGTGTATATATGTATGTATACATATATGTATATATTCACATATACAATTGCAAAGGGTTTAGCTCTTTTTTAATTTGTGTGACATACATACGTACATACATACATACATACATACACACACGTACATACATACATACAGCCGAGATAGCCTGGCCATCTCCTTTCTTTCCCCTCTCCCTTTCTCTTTCTATCTTGGGCCGTAACTAGCAGCTCTGGCCCAACTCCTATGTGAAGCACGCGGTCGACGCCTTCTTCCTCCTCTGGCCGGATTCTCCCACTCGTTGTTCCTTGTTTGAAACGGAGATGGCCGCCATGCGCAATCCGACCACGCTTGACCAGGAGATCTTTTCGAAGCCCTCAAATGAGTGCATCTGGTCCTCATGAATACATAGCCCGGCTAGTCTTGTAAAGCTCAACTCAATTATAGGATCGAATCCGAGCTAAACCCACTGGCCGAGATGAACTCAAGTTAATTTGGACTAAGTCCATTTGCGTGAACATCTGGAAGGTGCTCAGGTAGATACACCTGCCTCTCTTAGTTCTATTTCCCATTAAACCTTTTTTCAAGTGCAATTCAAATGAGATAAGCATCGTGTTACTGCTAGACTACTAAACCCTAGACGACTTGAATCCGAACACCCTGATGCCCCAACCTTTAAATAGAAGAGCCCCTAAGCCTTCCCGAAGCACCTTGCAACTTTTGCCCATCATACTGAAGCTAATCGGCCGCCGGAATGCCTTCTACACTGAGTCCCAATGGTCAAACCTGCTGCCCACCAACACCAAGCTGCAGAGAGCCTCACCGACGATGACTTGTTGCCTAGGTGAGTTCGCCTTGACCTCCTGATCTTGTTTTGCCGCACATCTTTGTGATCTAGCCACGAGAACTCACTACGGAGAGTTTTCCGGCCATCCGCCGCTGTCCCAAAGCTACCGCTGCAGCAAACCATACCGGAGTTGGGTGCGATAACATCTTAGCCGTAGAATCAATAGAGAATAGTTGAGATTAGATTAGAACAAACATTTTGAACAGATTTAATGAGCCTTAACGTCGCCGTCAGTGAGCCCTAACACAATTAGTTGGCCACATCACCCAGCCACCTCAGCCACCGACATTTCTATCCACGTCAGATTAGTGTGTAAAGTCAGCAATCTTAGTCAGCACCTGTTTTCTTTTATTTGTTTTATTTTCTATGCGGACATCATAAACCATATATATTATGAAATAATTTGTTTTTCAGTACAAAAATAGTTCTAAAAATAGGATTAAATTGGAAACTAATTTTATTAATGTTATTTAATTATGTTTAATGTTTTTATATAGTTTTAGAATTCAAATAAATACTAATATATTCTAGAAAAAATCCTAGAAAGTCCCAGAAAATCAAACATTGCTCCGAAAAATTCTAGAAAATTTCCTAATCACATAGTTTCACCTGTAGTTAATCTTTTTGTCATATTTTAGTCTTTTAGAAGCCGTAACTTGTCAGCTGTAGGTCCGATTTGACCTATTCTTTCTCCAATTTTTTTAGAAAATGTAATCTTGTGTGTGATTATGATTGTTGTGTTCTATTTGGTTCTTTTTGGATCTTGTTGTTTATGTGTTGCCTTTTCACTCATGTTTGCTAGTAGACACCAATTTTCCGAAGGAGCTAGAAGGATAATGACTTTGAAGACAGAACTGAGTTTTGTGAAGGCAAGTTGTGTTCTTGACCATATTGATCCCCTTTTCTAAATATTTTGATTTACACACATGCATGCTAATAATATTACTAGGAATCCCAAGAGTTAGGCTTTACCCTAGTTTTCCTTCGTCATCCTTGTCGCCATGGTTATGGTTTTTGTTATGAAAGGGTAGATGATGCTTAGCCTTGCTTTGGGATGATGATCATGATAATGGCTCAACTAAATATGACAATGGTCCTATGCAACTATGATAAAAGATGGTGCTGGAGCAAGAGTTCATCTTGCCCTACCAAGTTTGGTGAGAGTTTCTTCTAAGGAGGAGACTCAAGCTTGGTGACAAAGTTTAAGAGGAAAGATCACTATGAATGTATTGATGGTAGAAAAAATGGGTCTATCTGGGGGAGTATCACAGCGTGACTTAGTGTTTTTTCACCTTTGTGCCCTCCTGCCCTCTCGCCTCTAGGGCTCCTATTTATAGGGCCATGCGTAGCTTGGCATACAAGTTACCACAATGTACAAATATCAGGGATCCGATCGAATTACTAGGCCTTATCTGGGATAACTACTTTTTACCCTACCTGGGAGATAAATATCCATCGTAGTAACATCATGGTGCCTGTCCTCTGAAGGGGGCCAGCCGGTCAGCAATTGTGGTCTAGCGCCGCACTGTCATGGGTGTCAGGATAGCCTCCATTACGCCGGGGTGTCAGAGCGGCGTCCACCAGCCCAAGCATTTAATGCTGTCACCTCCTTGCAGGCAAAGTATGACCGGTGCTCCCCTTCTGGCAGATCTTTCCTGTGGCCTGAAGACTCACCCTGTAGCCTCTGGGAAGCCAGCCTGAACAGCTGGAGATGGGGGCCTCGGGAGGCATGGCTCCGGAGGGTGAAGTCTCTGGGAGGCAGGACTCCGGAAGGCCGGGGCTTCAGGAGGTCGAGGCTTCAGGAGACCGGGGCTTCGGGAGGCCAAGGCTTTAGGAGACTGAGGCTTCGGGAGACCGAGGTTTCGGGGCGCTGGGCTTCAGGAGCTCGGGCTGGTTATGCCAAGGGGCCGTCGGGGGTCCTTAACAATGACCCCCAACAGTAGCCCCTCGCGAGGGCGGCTAGCAGAGCAATCGGGCCCACGGTTCCTTCAGGGCAGGGCCTCCGATGGTCCCTAGCATGTGGTTGACAGCTCGTGGTCCCAAGTATTGCTTCGTTTATCTTGGAAGGTTCGACCTGAGTGATTGGAACGATACGTTTGATGACGTCGGTGACAGGGGCATTGAATGCGCCCTGGGGAAAGGCACAATCTCACCCCGTCAGGGGGATGTGGGATGCGTGGCATCTTGTCGTTGGGGGGTCATGGGTGTCAGTTCCACTCCCCCATGATTTGGCCTAGCAGGTGAAAGGACTGGGTATGCGCCCGCCACCTAGTGGGGCAAGTTGCTCCTTATTTTTAGAAGGAGAGGGATTACCCAGAGTGACCCTTTTGCTAGCTCCTCGTTCCCATCTACCTTTTGTCTTCAACATCCAACATCTTTTGTTTTCCGCGAGTCGTCCTTTGATCCCTACTCTTCCACTCTCTTGTAATCCAGCGTCTTTTGCCATCCTCCTGTGGTTCGTATGGCTGGCTCGAGTACCCCAGGTGGGGCCGAAATTCAGGCGGTGAGTGAGATTGCTGGAGTAGCAACGGCGGGGGACCCTCAGGTGTCACTGGTTCCTGTCGTTGATGGGGCAACTGCCAGGGGTGGAGCTCCGGCGTGCTAGCATAAGTCACCCCCAGCAAACCACCATGTTGGGGGCATCTGTCATCGGTGATGAGGAGCTTGATCGGATGGTTAGGGAGGGGAAGATTCCCTCTAGAGCCGTCGCTCGACCTCCGCTGGACAAAGAGGTCCCGAAGCCTCTGGCCCTTGAGCTTGTGGTGTTTGAGGCCTTCTTCAAGGCAGGCCTGGGTTTTCCCTCGGTGTCACTACTCGAGGAGGTGCTTCGCCACTTCTATGTGGAGCTTCCTCAGCTCCACGCCATTGCCCGCCTAGCCACCTTCAAATGGGCCATGCGGGAGGAGGGGTGCGAATGGAGGGCGAATTTCTTCGTGGCCCTCCACTTTGCGAGCTGCCAGCCAAAGCTGATGAAGGTCGAGGGAACCAAGAGGCCCCACAGCTTCGGGCGTGTCAATTTCCAGATACAGCTGCAGTATCACAATGCCTTCCCAGCAAAGGCTATCAATGGTTGGTGGTATACCAGCTGGTTGCAGCAATGGTTCTATTACAATGTCGGCCTTGCATCACCCCTTCACTCCAAAAATCAGGATATTGGGTATGTTCTGGAGCCAGAGATGGGGATTACGGACAATCAATTTGCCATATAGCTGGCCCTTCTCCGAAGGGTGGCTGAAAAGATGAGCATGCATGACCTCATGGAGGAGTTCACCATGTTGCGCATTCGGCCCATTCAGATGGGCTGGAACTGCGTCTTCGAGCAAGGTGAAGAAGAATGGCCAAAGTTGTACTCTGGCCCACCCGTCTGTGCTGGTGAGTTCTCATTGTAGTTTGGTTTTTGATCTGCAGATGTGAGCATTCTTTTTCTTTCAGAGAGCTGCCTCCCGCAGGAGCGCGCGGCGAAGATCACGGAGGTGATCCTGGGCCCCCCAACTTACATGGAGCGCGAGCGATGGGTGGTCCTAGCACAGATCTAGGAGCGATACAACCGTGTCTACTTTCATCTCAGAGTGGGGCTCCGGCATGATGGTATCCTCCAGAGCCTAAGGTTGCTAGAAAATGAGCGCGTGCATCCCCCCAATCCGTGCGAGGATAATCCATGCCCGGCAGCCATCTGTCTCTGTAGGCTCGCATACCGGTTCAATTGCCGAGTCGTCCTAGGTGCCCCTGGTTCGCAAGAATCATGTGAGGAGGGTTGGGAGCGTGAGCGACCAGTCCGGAGGCGAGGGTCAGTTTGGTGCTGATGACCGGGGGAAGGGTCGTGTCTCCTCGGATATTACGGGTCATGGCCAGAGCCGATGAAGAGGTGTGGCCTCCGTGGACTATGATTTTGGTTTCATCGGTTCAGACATCAAGGATGTTACGGGCCCTCCTGTAAGAGGTTCGGAGGAACTAGGTAGGGTGTTGTTTGCTTCGTTAGCCATATCCTATTTCAGTCGTGCATCGGGATCTTGATTTGTGTTTCCTTCATTTTTTTTAGAGACCCTCGAGGTGGATGCGTCCTTGACTCCACCCCCCAAGGCCCCAGAGGCCCAGCAGGGATTGGGGACTCATTCGGAGGGGTCTCTAAATGCCGTTCTGGGGGACGTGGCTTCGTTTCTGCAGAGCCCCGAGCCAATTGGTGACCTGTCCTTGGTGGCTGGTGCTAGAGACACCATGCCCTCTATTGAGGCTCCCTTTGGAGCAGTCGACGGGGGCCCTGGCATGGGGGTCTTGACCCCGGATGACTTCATGCTGCGCTCGGAGGCATTAAGGGCCTTCGCTGCGGCCTCCTCTCTTCTCCGGAGTGGAGAGGTCGAGCGATCATTGGCCCAGCGTCCTTTGGAGGAACTAGAGGCACGGTTGGTAGCGGTGGCCCTTCAGCTTAGTAGTATTGTTTACAATTTGCCGGGTCCGATGTTTGTTTCTGAGTAGCTCATTCTATCCTTTTCCTTCTTCTGTTGTGCCTCGTAGCAAGTAATTTTGATGACAGCACTGGGAGGTGGGGGTACCAGGCCTTTGTCGTGGCCTGTGACGAGGTTTAGGGCCCTCACCAGGCCTTGGAAGAGGCCCGAAAGCGGGCGGAGTCTGCGGAGGGTCGTCTTCAAGAGGAGATGGCGCTTCGTGAGCGTGCAGAGGTTGAGGCGCAGAAAGCTGCCGAAGACCTCTGGGAGGTAAGGGAGTTTGCTGATGCGGCCAATGCAACCCGTGTGTCCACTGAAGGTGATGTCGACACCCTTTGGACGGTGGTGGGTATTGTGCAGCGAGAGCTGGAGGAGGCTCGGGTATCGGAGGGGGCACTGCGTTCAAAGTGCCAGCAGTTAAATGTACTTGCATTGGAGGTGGCCCGGATTATTTCTGATGCTTTCAGCGGCCTTGGGGTTCGGTGCCCGCCACTACCCTCCGACTCGGAGGCGTTGGTTATGCCGCTCTTCTGGCTTCGATCTGCCACGAATGTCATGGTTAGAGCCTCGGAGGTCTATGTGAGGTCCAGCGCTCGTGTGGCTGCTATGCTTCAGCTGACCCTGCTGCACCAAGCGGGGGTTGGTCCCTTCGAAGCATTGAAGCGATATGTGCCGGACTCTGTGGTCGAGGGTTTTCGGCCAGAGGCACCTCCGGCAGAGATTCGCGAGCCCTGGAGAGCTTCCGCCATGGCGTATGGGCGAAGCATGGCTGGAGCATGACGTTGCGCTACATGGTAGGTCAAGTGACTCCGGGTGCCTCAGTGAGCCTTCATCCGGATTCTTCGTTGGGAGGTCCGACCCTTCATACGGAGCCCACAGGCGCAGCGTGGCCCTCTGGAGGTTCGTCATCTGGCGCTATTGCCCTGCCAGAGCAGTCTCCCTGCGTGGATGCTCTAGAGGTGTAGCTCTACCGCAGGCTGTATTTTGTTTTCTTTTCTTTCCCGAGGGGGGCAAAGTTTTAGCATGTTGACTACCCCCTTTTGCTTCATGTATATGGGATTTTCCTTGTTTGATGGAACCACATCTGTCTTCTTGTGGTTTGCCTGTGTTGTTTCTAGAATGTTTGTGCCATTGAGTTTAACTGGAGTCTGATTTGCGTGTATAGGTATGTTTCTAGAATGTTTGTGCCATTGAGTTTAACTGGAGTCTGATTTGCGTGTATAGGTATGGTGGCCCGAGGCCGAAGGAGGCATCATATGTATCTTGGATAGTGCCTTCGGGGAGGGATCGAGACCGTCCGGAGCATCAGGGGTTATTCCATCCGTTTGACAATGGAGTCGCTACGTTATGCCCCGCGATTTTGAGGGGCGTATTGATCCGCAGGTGGCCTCCGATGTCTTGGTCAAAGTCGAGCTGGAGGATCACCTTGTGTTTGCTCTGGATGTATATTTTGTTGCAAAGGATGACTGGTGTGCAGCTCGAACAGCCCGGGAGGTTGTTGGCTCATGTTCCCGACAACGCTTTGTCCTTCCCCAGGGTTCGGATAGAAGAGTGCCTTCAAAAATTCTTGAGCCAGTTCTAGACGAGATGAAGATGGAGGAGGTACAAGCCATGGAGGCCTCACTGGAGGGGCAGGAGGAGGAAGAGCTAGATTTCTCGACCTTCGACTCACATCCTTTTCCAGCAGATCCTTTGTCTTCCCGAGGCTGAGTCTCTATTTCAGGCAGTAGCTCTTTTCGCGGAGGGGGCTCGTGTCGGCCTCCTGTGTGTAGTTGCCAAGGACGACTCTCCAGGTCCCGCGGTGTTCCCAGGAGGCGTGGCAGTCGGGCACCCTCATCTTCCCGTAGTGTTACAAGGAGGCGCAGCAGGCTAGCAAGTTTGTTGGGCACAGATTCGATGTAAAACGGCTAGCTGTATGCAAAAACTCTTTGTATGTTATGTATGTATAACTTGCATTGTGTTAGCTTGTTGTTTTCCTTCTTTCTCTCTCTTTTTTTTATGATTGATCATATCGACGCTTCGCCTGTGCCCCTTATCCCAGCACCTTCGCATCCTATGGCTGCTTAGCGGCCACATAGTGTGAGATTCGAGGGCCATTGCGTTGCAGTAGGTGTCTTCATGGGTTTTGTGTGGATTTTTTTTTGTACCTTCGGAGAGGACTGAACCTAGGGCCCCCTACACATAGTACTTGCGGAGGGTCTCCTCATTCCAACTGTGTTCGAGGAGGTCCCTTCTATATCGGGCAGGCCGTATGAGCCGGGCCTGTTAGACTTGAGGACCAGGAATGGGCCTTCCCATTTGTTGCGCAACTTTCCCGGAGCTAGGGCACGTCGAAGTATTAGTTCACCGGGTTTGAAGTTTCATGGTGCAACCCTCATATCGTCCCAGGCCTTAGCTTTCTTGATGTAGTGATCGAGATTCTGAATGGCATGGAGGCACGTGCCTTCGGTGAGGTCGAGGGAGAGCTCCCTTCCTCCGTTAGTTTGTGGAAGATGTACCTTGAGTGAGGACCCCTTGACCTCTGTGGGGGACATGGACTTGTCTCCATACAGGAGGCGGAAGGGTGTGAACCCGGTGGCCCGCATGACAGTGGTGCAACCTTGGAAAGTTCCTCGACCCATAGGCCTCGAGCTAAGCAGACGAAGCGGCGATTTAGACAAGAGAGGATGCTGTCGTTTGCCCTTTCGACGGAACCATTGGACTGAGGGTCTTGAACTGCTACGAAGCATAATTTGATGCCGAGGTCATCGCAGAATTGTCTAAAAGGCCCGGAGTCGAATTGTGTGCTGTTGTCCACCGTGAGCTGTCGCGGGACGCCGATGTGGTAGATTATGTTCTTCCAGAAGAATTTTTGGACATTCTTTGACGTGATTGCCATGAGGGGTTCGGCCTCGACCCATTTGGAGAAGTACTCCAATGCCACCACTGCGTACTGAAAGTTGCCTTTGGCACGGGGGAATGGACCGATGAGGTGCATACCGCAATGAGCCAGGGGCCAGACTGGGGCGATTGGTTGCAAGGGAGTTGGGGGTCGGTGGCTTCGGCGAGCCATCCATTGGTATTCTTGGCATGTGCGAACGAGGTCTTCTGCATCGGAAATGATCGTAGGCCAATGGAGCCCCTGGCGAAGTGCCTTACTAGCTAGGGCATGAGACGCTAGATGATTGCCGCAAAGGCCTTCGTGTATCTCCTGAAGGAGGTTGGCTCCTTCTTGTTTAGTAATGCAGTGAAGGAGGGGAGCGTAGATACCTGTTTTGTAAAGGGCGCCATTTATGAGACGGTAGCCCCTGGCGCAATGATGGATGCGATGGAGCACAATCGGTCGTTCGGTTCTTCTGTTCCTTGTACGAAAGATAGGAGGGGAGCCCTCCAGTCCGTGGCTTCGATCCGGAGGATGGCGGTGGCCGTTTCGTCAAGAGCACTAGTGGTCGAATGGTGTAGAGTCTCGAGGAAGGTGCCTATCGGTGGGTTCAACAAACTGATAAATGGTGAAACTATCTAAAACAAAATAATATAAGCCAAACCCGAGCCTAAACTATGACGGCTACTGTGTATATATATAGGGGGAAGTGAGAAGGTCAACCTAGTGTTGTGCAGCTGTGGAAAGAGACGTGCACAACCTAGACTTCGACCCCAACATGATTACAAGAGCCGACAAGATCCAAAACAGTGACACAGAAATTTAATCCCAGGAAGAGCAAATTTTGCCCAAAACGGTGCACAACCTAAACTCCCATCACTATGATCTCAAGAAGAACAAATTTTGCCCAAAGAAATTTGGTAAGTATGGTAGCGGAGACAAGAAGAAGTGCTATAATTGTGGTAACCTTGGTCATATATCATATGATTACCCTCATCCCGACAAGAGAAACTAGAACAAGTCTAAGAAGATTGATGCAATTGAGAATCTGGACAAGCACAAGAAGAAGGATCAAGAAAAGAGGAAGAAGAAGCTCTTCAAAAAGAAGGGTGAAGGATGCATGGCCTATGTTAGGGAAAAATAGACCAGCCTGAGGATAATGGTTGACGATCGCAATCAAAGGTCCCTTCTAAGCCTTCGGTCTCCGGACCCTCAGCGGGAGGCCTAGCCCTCGGAGGCTACGGACCCCTTCGGGCCACCTCTCCGGCACGTATGTGGCCTTCTGAAGACTCAAAGCTGCAGCAAGTCCCTCTAGAACCTTTGGCATCCAGGCTCTCAGTAGGAGGCCTTATCCCTGGAGGCTGCTGACCCCTTCGGGCCAGCTCTCCGACATGTACTTGGCCTTCCAAAGACTCGAAGCTACAGCAAGTCCCTCCAGAGCCTTCAGCTTCCGGACTCTCAGCAGGATGCCTTATCCCCAAAGGCTGTGGAACCCTTTAGGCCACCCCTCCAGTGCCCATGCGGCCTTTCAAAGCCTAAAGATGTAGTCGGCCTTCGGAGATAATATCAGGGAAAAAAGGACACCCCCCTGTAGCCGACATAACGCGAGGTGACGGTTGATTAATGCTAGTGCCAGTGGTGCTTATCCTGACACCCCAATGCGATGAAAGTCCTCCTGACACCCCCGACTGAGCGGCGTCGGGCCGCAATTGGCAACCGGTCACCCCTTAGGGGGCAGGCAGCACAATAGTTACCACGGTAGATATTTATCTTCTACATGGGGTAAAAAGTAGTTATCTAGGATAAGGCCCTATAATTCGTTCAGGTTCTAGATATTTGTACATCATGATAACTTGTACACTAAGCTACGTACCACCCTATAAATAGGGGGTCGTGGTCATCTAGGAAAGAGAGGTCACAAGGAGAACGCTCAAGGCAACATATAGGACACAGAGCTGCCCAAGCGCTAAACCACACTGTGATACTCCCCACAGGCCGATCCATTTTTCTACTATCAATATATTTGTTGTGTTCCTTCCTCTCAAACTTTGTCTCCAAACTTGTGTCTCGTCCTTAGAAGAAACTCTCACCGTACTTGCTGGGGCAAGATGATATCTTGCTCCAACAGTGGCGCCATCCATGGGGATCCGAACACAGAAGTGTTAAAGAGAGGTAGGAATCCACCAGAAAAACCACCAATGCGCTGGCCGCCATATCCAGCATTGCAACCATGCAGCCATATGCGTGGCTGCCTCAGCCATAAAAACCACGTGTACCCTCCAACCCATTTGTCGTATGGGATGGCGTTCCTCAGGCCTTGACCGACCTAGAACCTTGGGTCGGTATGATAACTCCAGACGGCATAGAGCCCTTCCAGCCTATTCATGACGAAGACCTCGTTGCACCAAGAGAGGTCGCGGTCGAGGTTGCAGCCAAGCAGGTTGCTTTCTAGTAGTTCTAGGTGGTCAAACCCAGGAATGTTCCGACCAGGACTTGGTCCCAAGGTATCTCCTTCGATAGCACTTGGGATGCCCTGGGCGAGCCAACATCTTCAGAGAATCTGTCCACCCAGCGTCCTCCTCGGGCCCCTCCGGCGAAAGAAGGTTCCGAGGAGGCACAAGGCTCCGGAGTGTGGAAAACCCACCAGCGCCCCCGACGCCGCCCTCGTTATGCCAACTGCGCGCAGAAGACCTCAAGTCCACCTCGTCCAGGGAGGCGTACTAGGAGTCACTTTAGCTCTGAACACCAGTTCACTGGACAACCTCGATGGTCTCCAGAAAGGAAAGGAGACCATGGGGAAACCACAGGCTCCAGGACACACGGCCCTCTACAATGACCTCAACATTAGCCACAAGCTCCGATACCCCCGGAGGCATACGGGTGCATCCTGCACGGACCAAGGTACGGCCACAACAC
The DNA here is from genome assembly GCF_958298935.1 of Phragmites australis. NCBI lineage: Eukaryota > Viridiplantae > Streptophyta > Magnoliopsida > Poales > Poaceae > Phragmites > Phragmites australis. The sequence continues at coordinate 17,306,998 of NC_084929.1, forward strand.
CAACGACTCCCAAACCCTCACGACCTTCTGTGAGGAGTATCTCGGAAGACAAGCAGGATACTTGGCCATAGAGGGAACCAACGAAGGATGGCACAGGGGTCAGAAGCCTAGGGCAAACTCCCGGGCAAATCCCTAGCCCCTAACCCCGCTCCACAGCCACTGACTCCGCAAACACCTGTGCAATATCCCAACGACGAGGACTAAGTAGGAGAACGCCGTTGCCAGGCTCCGAACGGATTACCTCCAAAGCCAGGCAAAGCTAAGGGCAGAGGGGTTCGAGGACCACCTCTCCCGACCAGGCTTCGGCTCCACCTCCGACACACGCTATCGCTATGCTTTGGACGGGTTACCCCTAGCGCTGGGCAACGGCTAAGGGCCGAGGGGGTCGAGGACCACCTCTCCCAGCCTAGCCATAGGCTTCGAGGCCTTTAAGCCTCATAATAGAGGCCTTATTCTAGCAAAGGTATGCCCACTATTACCTATCGATAGTTTACCTAGCTGGTCTATCTTTCATACAGTACGATCAAAATTTGTTGGAGTAGTATAACTTAAGTTACATCTTCATTTGACATGATTTATATGAATAGTCGTCTGACCTAGCTATGTCTTACACTGCAATTAGCTGCTTATTGCCAGCAATAGACTGCAAAACTTAAGTAGTACATAACCATGCAAAACCCACGCCTATAGCTACGCCTCATGCCTCGATCACCCAGAGGGCAGATTATGCCAAGGTGTCCTGGAAGGCATTGCATAGCCCTAGTAGTGTTGAAAACATGCCCCGGGGGATGTCCTCGGAGGTGGAGATGCGGTACTCTGAGGAATGCTGTCATAAGGAATTCTTGTTGCATGACATGCCTACAACCGCAGCAGCTTCCGACACACCATCACAAGCTCCGGGTGGATTACCTCCAGAGCTGAGCAACGGGTAAGGGCCGAGGGGTCGAGGACCACCTCTCCCATCTGGCCTTAGACTTCGCCTCCAACGCGCTGTCACCAGGCTCCGGATTGATTACCTCCGGAGCCAGGCAGCAGCTAAGGGCAAAGGGCATCAAGGACTACCTCTCCCGTCTAGTCTTCGGCTTCACCTCCAACGCGCCATCGCTAGGCTCCGGATGGATTATCTCTGGAGCCGAGCAGCGGCTAAGGGCCGAGGGGGTCGATGACCACTTCTCCCGTCTGGCCTTTGGCTTTGCCTTCGACACACTGTCGCCAGGCTCCAGGCGGATTACCTCCGGAGCCGGGCAGCGGCTAAGGGCCGAGGGGGTTGAGGACCACCTTTCCAGTCTAGTCTTCACCTTCACCTCCGACGCACTGTCACCAGGCTCTGGATGGATTATCTCCCGAGAAGGGCAGCGTCTAAGGGCCGAGGGGGTCGAGGACCACCTCTCCTATCAAGTCTTCAGCTTCGCCCCTGACATGCTATCGCCAGGCTCTAGATGGATTACCTCTAGAGCTGGGCAGTGGCGAAGGGCCGAGGGGCTCGAGGACCCCCTCTCCCGTCTAGCTTTCAGCTCTGACATGCCATCGCCTGGCTCCAGGCAGATTACCTTTAGAGCCGTGCAGCAGCTAAGGGCCAAGGGGGTCGAGGACCGCATCTCCCGTGTTGTCTTTGGCTTTGCCATCGACACGCCGTCACTAGGCTTTGAACAGATTACCTCTGGAGCCAGCCAGCGGCTAAGGGTCTAGGGGGTTCAAGACTACCTCTCCCGTCTACTCTTCGGCTTCACCACCGACGCACCATCACTAGGCACCGGACGGATTACCTCCAAAGTCACGTAACAGCTAAGGGTCGAGGGAGTTAAGGACCACCTCTCCCATCTAGCCTTCGGCTTTACCTCCTACGCACCATCGCCAGGCTCCAGACAGATTTCATCTGAAGCTGGGCAGCAGCTAAGGATTGAGGGGGCTGAGGACCACCTCTCCCGTCTAGCCTTTGGCTTTATATCTGACACACTATAGTCAGGCTTTAGATGGATCGCCTCCGAAGCTGGGCCGCAGTTTAACACCCTGATTTTCAGATTTCTCAAATTTCTGAAATTTTCTAAGATTATTGAATAGCTTCTCTAGTAGTATAGGTTTAAAACCTATTTTCGGAATCAATCAATTAATATAGGTTATTATTTTGTGTGCATTGCATGCTGAGTTTTGTTAGGAGTCAGGTAAATACATTCGAGTCCCTTTTTTTCTCTTTGGCGTTTTGAGTGAAAAAGATTTTGTAAAGGTTTTTACAAAACTCAGTAGTGAATAAGGTAAGGATCTTAATGGTTGGAATTGAAAATCCTTGAATTCATCATCTATTCAATCCTTGATCATACTTGATCCTTCTCAAGTTCAATTCAAATCTTATCTAAATCTTTGTTTAAAGTCAATGTCTCTCGTCTTTCTCAAAATTCTACCCAAATCCAAAATCAAATTCCTTATCTACTCATATTCTTGTTCAACCTCATCCTTTTTATTTCTTTTAAATTCACTCCAAGCTCAATTCAAATTCAAACCCTATTCAAATTTCTCTGCAAAAGTTTTTTTCTCAAGCCTAGATATACCTAAAGTGTCTTTAGGCTCAATCTTGCTCAATCTTGCTCAAGATAGCATTTTCAGAAGTTCCAATGACTACCAAAGTTGTAGATCTTTTCGAGTACTACAGATTAAAGCAAGGTGAGGACCCCTTCTTCTCCTCCCTTACTACTGTTTTATCATCATACTAAGTCCCTAGCCAAGCCCTAGCCCCAGCCAAAGCCTGATCTACACCGCCACGGTCATGGCCGTCGCGGACAACCGTGGGACAGCCATTGCCAACCACAGCATGTCGCAGCCATCACCAGTCTCATCTCCGTTGATCGTTCTTCCTCTCAGTGGATGATCTACCCAAAATATGCCATAGCATTGTGTTCCCCAGATATATGAACATCTCTGTTTCAACGGTTCCTCAAAATTCATAGCCAATCTCTGGCAACGCGAGCGTCCTCATTCCTGCATCTATTCACGGTCACCACCAAACCTAGCAGCAATCATCGCTGTTTTGCCACTACCTCGGATGACCCCTTACAAAACCAACCATACCGCTGAGTTAGTCTATCCGCGTTCTACGCCATGCTTCCCTCGTTTCACTGAAACACCACTGAAGCCGACATCGATGTTTGTGGCCACATGCTCGATCGCCATCTCCGACGAAACCCGAACCACCACCGCTACATAAAGTCACCAGTAGTATCCTTAACCTAGAAGCACAACCTTCAGCCTTTTTGATCCATCATAGGTGGTCGATACTATATCTCAGCGTATCCCTTCTTTAATCCAAAATGTTACTTGCATAGCATGCCAAGTTAGCGGCACATTATTCTCCTTAGCCTAGTCAGTGAAGTCTGGTATGCCCTACACATCTTAAATCTTGCGCAATGATGTTGTCAAGTCTGACACAGTGATTGTGCAATAAATTCTTTTCCTATAGGATGATAACTCCAGTAAACTAGTTATTCCGTTTCATCCTTATGTTAATTGCTATAAGAGTTTAACGTTTATTCTATTAAAGTATTGCTTTTTTTACTTCACTTGTGACGTCCTTATGTGTGTTGAACTTCCTGGGCACACATAAGTTGCATCTGGTTTTGGCCGTTAAAACCAGGTGTGACAAGCAGCTAAGAACCCGAAGGGTCGCGGACCACCACCCGAGCTGGTCCCCAAAGGTTCCAGATGGACTTCGTTGGGTCGGAAATCTGGAACAAATTTGGAAGAAGGCCCTAGCAACGCCGAACCAGATGGACTTCTGACGTCATGTTCTACCATCTTTCCCGTTGAACTTAACAAAATCAGGGACCTTAAACCCACATGGATATGGAATTGTGTCACAATAATTAGGGTATGGTTTTTGATAACCACATGATTCACCTTTGAGTGCTGCCCCAACTGTTCCCTCAAAATATTAGTCATTTGCTCTTTGATGCTTTCATGCCCAAAAAGTGTTTCGGCCATAGGCTGATTGGATGACGCATTAGCTGTGGTTGTGGCCCAAAAGATTGTTGTTGTGGCGTATCATGAGAGTGTGAAGTCAAGTGTTGCATATGTGGAGTATTTTGTGAAGGCACATTGAAGTAAGTATCCGACAATGGACCATAGGGTATGCTGGTACCTTGTGGGGGTATAGGAGGTGTGCTATATGCCACGGTGTTGTAAGGAACTAATGGCATACTTGCTCAAATTTCAGCAGCCCGGCTATTGGCCACGTACTAAACCAGACTAGCTATGCTACATGAAGTAGTCGGAACCCGAAAAACAAATGAGGACACCTCCAGCTTGCTAGTACTCAATGTATTAAATGGAGGCATTACCATACCAACCGGACCAACATTGGGTTGGCTATGAGTTTGTTGCATTGGCATATTTTGTTTTGTAGGCAAAGGTGTTGCAAATTGTGCCGATGGAACTAATGGTGTTGTCTGAAATTGATTACCATCGTTGGAATTTGTGGTGCTAGCATCATGTAGTTGGGGCTATTTTTTACCTTTTTCATCTTGCAATTCAATAAACAAAGCCCTAACATGACTAGACAGTACATGATCTAGACTTTTAACCAATGTTTCAGAATTATTGAACATAGCAGCACCAACAGACTGATCTACCATATGCGCAATGTGCTCTGTGAAATAATGAGTAGAATCACTTACATCGGTCTTTACCTCATGCTTGCCGTGGATGATTGAAATCGGATCGCCCCTCTTGATGACACCTTGACGTGTTTTCTGATAGCATGCAAGCATCATCTTCTCAACCTCCCGCTTTTGAGCTTCAATAGCTTGGCGATCCTCCTCGGGAAGCTCTTCAAGCGTAGGTGAGATGATATTGTCCATGTTGATTTCGGCTCCCTCCTCCTTAGACATGGCGCAACAGCGTACAAAGGGTGTCGACGCCGAAACCCTAGGTATGGATGTTGATGGAGAACCGTCGGTCCCTAGTGGAGTCGCCAATTTGTGTTAGCACAGAATTAGGTAACACCTCACCAACACGATTTCCGTCAAGGATAGTTGTCACTTTTCGTAGTGACACGTGACATGTTTACAAGCAAACAAGCAAAGGTTTCGACCGGAAACCTTGGAGATCGCCGCTCGGATGATTTATGAGCAAATCGATAAAGAACGATCACCCGAATGATAGGGATTTGAAGTAGCAGTGAAGAACTAATCGTAAATTGCAAGAAAGTAAAGGCTAAACAAAAAGTAGATGCAATAGATGCGATTGATTGATGGATATGCAATCTGCCTCCACCCCTCTTCTATTTATAAGGGGGGTATGGTCTTGACCCTATGGAATCAAAGTAGGACTCTATTCCAACCCTAAACACGCTCTGTTCAGCCAAAATCACGAAAGAGATCCGAACAAATCCACAAATCCACTTTGATTCAGTTTCGGACTGAACACTGGATGGTCCAATGAGAACAAACTCCAATACACCGGACCACCCGGTGAGTTCACTCAGCCGAAACTCTAAGACTCGGTCTTACACACACCGGATATTTTGACGTCATGTTTATACTCACTGGAGCATGTCACCGGACCAATATTTGCAGAGAGCAAAATTTTGCAAAGTTTTCCTTTTGAACACACCAGATGATCTGACGATCATCAAAGACCTCTCTGGACAATTTTCACCAGAGAACATTTTTCGGCTAAAAACCTTCTTCTTCTCACCGGATAGTCCGGTGGTACCCCGGAATCTCCACCGAACCATTTCTTCCAGCGAGCAAGTTTTTGGTGCAAATTTACCTTCAATACACCGGATAGTCCAGTGATACCCCGGAATCTCCACCAGACTATTTCTTCCACAAAGCAATTTTTCGGCACAAATTGATCTTCTACACACCGGATAGTCCGACGTTTTCACTGTATCATTCACCAGACTATTTTATATAGAGGGCATGTTTTACGGCACCAAATTCCAACTATAAGCACCAGATAGTCCAGCGTTCAATGAGCCCCTCATCGGACTATTTGTTTCAAAAAGCATTTCTTCTGGCCGAAATCGAACTATAAGCATCGGATTGTCTAGTGATGACATGGCATTGATCACAGACTATCCGGTATATACAAAAAACCTGGTCATGCCATTTTTTGCTATCAACAGAGGCCTTATTCCCAGAGGCTGCGGACCTCTTCGGGCCACCTCTCTGGCACGTATATGGCCTTCCGAAGACTCGAAGCTACAGTAAATCCCTCCAGAGCCTTCGGCCTCTGGACTCTCAGCAGGAGGCCTTATCATCGGAGGCTGCGGACCCCTTTGGGCCACCCCTCTAGAGCCCATGCGGCCTTCCGAAGCCTAAAGAAGCAGTCGTCCTGACACCCCCGACAAAGCGGTGCCCGGCCCCAATTTGCAACCGGCTCACCCCTCAGGGGGCAGGCACCATAATAGTTACCACAATAGATATTTTTCTTTTATGTAGGGTAAAAAGTAGTTATCCAGGATAAGATCCAGTAATTCAGCCAAGTCCTAGATATTGGTACATCATGATAACTTGTACACTAAGCTATGTACTACCCTATAAATAAGGGGTCGTGATCATCTGGGAAAGAGAGGTCAAGAGGAGAATGCTCACGGCAACACACAAGACACAGAGGTACCTAAGCGCTAAACCACACTATGATACTCCCCCAAACCGATCCATTTTTCTACTATCAATACATTTATGGTGTTCCATTCTCTCAAACTTTGTCTCCAAGCTTGAGTCTCCTCCTTAGAAGAAACTTCCGCTGTACTTGCTGGGACAAGATGATCTCTTGCTCCAACAGCCTATATTATTGGTGAATGGGTCTCTGGCAAAAGCTCAAGTGATGATTCAAGCGATGATGAAGATAACAACTTTGCGGGCCTCGTCATCACCAATGATGATCCAGCTCTACCTCCACCACTGCCTCATGGCAAAAGGTAACAACAAGGTGAGTAGTGAGGATGATGGTAGTAGTAGTGATGATGATGGTCTTTCTCCTAATGATTTATCTAAGCTCATTAATGACTATGCTACTATCATCAAGAAACAAAAAGCTAAAATCAAGTCTCTTGAAAATGCTAATGCTATGCTTAGTTCTAATCATGATGAGTTGCTTGCTAAATACAATGATGTGCTTAAGTAACATGATGAAGTAGTTACATCTAGCAAGTCTATTGAGGCTAGTAGCAAGAGGCAAAAGCTTGAGCATATTGACTTGAAATGCAAATATCAAGAACTTGAGTTTGCTTATGATGCCATTGATCCTAGCATGAATGAATTGCCCACTATTGATGTTGTTAAGGTCAATGCGTCTACTTCTTGTGATGATCTTCTTGCTATACCACGCTCCTCTTCTTGTGATAGTATATCATCTTCTAAGACTAACCATTCAAGGGAGCAAGAGCTCAAAGAGAAGATTGCAAATCTCAATTCATGTGTGGCCCGGTTGACTAGGGGGTACAAGCACAAGGAAATTCTTATGAAGAATGCATTGTACTACAACAAGAGAGGCCTTGGACGCTTCCCCAACCTGGTGGATAAGATCATCAAGTCACCGAAGATCAACAATTGCTTCATTAAGGACGTTGGTTCATATTGCCAACATTGTGAAGTCACCGGTCACCACACAAGTCACCCCTTCCTACTTTGCCTTCTAAGTACAAGTCTACATTCAATGATCACCATTTTCTATTGCATAAACTTAAAAGTGAGAAAGCCATGGCTACATTCATTGGAACTAAATCTAAGGAAAAGCTTCCTAGGCAAATTTGGGTGCCTAAAGCTCTTGTGAGTCACTTCAAAGGTACCAAACTTTGTTGGGTATCTAAACAAAAAACTTGATCCATGTGTGTAGGTGAACTACAAAGCCGGTGGTAAGCACTGGGTGCTTGATATTGGATGCACACAACATACGACCGATAATGTAAAGATGTTCACCTCACTAGAAGATGATGTGGGAGATCATGAAAAAGTCACCTTTGGTGATAACTCTAAGGCAAATGTGGTAGGTTTGGGTAAGATAGCAATCTCCAATGATCTCTCTACTTTAAAGGTAGCTAGCTATAAATGCTTATTTTAAATGTTTTTAAGATAACTACCCTATTTAGTATTTACTTTTCATATAAGCGAGACATATTATGAAAATCTTATCGCCAATGGTGATGTCTCTCTACAACTACTAGGCTTGGATGCTTGGCAACAATATATATAACCATGTGAAAATTTAGACATACTGAAGGCTAGTTGGTTTAGAGGTACCCAGTAACACCCACCTCACAAGATTTGTATGTGTAATATATACTTATTCCAATCTATCTTAGGTCTATATATCTGATTTATAGTTTTTCATTCTTAATTTTATGGCACAGACAATTACGAAACATACTTGCATAAAAAAGATCAAAGGATGCCATATCTTATCCAATACTTTTCTTATTTCTTATTTCTAATTAGTCACATGCCCAAACATGTGAAACTTATTGTTAGATTACAACTCATATATAATCTAGAGGGAGGCACCACTAGCAAAGATTTGCTGCCTATAGGCAGCGGGGGTCGCCAAGGCTTGTGGGTTGAAGAGTTGCTGCTCTTGTTGCCAGTAAGCAATGGGGCTCACTAGGGCCAGTGGGTTAAAGAGTTGTTGTTGCTGCTGCTGCTGGCTGTAGGCGACGAGGCTCGCCGTGGCTAGTTGGTTAAAGAGTTGTTGTTGCTGCTGCTGCTTCTGTTGTTGCTGCCAGTAGGCGATGGGGCTCACCAATGCACGTTGGCTAAGGATTTGCTGCTGCTGCTGTTGCTGCAAGTTGGCTATGGGGCTCACCACAGCAACTTGGTTGAAGATCTCCTGCTGCTGTTGCTGCTGCAAGTAGGTGGTGGTGCTTGCCATGGCCAGCAGGTTGTAGAGCTGCTGCTGCCGCCAGTTGGCCGCAGGGTTCACTGGGGCCTGTGGGTTGAAGAGCTGCTGCTGCGCTGCAATGTCCTGTATTGTCAGATGCGCCAAACTTTGCTGACGTAGGAAGTCCAGTTGTTGTTGGATGATCACAGCTGATGAGGGAGAGATGCCTACAGCGAGCTCATTCTGTAGTATGTTGTATTGCACGGATGGGTGTGTCGCTCCCAAAACACTCACCGATGGGAAGTATCGCGGAAATGTAACAGCGGAAGTGACACTTATCGAAAGAGCAAGGAAAGCAAACAACACAATTATCTTGGTTGCCATTGGTTTCGAGATTTTGGAGGTGTATTTCACTTTCTACCTTGCTACTCGTTGTCAATGGTATGAGTGATAGACAAAGGACTGATTTGGGCCCTATTTATACACACGAGTGATCATGTAGCTCCACAAGGTGTTGGCCATTGCTGGAACTCATGTTATAGGCTAGATAAGCTAGAGATGACATGGTATCTAGTCGATTTCGACATCTCCTGATCCCTTTTCTTGTAAGTATAGGAAATGTACTGACAAGATAATTTGTACTAGTGCTTGGCAAAAGTATCTTTTTGTTAGTATTTCTTGATACATGAGGAAAGGAGGTATGCTGAGTTTAACTTTACACGTGTGTGAAAGTCTTAGCCACTTAAAATTCGTTTTCTTCTGTTAAAAGTGAGTTTGTAATTTTGTGATTTGTCATGTCGATCTAGAACCTTTTTGAACTGAATTTGTCAACATGTATAATGTGTTCCACTTCCATAAGTGTAACTCACAAAAGAAATATTTCACATCCAACAAGTTTTTTCCTTGAGAGATTTGTGTTAATTCGATAGGTATCTAACTATTTGTGACCTAAGCGGGAGGTAGATTGAGTTGGCTTACCAAGGTCTCATGATCGCCATTCTTGTTAGATTGTCATCCATTTAGGTCACTAAGGGATTAAATTGTGCATGCATCTTAAATGTGATCCCACCACAATAGGTTAGGTTTAATCCCAACTAGGATCTTCCGAATCGTGAAGGGTGGCCCGGGTGTAAAAAATGCATGACTTGTGACTTACAACGCACAACTATAAGGTGTGGGATAATGATTTTCCTGGTCAATTCTAGCCATGAACTGACTAAGAAAAGCAATGATTTTCACAATTGCTTTCTTTTAGTTGGTTCGAAAATCGACTGGTATGTGGGTTACAATAAGACCGGGATAATATTTTTTTAGTAGTGTATGCGCAACCTTGTGGTGTGACTTCAATAATTGTGAGTGCCATAAATCGTTGTATAACCCTGTCCGGATCGCGACTCCCTTGTCTCTATTTTTTCCAGCACGGCTAGCTTGTGACACACCTCAAACATCTTTGTCTTTACAATGGTGTGCTCATTGTTCCCAGCGTTAAATGACAACTTGGCAACCACCAGCTAATGCTCATACACCACGGAGTTGGTCTCTCCTCCACTACCTCACAAGCCAACACTTGAGAAGGCTGATGTTGTTGCATGACTAGCAGTAACAGCCCAATTACATAACATAAATAGAATTTTATTTTTTATACAAAGAAAATAATAACCAGCTAAATAAAAACATAAAGAAGTGTATATATGTATGTATACATATATGTATATATTCACATATACAATTGCAAAGGGTTTAGCTCTTTTTTAATTTGTGTGACATACATACGTACATACATACATACATACATACACACACGTACATACATACATACAGCCGAGATAGCCTGGCCATCTCCTTTCTTTCCCCTCTCCCTTTCTCTTTCTATCTTGGGCCGTAACTAGCAGCTCTGGCCCAACTCCTATGTGAAGCACGCGGTCGACGCCTTCTTCCTCCTCTGGCCGGATTCTCCCACTCGTTGTTCCTTGTTTGAAACGGAGATGGCCGCCATGCGCAATCCGACCACGCTTGACCAGGAGATCTTTTCGAAGCCCTCAAATGAGTGCATCTGGTCCTCATGAATACATAGCCCGGCTAGTCTTGTAAAGCTCAACTCAATTATAGGATCGAATCCGAGCTAAACCCACTGGCCGAGATGAACTCAAGTTAATTTGGACTAAGTCCATTTGCGTGAACATCTGGAAGGTGCTCAGGTAGATACACCTGCCTCTCTTAGTTCTATTTCCCATTAAACCTTTTTTCAAGTGCAATTCAAATGAGATAAGCATCGTGTTACTGCTAGACTACTAAACCCTAGACGACTTGAATCCGAACACCCTGATGCCCCAACCTTTAAATAGAAGAGCCCCTAAGCCTTCCCGAAGCACCTTGCAACTTTTGCCCATCATACTGAAGCTAATCGGCCGCCGGAATGCCTTCTACACTGAGTCCCAATGGTCAAACCTGCTGCCCACCAACACCAAGCTGCAGAGAGCCTCACCGACGATGACTTGTTGCCTAGGTGAGTTCGCCTTGACCTCCTGATCTTGTTTTGCCGCACATCTTTGTGATCTAGCCACGAGAACTCACTACGGAGAGTTTTCCGGCCATCCGCCGCTGTCCCAAAGCTACCGCTGCAGCAAACCATACCGGAGTTGGGTGCGATAACATCTTAGCCGTAGAATCAATAGAGAATAGTTGAGATTAGATTAGAACAAACATTTTGAACAGATTTAATGAGCCTTAACGTCGCCGTCAGTGAGCCCTAACACAATTAGTTGGCCACATCACCCAGCCACCTCAGCCACCGACATTTCTATCCACGTCAGATTAGTGTGTAAAGTCAGCAATCTTAGTCAGCACCTGTTTTCTTTTATTTGTTTTATTTTCTATGCGGACATCATAAACCATATATATTATGAAATAATTTGTTTTTCAGTACAAAAATAGTTCTAAAAATAGGATTAAATTGGAAACTAATTTTAATAATGTTATTTAATTATGTTTAATGTTTTTATATAGTTTTAGAATTCAAATAAATACTAATATATTCTAGAAAAAAATCCTAGAAAGTCCCAGAAAATCAAACATTGCTCCAAAAAATTCTAGAAAATTTCCTAATCACATAAGTCACCCCCAGCAAACCACCGTGTTGGGGGCATCTGTCATTGGTGATGAGGAGCTTGATCGGATGGTTAGGGAGGGGAAGATTCCCTCCAGAGCCGTCGCTCGACCTCCGCTGGACGAGGAGGTCCCGAAGCCTCTGGCCCTTGAGGTCATGGTGTTTGAGGCCTTCTTCAAGGCTGGCCTGGGTTTTCCCTCGGTGTCACTGCTCGAGGAGGTGCTCCGCCACTTCTATGTGGAGCTTCCTCAGCTCCACGCCAACGCCATTACCCGCCTATTCACCTTCAAGTGGGCCATGCGGGAGGAGGGGTGCGAACGGAGGGCGAATTTCTTCGTGGCCCTCCACTTTGCGAGCTGCCAGCCAAAGTTGATCATGTTCGAGGGGACGAAGAGGCCCCTCAGCTTCGGGAGTGTCAATTTCCAGATACAGCTGCAGTATCGCAATGCCTTCCCAGCAAAGGCTATCAATGGTAGGTGGTATACCAGCTGGTTGCAGCAGTGGTTCTATTACAATGCCGGCCTTGCATCACCCCTTCACTCTAAAAATCGGGATATTGGGTATGTTCTGGAGCCAGAGATGGGGATTACGAACAATCAGTTTGCCTTATAGCTGGCCCTTCTCTAGAGGGTGGCTAAAAAGATGAGCATGCATGACCTCGTGGAGGAGTTCACCATGTTGCGCATTCGGCCCATTCAGATGGGCTGGAACTGCGTCTTCGAGCAAGGTGCAGAAGAATGGCCAAAGTTGTACTCTGGCCCACCCGTCAGTGTTGGTGACTTCTCATTGTAATTTGGTTTTTGATCTGCAGATGTGAGCATTCTTTTTCTTTTAGAGAGCTGCCTCCCGTAGGAGTGCGCGGTGAAGATTGCGGAGGTGATCCTGGGCCCCCCTACTTACATGGAGCGTGAGCAACGGGTGGTCCTAGCACAGATCTAGGAGCGATACAACCGTGTCTACTTTCATCTCGGAGTGGGGGCTCCGGCATGACGGGATCCTCCAGAGCCTAAGGTCGCTGGAAAATGAGGGCATGCAGCCCCCCAATTCGTGCGAGGATAATCCATGCCTGGCAGCCATCTGTCTCCGGAGGCTCGCATACTGGTTCAACTGCCGAGTCATCCTAGGTGCCCCTGGTTCGCAAGAATCGTGTGAGGAGGGTTGGGAGTGTGAGCGACCAGTTCGGAGGCGAGGGTCAGTTTGGCGCTGAAGACCGAGGAAAGGGTCGGGTCTCCTCGGATATTGCGGGTCTTGGCCAGAGCCGATGGAGAGGTGTGGCCTCCGTGGACTATGATTTTGGTTTCATCGGTTCAGACGTCAAGGATGTTACGGGCCCTCCTGTAAGAGGTTCGGAGGAACTAGGTGGGGTGTTGTTTGCTTCGTTAGCCATATCCTATTTCAGTCGTGCATCGGGATCTTGATTTGTGTTTCCTTCATTTTTTTTAGAGACCTTCCAGGTGGATGCGTCCTTGACTCCACCCCCAAGGCCCCAGAGGCCCAGCAGGGATTGTTGACTCATTCGGAGGGGTCTCTAAAGGCCGTCCTGGGGGACGTGGCTTCGTTTCTACGGAGCCCCGAGCCAGTTGGTGACCTGTCCTTGGTGGCTGGTGCTGGAGATACCGTGCCCTCTACTGAGGCTCCCTTTCGAGCGGTCGACGGGGGCCCTGGCCTCGAGGTCTTGACCCTGGACGACTTCATACTGCGCTCGGAGGCGTTAAGGTCCTTCGCTGCGGCCTCCTCTCTTCTCCGGAGTAGAGAGGTCGAGCAATCATTGGCCCAGCGTCCTTTGGAGGAACTAGAGGTGCGGTAGGTAGCGGCGGCCCTTCAGCTTAGTAGTATTGGTTACAATTTGCCAGGTCCGGTGTTTGGTTCTGAGTAGCTCATTCTATCCTTTTCCTTCTTCTACTGTGCCTCGTAGCAAGTAATTTTGATGACGGCACTGGGAGGTGGGGGTGGTAGGCCTTTGTCGTGGCCTGTGATGAGGTTGAGGGCCTTCACCAGGCCTTGGAAGAGGCATGAAAGTGGGCGGAGTCTGCGGAGGGTCGTCTTCAAGAGGAGATGGCGCTTCGTGAGCGTGCAGAGGTTGAGGCGCAGAAAGCTGCCGAAGACCTCCAGGAGGTGAGGGAGTTTGCTGATGCGGCAAATGCAACCCGTGTGTCCACTGAAGGTGATGTCGACACCCTTTGGGCGGTGGTGGATAATGTGCAGCGAGAGCAGGAGGAGGCTCGGGTATCAGAGGGGGCACTGCATTCGGAGTGCCAGCAGTTAACTGTACTTGCATTGGAGGTGGCTAGCTGTATGCAAAAACTCTTTGTATGTTATGTATGTATAACTTGCATTGTGTTAGCTTGTTGTTTTCCTTATTTCTCTCCTTTTTTTTATGATTGATCATATCGACACTTCGCTTGTGCCCCTTATCCCAGCACCTTTGCATCCTATGGCTGCTTAGTGGCCACAGAGTGCGAGATTCGAGGGCCATTGCGTTGCAGTAGGTGTCTTCATGGGTTTTGTGTGGAGTTTTTTTTGAACCTTCGGAGAGGACTGAACCTAGGGCCCCCTACACATAGTACTTGCGGAGGGTCTCCTCATTCGAACTGTGTTCGAGGGGGTCCCTTCTATATCGGCCAGGCCGTAGGAACCAGGCCTGTTAGACTTGAGGACCAGGTATGGGCCTTCCCATTTGTTGCGCAACTTTCCCGGAGCTAGGGCACGTCAAAGTACTAGTTCACCGGGTTTGATGTTTCATGGCGCAACCCTCGTATCTTACCAGGCCTTAGTTTTCTTGATGTAGTGATCGAGATTCTGAATGGCATGGAGCCACGTGCCTTCGGTGAGGTTGAGGGAGAGCTCCCTTCCTCCGTTAGTTTGTGGAAGTTGTACCCTGAGTGAGCACCCCTTGACCTTTGTGGGGGTCATGGACTTGTCTCCATACAAGAGGCAGAAGGGTGTGAACCTGGTGGCCCACGTGATAGTGGTGCGTAGAGACCACAAAACCTTGGAAAGTTCCTCGACCCATAGGCGTCGAGCTAAGCAGATGAGGTGGTGATTTAGACAAGAGAGGATGTTGCCATTGGCCCTTTCGATGGAACCATTGGACTGAGGGTGTCGAACTGCCATGAAGCATAATTCGATGCCGAGGTCATCGCAGAATTGTCTGAAAGGCCCGGAGTCGAATTTTGTGTTGTTGTCCACCGTGAGATGTCGTGGGACGCCAATGTGGCAGATTATGTTCTTCCAGTAGAATTTTTGGACATTCTTTGACGTGATTTCCATGAGGGGTTCGGCCTCGACCCATTTGGAGAAGTACTCCAATGCCACCACTACGTACTAAAAGTTGCCTTTGGCACGGGGGAATGGACCGATGAGGTGCATACCGCAATGAGCCAGGGGCCAGACTAGGGCGATTGGTTGCAAGGGAGTTGGGGGTCGGTGGCTTCGGCGTGCCATCCATTGGCATTCTTGGCATGTGCGAATGAGGTCTTCTGCATCGGACATGATCGTTGGCCAATGGAGCCCCTGGCGAAGTACCTTACTAGCTAGGGCATAAGGCGCTAGATGATTGCCGCAAAGGCCTTCGTGTATCTCCCAAAGGAGGGGAGCGCAGATACCTATTTTGTAAAGGGCGCCATTTAGGAGACGGTAGCCCCTGGCGCGATGCTGGATGCGGTGGAGCACAATCGGGTCGTTCGGTTCTTCTGTTCCTTGTACGAAAGATAGGAGGGGAGCCCTCCAGTCTGTGGCTTCGATGTGGAGGATGGCGGTGGCCGTTTCGTCAAGAGCACTAGTGGTCGGATGGTGTAGAGTCTCGAGGAAGGTGCCTATCGGTGGGTTCAACAAACTGATAAATGGTGAAACTATCTAAAACAAAATAATATAAGCCAAACCCGAGCCTAAACTATGACGGCTACTGTGTATATATATAGGGGGAAGTGAGAAGGTCAACCTAGGGTTGTGCAGCCATGGAAAGAGGCGTGCACAACCTGGACTCCGACCCCAACATGATTACAAGAGCCGACAAGATCCAAAACAGTGACACAGAAATTTAATCCCAGGAAGAACAAATTTTGCCCAAAACGATGCACAACCTAAACTCCCATCACTATGATCTCAAGAAGAACAAATTTTTCCCAAAGAAATTTGGTAAGTACGGTAGCGGAGACAAGAAGAAGTGCTATAATTGTGGTAACCTTGGTCATATATCATATGATTACCCTCATCCCGACAAGAGAAACAAGAACAAGTCTAAGAAGATTGATGCAATTGAGAATGAGGACAAGCACAAGAAGAAGGATCAAGAAAAGAGGAAGAAGAAGCTCTTCAACAAGAAGGGTGGAGGATGCATGGCCTATGTTAGGGGAAAATAGACCAGCCTGAGGATAATGGTTGACGATCGCAATCAAAGTTCCCTTTGAAGCCTTTGGTCTCCGGACCCTCAGCGGGGGACCTAGCCCTCGGAGGCTACGGACCCCTTTGGGCCACCTCTCCAGCACGTACGTGGCCTTCTGAAGACTCGAAGCTACAGCAAATCCCTCTAGAACCTTTGGCATCCAGACTCTCAGTAGGAGGCCTTATCCCTAGAGGCTGCTGACCCCTTCGGGCCAGCTCTCCGACATGTACTTGGCCTTCCAAAGACTCGAAGCTACAGCAAGTCCCTCCAGAGCCTTCAGCTTCTGGACTCTCAGCAGGATGCCTTATCCCCAAAGGTTGTGGAACCCTTCAGGCCACCCCTCTAATGCCCATGCGGCCTTTCAAAGCCTAAAGATGCAGTCGGCCTCCGGAGATAATATAAGGGAAAAAAGGACACCCCCCTGTAGCCGACACAACGTGAGGTGATGGGTGATTAATACTAGTGCAAGTGGTGCTTATCCTGACACCCCAATGCGATGAAAGTTGTCCTGACACCCCCGACAGAGAGGCGTCGGGCCACAATTGGCATCCGGTCACCCCTCAGGGGGCAGGCAGCACAATAGTTACCACGGTAGATATTTATCTTCTACATGGGGTAAAAAGTAGTTATCTAGGATAAGGCCCTGTAATTCGTCCAGGTCCTAGATATTTGTACATCATGATAACTTTTACACTAAGCTACGTACCACCCTATAAATAGGGGGTCGTGGTCATCTAAGAAAGAGAGGTCACAAGGAGAACGCTCAAGGCAACACATAGGACACAGAGGTGCCCAAGCGCTAAACCACACTGTGATACTCCCCACAGGCCGATCCATTTTTCTACTATCAATATATTTGTTGTGTTCCTTCCTCTCAAATTTAGTCTCCAAACTTGTGTCTCGTTCTTAGAAAAAAATCTCACCGTACTTGCTGGGGCAAGATGATATCTTGCGCCATCCATGGGGATCCGAACACAGAAGTGTTAAAGAGAGGTAGGAATCCACCAGAAAAACCACCAACACGCTAGCCGCCATATCCAACATTGCAACCATATGCGTGGTTGTCTCAGCCATGCACAGCACGTGTACCCTCCAACCCATCTGTCATATGGGATGGCGTTGCTCAGGCCTTGACCGACCTAGAACCTTGGGTCGGTATGATAACTCTAGGTGGCATAGAGCCCTTCCAGCCTCTTCATGACGAAGACTTCTTTACACCAGGAGAGGTCGCAGTCGAGGTCGCAGCCAAGCAGGTTGCTTTCTAGTAGTTCTGGGTGGTCAAACCCAGGAAGGTTCTGGCTAGGACTTGGTCCCATGGTATCTCCTTCGATAGCACCTGGGATGCCCTGGGCAAGCCAACATCTTCGGAGAATCTGTCCACCCAGTGTCCTCCTCGGGCCCCTCCTGCGAAAGAAGGTTTCGAGGAGGCACAAGGCTCCGGAGTGTGCAAAACCCACCAGTGCCCCCAACGCCGCCCTCGTGATGCCAACTGCGCGCAGAAGACCTCAAGTCCACCTCGTCCAGGGAGGCATAGTAGGAGTCACTTTGGCTCTGAACACCAGTTCACTGGACGACCTCGACGGTCTCCAGAAAGGAAAGGAGACCGTGGGGAAACCACACGCTCCAGGCCACGCGGCCCTCAGCAGTGACCTCAACGTCAGCCACAAGCTCCGATACCCCCGGAGGCATACGGGTGCATCCTGCACGGATCAGGGTACGACCACAACACCAACGACTCCCAAACCCTCACGACCTTCTATGAGGAGTATCTCGGAAGACAAGCAGGATACTTGGCCATAGAGGGAACCAGCGAAGGATGTCACAGGGGTCAGAAGCCTAGGGCAAACTCCCGGGCAAATCCCTAGCCCCCTACCCCGCTCCACAACCACTGACTCCACCACCGCCTGTGCAATATCCCATCGATGAGGATTGAGTAGGAGAACACCGTTGCCAGGCTCCGAACGGATTACCTCCAAAGCCAGGCAAAGCTAAGGGCAGAGGGGGTCGAGGACCACCTCTCCCGACCAGCCTTCGGCTCCACCTCCGACACACGCTATCACTAGGCTCTGGATGGGTTACCCCCAGAGCTGGGCAACGGCTAAGGGTTGAGGGGGTCGAGGACCACCTCTCCCAGCCTAGCCGTAGGCTTCGAGGCCTTTAAGCCTCATAATAGAGGCCTTATTTTGGCAAAGGTACGCCCACTATTACCTATTGATAGTTTACCTAGCTGGTCTTTCTTTCGTACAGTACAATCAAAATATGTTGGAGTAGTATAACTTAAGTTACATCTTCATTTGACATGAGTTATATGAATAGTCGTCTGACCTAGCTATGTCTTACACTGCAATTAGCTGCTTATTGCTAGCAATAGATTGCAAAACTTAAGTAGTACATAACCATGCAAAACCTACGCCTATAGTTGTGCCTCAGGCCTAGGTCACCCAGAGGGCAGATTATGCCAAGGTGTCCTGGAAGGCATTGCATAGCCCCAGTAGTGTTGAAAACATGCCCCGGGGCATGTCCTCGGAGGTGGAGATGCGGTACTCTGAGGAATGCTGTCATAAGGAATCCTTGTTGCATGACATACCTACACACCGCAGGCACAGCAAGCGTTGGTCTCCGCAAAGGCATCAAGCCTAGGTTTCCTGGAAGGCGTATGAAAGCCTTGATAGTGTGTAGATGCCAGTTATCAAGGGACTTCCTTGGTAATGTAGTTGTGGCACCCCCGAAGGATTTCTTCGGGAGGCGTGATATGCCCACCCACCTGTAAGTCACCTGAAAAGGTTTCCCAGAGGGTAGGCTTTTCCCTGGTAGGCAGTGGAGCCCACACACCTGTAGTAGCGTAACATGCCTAGGTCACCTAGAGGGCAGATTATGCTAGGGTGTGCTGGAAGGCATTGGATAGCCTCGGTAGTGTGGACATCGCATATCGTGGGATGACCTTGATGTGAGGATGCGGTGCTCTGAGGAATGCTGTCGCAAGGAATCCTCGTTGCACGACAAGCTTATATACCGCGAGCGTAGTATGCCGAGCTTACCATGAAGGCATGAAGCCTAGGTTTCTTGGAAGGTATTGCATAGCTTCGGTCATATAAATGCCACGCGCTAGGGCACACCCTTGGTGGATAATGTTGCGGTGAACCCAGTGAATTTCCTTGGGAGCACAACAAGTCTACACACCGCAGGCATAGCATGCCTAGGTCACCTGGAAGGTAAGACTGCCTAGGTTTCCTGGAAGGTATTGTGTAGCTCCGATAGTGTGTAGATACTTTGACATTAATACCTTTCGAAAGGGATACAAACCCTTAGATAAAAATAGAGAATCTTACCAAACATCCGGCAAAAACGGAGAGTCCTACAAAACCTTCGACAAAAATGGAGAATCTTACCAAACCTCTGGCAAAAACAGAGAGTCCTACAAAACCTCCAAAAAAACGGAGAGTCCTACAAAACATTCAGTAGAAACAGAGAATCCTACAAAATCTCTGGTGAAAACAGAGAGTCCTACAAAACCTCTGACAAAATGGAGAATTTTACCAAACCTCCGGCAAAAACGAAAAGTCCTACAAAACCTCCAGCAAAAAGGGAGAGTCCTACAAAAGTGGAGAGCCCTACAAAATCTCTGGCAAAAATGGAGAAACTTACAAAACCTGTGGCAAAACGGAAAGTCTTGCAAAACCTCCGCCAAAATGGAGAACCTTACCAAACCTCCACCAAAACGGAGAAAACTTCCAAAACCTCCACAAGACGGAGAGTCTTCAAAAAACCCCTGCGAATGGGGATGTCTTCCAAAAAACCTCCGCCAGACAGAGAGGTTCTAAAAGACCTATCAAACAAAACCCCCCGACATCTTAAAGGAAAATGCCTCCGTGTCAGAGAAGTGCGAAACCCACTAGCCTCCAAGAGGTATAGCCAACAGGTCAAAGGGGTATAAATCTCCCTCCCTGCAGGAAGAGGTATGGCCAAGGTAACTGAAACACGTATGGTAAAAGGTAAAGTCATTACACTACAGTCTCATCTAAGACATGATTCATACGTCGTTTATGAAGATAATGCTAATATTAAGTAGAACCGACTATGCGTGGCACAGGAAATAATATGAAATCCCCAACTATTCATTGCGGGAGCAGCAGCTTCCGACACACCATCGCAGGCTCCGAGTGGATTACCTCCTGAGCCGAGCAACAGCTAAGGGCCGAGGGGTCGAGGACCACCTCTCCTATCTGGCCTTTGACTTCGCCTCCAACGCGCCTTCACCAGGCTCCGGGTTGATTACCTCCGGAGCCAGGCAGCAGCTAAGGGCAAAGGGCATCGAGGACTACCTCTCCCGTCTAGTCTTCGGCTTCACCTTCGATGCGCCATCGCTAGGCTCCGGACGGATTACCTCTGGAGCCGAGCAGCGGCTAAGGGCCGAGGGGGTTGATGACCACTTCTCCCGTCTGGCCTTTGGCTTTGCCTCCGACACACCGTCGCCAGGCTCCATGCGGATTACCTCCGGAGCCGGGTAGCGGCTAAGAGCCGAGGGGGTTGAGGACCACCTCTCTAGTCTAGTCTTCAGCTTCACCTCCGACGCACCATCACCAGGCTCCGGATGGATTACCTCCCGAGCCGGGCAACGTCTAAGGGCCGAGGGGGTCGAGGACCACATCTCCTATCAAGTCTTCGGCTTCGCCCCTGACATGCCGTCGCCAGGCTCTAGATGGATTACCTCTAGAGCTGGGCAGTGGCTAAGGGCCGAGGGGCTCGAGGACCACCTCTATCGTCTAGCTTTCAGCTCCGACACGCCATCGCCTGGCTCCAGCCAGATTACCTTTAGAGCTGGGCAGCAGCTAAGGGTCGAGGGGGTCGAGGACCGCATCTCCCGTGTTGTCTTTGGCTTTGCCTTCGACACGCCGTCGCTAGGCTTTGAACGGATTACCTCCAGAGCTAGCCAGCGACTAAGGGTCGAGGGGGTTTAGGACTACCTCTCCCGTCTACTCTTCGGCTTCACCACCAACGCTCCATCACCAGGCATCGGACGGATTACCTCCATAGTCAGGTAACAGCTAAGGGCCGAGGGAGTTAAGGACCACCTCTCCCATCTAGACTTCGGCTTTACCTCTGACGCACCATCGCCAGGCTCCAGACAGATTACCTCTGGAGCTGGGTAGCGGCTAAGGACCGAGGGGGTCTAGGACCACCTCTCCCGTCTAGCCTTCGGCTTTGCATCTAACACACTATCGTCAGGCTTTAGATGGATCACCTCCGAAGCTGGGCAGCAGTGTAACACCCTGATTTTCAGATTTCTCAAAGTTCTGAAATTTTCTAAGATTATTGAATAGCTTCACCAGTAGTATAGGTTTAAAACCTATTTTCTGAATCAATCAATTAATATAGGTTATTATTTTGTGTGCATTGCATGCTGAGTTTTGTTAGGAGTCAGGTAAATACATTCGAGTCCTTTTTTTTCTCTTTGGCATTTTGAGTGAAAAAGATTTTGTAAAGGTTTTTACAAAACTCACTAGTGAATAAGGTAAGGATCTTAATGGTTGGAATTCAAAATCCTTGAATTCATCATCTATTCAATCCTTGATCATACTTGACCTTCTCCAGTTCAATTCAAATCTTATCCAAATCCTTGTTTAAAGTCAATGTCTCTCCTCTTTCTCAAAATTCTACCCAAATCCAAAATCAAATTCCTTATCTACTCATATTCTTGTTCAACCTCATCTTTTTCATTTCTTTTAAATTCACTCCAAAATATGCCATAGCATTGTGTTCCCCAGATATATGAACATCTCTGTTTCAACGGTTCCTCAAAATTCATAGCCAATCTCTGGCAACGCGAGCGTCTTCGTTCCTTCATCTGTTCAGGGTCACCACCAAACCTAGCAGCAGTCATCGCTGTTTTGCCACTACCTCAGATGACCCCTTACAAAACCAACCATACCACTGAGTTAGTCTTTCCGCATTCTACGCCATGCCTCCCTCGTTTCACTGAAACACCACTGAAGCCGACATCGATGTTTGTGGCCACATGCTCGATCGCCATCTCCGATGAAACCCGAACCACCACCACTACATAAAGTCACCAGTAGTATCCTTAACCTAGAAGCACAACCTTCGGCCTTTTTGATCCATCAAAGGTGGTCGATACTATATCTCAGCGTATCCCTTCTTTAATCCAAGATGTTACTTGCATAGCATGCCAAGTCAGCGCCACATTATTCTCCTTAGCCTAGTCAGCGAAGTCTAGTATGCCCTACACATCTTAAATCTTGTGCAATGATGTTGTCAAGCCTGACACAGTGATTGTGCAATAAATTCTTTTCCTATAGGAAGATAACTCCAGTAAACTAGTTTTTCCGTTTCAGCCCAATCCATCTCCCGAAAGCTGTTCTCTTTTCATCTTAACTCCGATTTAGGCGATTCTTGTGTCTAAACATTTCTAAAATCATCCCTATCCAACCATAGTATTTTTTAAAGTGTTTTGATGATGTTTTGATATGTTTTTCTTAGTGTTTGCTTTGTGTTGTTTGTCGATAGTTCTCACGATTAGTCGATAACATTCCGAAGAAGTTCGATGGACTTCAAGACCAAGATTTCGATAACACTGAGGAGCATTGGGTAAAAGGAAAGTGTCCTTGATCATCTTGAACATATGATTTAACCTGTTTTGTTTTACAAAATTACATGCAGTGTCAATATGATGGGTAGTCACCTATGTTAGGATTTTTCCCTAGATTTTCCCTTATCATCCCTTGGAACCTAGATGGTTTATGGTTAGGTGTCTTTTATGGGTAGATTTCTTAGCCATGCTTTTGGGATGTTGAGAAGTGTCATAATCTTGGCTAATGAACATATGCAACAATGGTCGTTAATGTGTTAATGGTCTAGCAACATGGAACCTTAGGCCTTGAGCAAAGTGGTTTTGATGGTTGTCATGGTTATGATGTTGGTTTAGTGTTTTCTCAAGTAACCTAAGTATGGACCGGTTCGTGGAGCGACAACCCAAGAAGTAACATACCAACCACGAGGCTGATATGGGTAAGGCGTGACATACTAATTAGAGTCTATCCAATGTGTGTCGTGTCAACACAAAAGGGGGCTTCTGGGTAGGAGTTTAGCTTGCGTAAAGCCTGACGGTGAAACCTAGTGGGCAGGCACATACTGGATTAGTCTCTGGTTAGTGGGAAATGTCATTCAGTCATTCTTGGTGGCACACCACTGGCGTGTGTTAAGTGTTTTGCGAACACGGCAACATGGAATTTACTGACTCGTGGGGAAAGCTGGACAACATCTGCAGAATGTAAAACTGTTATAGCAGCCGTGCTTATGGTTATGGGAGACTTGGATCCTCACATGATTAGATAGTTGTGGTTATGGGTTTGGTTGTGGTTATGGTTCTGGTACAGGGAGTACTAGATGATTGTGGTTATGGTTCTGGTACACGGAGTACTAGATGGTTGTGGTTATGGTTCTGGTACATGGAGTACTAGATGGTTGTGGTTATGGTTCTGGTACAGGGAGTACTAGATGGTTGTGGTTATGGTTCTGGTACAGGGAGTACTAGATGGTTGTGGTTTTGGTTATAGTACAGGGAGTACTAGACAGTTATGGTATGCAAGGTGGGGAGCCTTGTATGCTGCGTGTTGGACTGTATGGGTTACATTCACTTAATAATTGCTTAATGCTTTTTGAGTCCAAATATGTTTTCATTACTCACATTTATGCAAATATACCATGTGTTAGCCTATTCTTGATATAAGCTTGCATATCATTATCTTCCCGGCACTTGCTGAGCACGTCATGTGCTCACACTTGCTATTTTTCCTATACCATGCGACATGTGTGCTGCTGCTCAGTGACTGAAGATGTTGAAGACTATCAAGATGAGGTTGGCGACGTTCTAGGCTTGTGTCTCTCGGTCAGTTGCTTGTGGTGTTGTTGGGCACCAGTGCTTCTGTTCTGCTGCAGATATCTTTATAGAATACAATATATGTCAATTGCTATAAGAGTTTAACATTTATTCTATAAAAGTATTACTTTTTTTACTTCACTTGTGACGTCCTTATGTGTGTTGAACTTCCTAGGCACACATAAGCTGCATCTGGTTTTGGCCATTAAAACCAAGTGTGACAAGCAGCTATGAACCCGAAGGGTCGCGGACCACCACCCGAGCTGGTCCCCAAAGGTTCCAGATGGACTTCGTTGGGTCGGAAATCTGGAACAAATTTGGAAGAAGGCCCTAGCAACGCCGAACCAGATGGACTTCTGACGTCATGTTTATACTCACCAGAGCATGTCACCGGACCAATATTTGCATAGAGCAAATTTTTTGCAAAGTTTTCATTTTGGACACACCGGATGATTCGGCGATCATCAAAGACCTCACCGGACAATTTTCACCAGAGAACATTTTTTCGGGTGAAAAACCTTCTTCTTCTCACCGGATAGTCTAGTGATACCCCGAAATCTCCACCGAACCACTTCTTCCAGAGAGCAAGTTTTCGCTGTAATTTAACCTTCTACAAACCGGATAGTCCGGTGATACCCCGGAATCTCCACTGGACTATTTCTTCCAAAGAGCATTGGATTGGCCATGTATAGTTACCTTCTCAAGCATCTTGCCAAACGCTTGGATAGTATTTCTTCAAGTATTTCAAATTGATAGTGCGAGGCATCTTATCTCCTTGTATATATTACAACATGTATGAATTCCCAGGCACAATTCCTACAACTTTAGAAGGACCTTCCCTACTAGGGAACCACTTCCCGAATTTATTATCTTTAGACCCAATATGTAAAATTGTCTTCTAAACTAAATCCCCTTGTTGTAGGCTTTAGATACTCTCAACTTATCCTTTTCAATTTCGTTCAAAGATTTTAAGCCTTTCATCATTGAGGTTATCTACTCTATCTATCATTGAATTATAATAATCAACGGCTGGCAAGTCATTTTGTCATACCACTCTCAATGCGCCAAGATTTACCTCAACGAGCAAAACGGCCTCTTGTCCATACACTAACTCAAAAGGAGTAACCTTAGTAGCACTATGCCTAGATATATGATGAGCTCACAATGCTTCACTCAAAACCTCATGCCACCTTTTTGGATGTTCTTCTATCTTCTTCTTTATAAGCTTAATCAAAGTTTTATTGCTAGACTCAGCTTGTCCATTAGCCTGAGCATAATATGGTGAGTAATTGAGAAGCTTAATTCTAAGTGATTCGGCAAACTCAAGCACTTGATGAGAAATAAAAGAAGAACCTTGATCTGTAGTTAAAGTTTGTGGAATACCAAATCTATGAATAATATGTTCCAAAATGAACTTGATTACCTCTTTGTGTGTCATGTTCTTCAAGGGAATGGCCTCAATCCACTTTGTGAAGTAATCCATAGCAACGAAAACAAAGTGATGACCTTTGGAAGATGAAGGATGAATTTGGCCGATGAAATCCAAAGCCCATCCTCGAAACGGTCATGGTTTGATGATAGGATTCAACATAGAAGTAGGAGCTAACTGTATATCACCAAACTTTTGACATCCTTCACATCCTTTGTAATATCTAGAACAATCATCAAATATAGTCGGCCAATAAAATCCAGCTCTCCTTAACAACAATACCATTTTGTGAGACGACTGATGTATTCCACAAATACCTTCATGTACTTCACCCATAGTAATTTTACATTGCTCTGAACCTAGACATTTTAGAAGCAACCCATCTATGGTTTGGCGTTATAATTCACCATCCAACATCATATATTTTAAAGCTTGTCACCTATTCTTTCTATCTACCGATGAACTAGAATTTTCTAAATATTCGATCATTGGCTCTCTCCAATCACTAGACATATGCAGATCTGATTTTTTGAGAAAAACCAAACCTTCTTCCTGTTGTTCGGCCAAAAGAACACTAGCACAAGCTAACAACGGTTTTTCTAACACAAAGAACACCCCTCTATTCACTCGATAACCAGATGCTTGATGTCCTAAATCATTTGCCCTCATATTCTCTTCTCTAGATATGTTAAAGATGGTGAAATCATCAAAACTTGCTATGATATCTAAGCATATATCCAAATAGCTATTTAGTGATCCATCAAAGTATTGATAAACTCTAGAAATTTGCTGCACCACTAATAATGAATCACCAAACACTTCTACATGTGTCATGCCCAAGGACTTTAAAATTTGCAAACCTAACAAAAGAGCTTCCTACTCGGATTGATTGTTGGACCTTGGCCTTCTCTACAAGCCGATCCATCAAAGAATAATTTCGATGGACACACACAAATCAAACTAACCAATGAATCACTATCAATACGATGATCAACAATAAAATCAGCAACAATTTGGTCTTTCAAAGATCTTAATGGTTCATAAGCCAAATCATATTCAATCAAAGCATAGGCCCACTTTCCAATTCTACCACACAAAATCGGCTTTTGCAACATGTACTTAATAACATTGGTTTGGCATGCAACCACACAAGTACTAGAAAGCAAATAATGTCTCAACTTGGTGCATCCATAGTATAAAGATAAACATAATTTTTCAATAAACGCATACCTTGTTCCTGCATCCAAGAGACACCAGCTCAAATAAGTGATTGCATATTCTTTCCCTTCGCTTTCTTTTGTAAGAACAACACCTATTACTGTCTCTTTTGCAGCAACATATAGCCGAAACGGAATCCCGGCCTTCGGCGCCATTAACACGGGAGGTGATGATAAATATTTTTTGATGTCATCAAAAAGCTCGTTGCTATTTTTCTCCCCCCCCCCCCCAAGTAAAATTGGCTTCTTTCTTTAACCGAAGTATGGGAGTAAAAGCACTAATCTTGCCGGATAAATTAGATATGAAACACCTCTAATAATTGACCTTTCCCAGCAATTTTTTGGACGTCTATCTTTGATTGTAGTGCTCCCAACTTATTTATAGCTGCTATTTTGTTAGGATCTATCTCTATACCTCTTTCATGTATTATGAAACCTAAGAATTTTCCCTCTGATACACCAAAAGCACACTTAAGTGGGTTCATCTTTAAACCATACCGACACAATCTTTCAAAAGCTAAATGCAAATTGGCTAAAAGACTATCCTATAACATCCAATTTGATAACAAGATCATCGATATAAATCTCCAAGATGACACCAAGCAAATCATGAAAGATCAAATTCATCGCTCTTTGATAAGTAGCACCGACATTCTTTAAACCAAATGTCATAACAACCCATTCAAATAAACCAAGAAAACCCGGGCAATGGAAAGTCGTTTTAGACATATCTTCTTTAGTCATGAAAATTTGATTATAGCCCACATTACCATCCAAAAAACTAATAACCCTATGACCCAAAGCATCATTAGTCAACATATCGGCGATGGGCATAGGACATTCATCTTTAGGAGTAGCTTTATTTAAATCTCTAAAATCAATGCATACTCTTAACTTATCACTATTTTTCTTCTCAACCGTGACAATACTACATATCCATTCAGCATATCTACAAGGATGAATAAACCCTGCAGCGAGCAACCGGCTTATTTCTTCTTTGATTCACCCATACATGTTAGGATTAAGCTTTCTAGCCGGTTGTTTGTGAGGTCTAAAACCTGACTTTATGGGAAGTCGATGCTCTACAAGCTCACGACTAAGTCCCGGCATCTCATGATACTCCCAAGCAAAACAATCTATATATTCTTTGAGTAATGCAATCATTTCGCCTTTTTGAACATCATGCAAGTTTTTATTCACAAATGTCAGCCTAGGAAAAGTACCATCTCCTATATCTACCTCTTCTAACGGATCAACCGACGAAAAGTCTTGTCCTAGCTTTTCTATCTCATCAAAATCATCAATAGTCTCACAAATATTGTTCTTTTTAGACTAACACTCCACACGATGTTGCAACCATTCTAAATTACTTTGTTTATCCATTTATAACATTACATTGCCTAGCTGAGACGAAGAAATCAGCTGTACAGACACGAGTACAAAACCATCTATAGTAACACTAAGAAAATCATACCCCGAAAGGTCTTGACAAGAGAGACAATGTACATTCCCATGTTGCCAATCTACCGAAGCATCGGCCAAAGCAACAAAAGCTGATGTATCTGCATGTACAACTTCTATTTCATCATGTACCCATTGAATCAAGAATTGGTGCAAACCAGAAGGTACACAACGATTTGCATGAATCCAATCACAGCCTAATAAAACGTTGTAGTTACCTTGCACGTTGGCGATGAAGAAGGCCGTAGGGACCGTCTTGCTCCCAATGGTGAGATCCATGGAAATTACGCCTTTTGCCTCTGTAGGCTTGCTGGTGAAGCCATTAAGCATCAAGTTTGTCTTTACGAGCTCTTTGTCTTCTTTTCCTAGCTTCTTGAAAAACTGAATATGGCATTAGATTCACGGTGGCTCCACCATCCACTAGCATTCTCGAAATCGGCCTTCCATCAATATGCCCCTTGACATACAATAGTCACAAATGTTGGCTTGATTCTTTGGGCTTTTAAAATATAGCTTCCTTCGGACCAAATTTAGTTGAGCAACCTCTTCATCAACAGCTCGAAACTTCGAAGGTAAAACAAAAACCATATTGATATCCATATTATCATGCAGCGGAGTGCCATCCCTAAGAACTTGTAACACCCAGATTTTCAGAATTTACAACTTTTTAAAAAATTTCAAGATTATTGAATAGCTTCACAGGTAGAATAGGTTCAAAACCTATTTCCTTAATCAATCAATCAATATAGGTTATTATTTTGTGTGCATTGCATGTTGAGTTTTCCTAGGAGCCAGGTAAATGCATTAGAGTTCTTTTATTTTTTTTCTCTTTGGTGTTTTGAGTGAAAAAGATTTTGAAAAGGGTTTTACAAAACTCAGTAGTGAATAAGTTAAGGATCTTAATGGTTGGAATTCAAAATCTTTGAATTCATCATCTATTCAATCATTGATTATACCTGATCCTTCTTCATGTCAATTCAAATCTTCTCCAAATCCTTGTTTAAAGCCAATCTCTCCTCTTTTTCAAATTCTATCCAAATCCAAATTCAAATTCCTTATCTACTCCTATTCTTGTTCAACCTCATCTTTTTCGTTTCTCTTAAATTCACTCCAAACTCAATTCAAATTCAAACCCTATTTAAATTTCTCTGCAAAAGTTTTTTCTAAACCCTAAATATACCTAAAGTGTCTTTAGGCTCAATCTTGCTCAAGTCCAAACCCTTAGCCAAGTCTTCTAGATGGCCCAACAAAGGATCCACGAAATCTGTAAATTTTCGCGGAGTTCTGGACAGCCTCATCTTCTCAGGACGTTTCGGATTTTAAAACGGCCTCAAATACAAATCTTGACAATACCGAAGTTATAGGTCTCGTCGAGAGCTTCGATTTGAACCTATGGAAGTCCTCTTTTCGATAATGGAACTAGGAGTTATGGCTCCCGAAATCAGTGCTGCGCAGATAAGTCCGAGTTCAAACAGTTTATCTTGTGACGCATTTTTGGTAATCAAGATGACGTTTTTAGAAGTTCCAATGACTACCAAAGTTGTAGATATTTTCAAGTACTACAATATAGAATCAAGAAAAGTCCAATTTCGAGTCCGGACGATGGAGATATCATCCTCGGAATAGAGAGCTGCGAAAAGGAAATCGTAACCGACTCGAATTCGAATCCGATTCGTGTTCGGTTTGGACTCCACCTCAACAAGCCAGCCCTAGCCCTATAAATATGAGTTGCACGCCCTCTCCTACCCCTATTTCATGCCCCTAAGCCCTAGAAGTCACTGCTGCCCCGTCCGTACGTCGTTGTAGCGCCGCCGTTCGCCGGAGCTGCCGCCGCCCGTGATGCGCTACGTCGTCTTCTCCACGAATCCTCCTTCCTCGACCAGCAAAGCAATGTGAGGACCCCTTTTTCTCCTCCTTTACTACTGTTTTAGCATCATACTAAGTCCCTAGACAAGTCCTAGCCCCGGCCAAAGCCCGATCTACGCCACCACGGTCGTTGCCGTCGCGGACAGCCTCGAGACGGCAGCGCTGTAGCGGATTGGCATCGATGTTCCCGGCCAACTAGTGCACCATTTGCCATGCCCTTTTACCAGCACATGTACCATGATGCTCGCCACGCCCTCACCAACCGGTTCGGCCATTAGAGCAGCCAAACTACCGCAATCAATATCGACATACCTGCTGTCCGATTTCTGGACGCGTTCTGCACGCGCACCGGATTTGCATTCGCGTTCCCCGTCAATCCGAAAGCTGTATGGATGCACCAACCACATCACAGCGTGTCCCATGGAGTCTTCTACGTTACCCTAGGAGCCCATCCAATTTTGTGCAGCGACACGACCAAGACGCCATTGCCAACCACAGCATGTCACAGCCATCACCCGTTTCATCTATGCTGATTGTTCTTCCTCTCAGTGGATGATCTACCAAAATCCATGCCATAGCATTGTGTTACCGGGTTATATGAACATCCTTGTTCAAATGGTTCCTCAAAATTCAAAGCCAATCTCTAGGAACGCGAGCGTCTTTGTTCCTGCATTTGTTCGCGGTCACCACCAAACCTAGAAGCAGTCATCGCTGTTTTGCCGCTACCTCGGATGACCCCTTCCAAAACCAACCATACCGCTAAGTTAGTCTTTCCGCGTTCTACACCATGCTCCCCTCGTTTAACTAAACCACCACTGAAGCCGACATTGATGTTTGTGGCCACATGCTCGATTGCCATCTCCAACAAAACCCGAACCACCACCGCTATATAGGGTGACCAATAGTATCCTAAACCTGGAAGTGCAACCTTCAGCCTTTTTGATTCATCATAGGTGGTCGATACTAGGTCACAACGTATCCCTCCTTTAATCCAAGATGGTACTTGCATAGTATGCCAAGTCAGCGCCACATCATTCTCCTTAGCCTAGCTAGTGAAGTCTATTCTGCCCTACACTTCTTGAATCTTGTGCACTGATGTTGTCAAGCCTGACACAGTGATTGTGCGATAAAACCTTTCTCATAGGGAGATAACTCCAGTAAACTAGTTTTTCCTTTTCAGCCTAATCCATCTTCCGAAAGCCCGTTCTCTTTTCATCTTAACTCAGATTTGGACGATTCTTGCGTCTAAATGTTTCTAAAATCATCCCTATCCAACCATAGTGTTTTTAAAGTGTTTTAATGATGTTTGGTATGTTGTTCTTAGTGTTTTCTTTGTGTTGTTTGTCGGTAGTTCTCGGGATTAGTCGATAACATTCTGGAGCAGTTCGAGGGACTTTAAGACCAAGGTTTCGTCAACACTGAGTAGCATTGGGTAAAAGGCAAGTGCCCTTGAACATTTTGATCCCAGTTTGTTTAAAATGCGTTCTTTTCAAACATGCATGCTGTTAATCCTGAATCCTATGTATGTGTAGTACCCTGTTCCATATAATTCCTTGTCGCCATGTTGATAGTAGAGGATATGATGGGTAGTCATGCTTAGCTTCGCACAAAAGGGATTGAAGGGTTAAGGGTTAAACATGATTAACTAATCAATGCATTTATGAGTTGGGAACATTAATGATGGCAATAGCAACATGGAATCTTTGGCCTTGAGCAAAGTTGGGTCAGTGATGATGAAGTTATGATGTTGGTTTAGTATTTGCTCAAGTAACCTAAGTAAGGACCGTTTCGTGGAGCGACAACCCAAGAAATATCGTACCAACCACGAGACCTGGTATGGGACAGGCCTAGCCTATTAATTAGTGGATACCAGTTTTGTGCATGCCAAACGGAAGGGTGGTTGAGTGGGGACGGCAAAGGCCAGAACCATTTGGTTAGTGGTATGAGATGTGTAGTGGATGGGAAGGGTGAAAACTTCCTGGAGCTACAAGGCGCAAAAGGGGGCTTCTAGGTGGTGTGATGCCACTTTGACGGCGGTGAAACCTATCGGGCATGCACATGCTGAATGAAACTTTGTAACGGCTTTGTAGTGACTTTCCGGGCGACACACCACTGGCGTGTGTTAAGTGTCTAGCTAACACGGCAACATGGAAATCACGACTCGTGGGGAAAGCTGGACAACCTCTGCAGAGTGTAAAACTGTTATAACAGCCGTGCTCACGGATATGAGAGACTTGGATCCTCACATGATTAGTGTGTTATGATTATGGGTTGTGGTTATGAGTTTAGTTGTGGTTATGGTTCTGGTACATGGTGTGCTAGATGGTTGTGGTTATGGTTCTGGTACAAGGAGTACTAGATGGTTGTGGTTATGAGTTTGGTTATGGTTATGGTTTTAGTTCTGGTACAGGGAGTACTAGACGGTTATGGTATGCAAGGTGGAGAGCCTTGTATGCTGGGTGTTAGACTGTATGTGTTACATTCACTTAATAATTGCTTAATGCTTTTTGAGTCCAAATATCTTTTCATTACTTGCATTTACGCAAATATACCATGTGTTAGCCTATTCTTGATATAAGCCTGCATATCATTATCTTTTCCACACTTGCTAAGCGCGTCGTGTGCTCACACTTGCTATTTTCCCTATACTGTGCAACATGTATACTGCTGCTCAGTGAGTGAAGATATTGAAGACTATCAAGACGAGGTTGTGACGTTCTATGCGCGTGTCTCCCGATCGGTTGCCTGCGGTGTTGTTGGGCACCAGTGCTTCTGTTCCGCTGCAGATATCTTCATAGAAGACAATATATGTCAATTGCTGTAAGAGTTTAACATTTATTTAATAAAAGTATTATTTTTGTTACTTCACCTGTGACGTCCTTATGTGTGTTGAACATCCTGAGCACACATAAGCCGCATCTGGTTTTGGCCGTTAAAACCGAGTGTGACAGAGGTGGTATCAGAGCCATACTGACCGTAGGACGCAAGCCTAGATAGACTGGTCGTGCCATAAGGTCATATTTTAAAAGCCTATTTTGAAAAACCCATCCCCGTGCTTTTCTGATCTCTCAGATTCTCTCTCTACTTACCTATTTCAATCTATTGAGAAAAATGAATTTTTTTAACCCTCCCATTTTCAAGCTACTAGTGTTGAACCATCTCAATTACTTTGTTCGAGGAGGATGCACTTGAAGATCTCTCTTGGTGCTCTTACCTTGCGTGAAGATTTATATGATAAAGATGAAGATCCATCACGACAAAGAAGAATCGTCTACCACAACACTGAAGACATGAAGATCTACCTTCGCGCTGCTCCCAATTTTAATTCTTTGAGTTATATGAGGATTTTTCCCAATCTTCGGAATCGTTAGAGCACTGTTAGTAGTGTGTGTTTGTGTTGTGTGCCTTGTGTGATTTGGTTTTTTCTATTTGAGTGCTAGAATGCATTGTGTGATGCTTTAGCATCTGGTAACAACGACATTCCTTATATATCTCTATAGTTAATAGTATAGCTGGGTTTTCTCCTTCTAGTCTCTTCTTTTCTTGCCCCAACCTCCTGCCTCAATCCTGATCAGATGGTGAACTCGAACGAAGGTTAGCCCGGTCAAGGTACCAACAACAATAACAACAACATCCAGTAAATGCCACCTCAATTCAACAAGGCACAATTTTTGGAGATGCATACTCAGATCCTTCAAGGCATGACTCAGAATATAGAAAGTCTGTTATAGATCGTCGAAGCTCTAGGTGCAAAAGACGAGCGTAGAAAGCAAGGCAACATCAAGAAGAGGAAGAAACATCAGGCAAGCAACAGTTCTCTATTACGTTCCACTCCTGAACAAGCACATTGTTCTGTCAACTAGGAAGTTTCATAGGTCAAGAGAAAATTTGCAGCAGTACCGTCAACTAGGAAGTTTCATAGGTCAAGAGAAAATTTGTAGAGTACCCCTACAAGGAAGGTGTGCTTTTGCTGTGAAGAAGAAAGACTATGCCAATGGATGTCCCCTAAGGATCCTTGTACCTGATGATAAGAAGGTGTATGTCCACTCTGGAGAACCTACGCGCTGGGTCAAAAGATGTCCCACGAAGCACCCCACACGGAACTAGATCAACCCCAAATCCCTATGAAGATCTCAGTCCAACATTCAGACTGTCATGACTTTCAAGTTGTAACTCAAGATATCCAAGATCGACGAGATCCCATCAAGCTCATAGAAGCTCAGTAGGCACACAAAAAATGATATATTCCATGTCAAAGGCTACATGTCTATCAACTTCTCAAGAACTGGAAATGTAAGTCAGAGAAGTCCGCTCCTTTTTAAGGGGGGTAGTCTTCCTAGCTAATCTCTTGGTTCTGGAACCTCAAGACAGATATTGGAAACGGCTAGCCAGCAAAGGTAATGAGGTTGCCAAAGGAAGGACAGTACCCAGAAAATGCACTCTGACCATAGAAGCGACTGCTAAGAACAAGTACTCTTTCCTCGGAGTTTGGATATGGCTTACTAAATCTTCAAGGATAAAAAGGTCCGTCAAGATCAATCAATAGATGAGAAGATCCTTAAAAAAAATAAAGGAAACCTATCAGGAGGGTCGAAGCTATGGAATTCTCAGGAATCAAAAAGCACTAAGATGTATCATGATCTCAAGGATTCTTATCGGTAATATGGAAACAAGAGTGGTGTAGCAAAGTATATGGTCTTATGTGACACATGTCAAAAAAAAGAAAAAAAAAGCTAGAATAGTACATCAGAGACAACTACAACCGTTGAAGATAACAGGAATGGAATATCCAAGAAAATACAACATACTTAGGGTAATTAATCAAGATTTGTCGAGACAGTTGGGAAAGCCGTCAAAAGCAAAGTGAGCAGAGTATGTCAGGACAATAAGGTTAACACTGAGAAGAAAACGCAATTTGGAAAGCGAGAAGAAAACTTGAAGATCAAGATCCCTTATCTCGTTTTTCGATCTGCCCGAATCTCGAGGGCGAGATTCCTTTAAGGGGGTAGATTTGTAACACCCTGATTTTTAGAATTTACAACTTTTTAAAATTTTCCAAGATTATTGAATAGATTCACCGGTAGAATAGGTTCAAAACCTATTTTCTTAATCAATCAATCAATATAGGTTATTATTTTGTGTGCATTGCATGTTGAGTTTTCCTAGGAGCCAGGTAAATGCATTAGAGTTCTTTTCTTCTTTTTTCTCTTTGGTGTTTTGAGTGAAAAAGATTTTGAAAAGGTTTTTACAAAACTCAGTAGTGAATAAGTTAAGGATCTTAATGGTTGAAATTCAAAATCTTTGAATTCATCATCTGTTCAATCATTGATTATACCTGATCCTTCTTCATGTTAATTCAAATCTTCTCCAAATCCTTGTTTAAAGCCAATCTCTCCTCTTTCTCAAATTCTATCCAAATCCAAATTCAAATTCCTTATCTACTCCTATTCTTGTTCAACCTCATCTTTTTTCGTTTCTCTTAAATTCACTCCAAACTCAATTCAAATTCAAACCCTATTCAAATTTCTCTGCAAAGGTTTCTTTTCTAAACCCTAAATATACCTAAAGTGTCTTTGGGCTCAATCTTGCTCAAGTCCAAACCCTTAGCCAAGTCTTCTAGATGGCCCAACAAAGGATCCACGAAATCTGTAAATTTTCGCAGAGTCCTGGACAGCCTCATCTTCTCAGGACGTTTCGGATTTTAAAACGGCCTCAAATACAAATCTTGACAATACCGAATTTATAGGTCTCGTCGAGAGCTTCGATTTGAACCTATGGAAGTCCTCTTTTCGATAATAGAACTAGGAGTTATGGCCCCCAAAATCAGTGCTGCGCAGATAAGTCCGAGTTCAAACAGTTTATATTATGGCCATTTTTGGAAATCAAGATGACGTTTTTAGAAGTTCCAATGACTACCAAAGTTGTAGATCTTTTCAGGTACTACAATTTAGAATCAAGAAACGTCCAATTTGGAGTCCAGACGATAAAGATATTATCCTCGGAATAGAGAGCTGCGAAAAAGGAAATCGTAAACGACTCGAACTCGAATCCGTTTCGTGTTTGGTTTGGACTCCACCTCAACCAGCCGGCCCTAGCCCTATAAATATGAGTTGCAAGCCCTCTCCTACCCCTATTTCATGCCTCTAAGCCCTAGAAGTCGCTGCTGCCCCGTCCGTACGTCGCTGGAGCGCCGCCGTTCGCCGGAGCCGCCGCCGCCGCCGCACGTGATGCGCTACATCATCTTCTCCACGAATCCTCCTTCCTCGACCAGCAAAGCAATGTGAGGATCCCTTCTTCTCCTCCCTTACTACTGTTTTAGCATCATACTAAGTCCCTAGACAAGTCCTAGCCCCGGCCAAAGCCCAATCTACGCCACCACGGTCCTTGTCGTCGCGGACAGCCTCGAGACAGCAGCGCTGTAGCTGATTGGCACCGATGTTCCCGGCCAACTAGTGCACCGTTTGCCATGCCCTTTTACCAGGATATGTCCCATGATGTTCCCCACGCCCTCACCAACCGGTTCATCCATTAGAGCAGCCAAACTACCGCAATCAATGTCGACATACCTGCTGTCCGGTTTCTGGACGTGTTCTGCACGCGCACCGGATTTGCATTCGAGTTCCCCATCAATCCGAAAGCTGTATGGATGCACCAACCACGTCACAGCGTGTCCTATGGAGTCTTCTACGTTACCTTAGGAGCCTATCCCCGTTTGTGCAGCGACACGACCAAGACGCCATTGCCAACCATAGAATGTCACAGCCATCACCCGTTTCATCTATGCTGATTGTTCTTCCTCTCAGTGGATGATCTACCAAAACCCATGCCATAGCATTGTGTTCCCGGGTTATATGAACATCCTTGTTCAAACGGTTCCTCAAAATTCATAGCCAATCTCTGGGAACGCGAGCGTCTTAGTTCCTGCATTTGTTCGCGGTCACCACCAAACCTAGAAGCAGTCATCGCTGTTTTACCGCTACCTCGGATGACCCCTACCAAAACCAACCATACTGCTAAGTTAGTCTTTCCGCGTTCTACACCATGCTCCCCTCGTTTCACTAAAACACCACTAAAGCCGACATTGATGTTTGTGGCCACATGCTCGATTGCCATCTCCGATGAAACCCGAACCACCACCGCTACATAGACTGACCAATAGTATCCTAAACCTAGAAGTGCAACCTTCAGCCTTTTTGATCCATCATAGGTGCTCGATACTAGATCACAGAGTATCCCTCCTTTAATCCAAGATGGTACTTGCATAGTATGCCAAGTCAGTGCCACATCATTCTCCTTAGCCTAGCCAGTGAAGTCTAGTCTGCCCTACACTTCTTGAATCTTGCGCAATGATGTTGTCAAGCCTGACACAGTGATTGTGCGATAAAACCTTTCTCATAGGGAGATAACTCCAGTAAACTAGTTTTTCCTTTTCAGCCTAATCCATCTTCCGAAAGCCCGTTCTCTTTTCATCTTAACTCAGATTTGGACGATTCTTGTATCTAAATGTTTCTAAAATCATCCCTATCCAACCATAGTGTTTTTAAAGTATTTTAATGATGTTTGGTATGTTGTTCTTAGTGTTTGCTTTGTGTTGTTTGTCGATAGTTCTCGGGATTAGTCGATAACGTTCCGAAGCAGTTCGAGGGACTTCAAGACCAAGGTTTCGTCAACACTGAGTAGCATTGGGTAAAAGGCAAGTGCCCCTGAACATTTTGATCCCAGTTTGTTTAAAATGCGTTCTTTTCAAACATGCATGCTGTTAATCCTGAATCCTATGTTTGTGTAGTACCCTGTTCCATATAATTCCTTGTCGCCATGTGGATAGTAGAGGATATGATGGGTAGTCATGCTTAGCTTCGCACAAAAGGGATTGAAGGGTTAAGGGTTAAACATGATTAACTAATCAATGTATTTATGAGTTGGGAACATTAATGATGGCAATAGCAACATGGAATCTTTGGCCTTGAGCAAAGTTCGGTCAGTGATGATGAAGTTATGATGTTGGTTTAGTATTTGCTCAAGTAACCTAAGTAAGGACCGTTTCGTGGAGCGACAACCCAAGAAATATCGTACCAACCACGAGACCTGGTATGGGACAGGCCTAGCCTATTAATTAGTGGATACCAGTTTTGTGCATGCCAAACGGAAGGGTGGTTGAGTGGGGACGGCAAAGGCCAGAACCATTTGGTTAGTGGTATGAGATGTGTAGTGGAAGGGAAGGGTGAAAACTTTCTGGAGCTACAAGGCGCAAAAGGGGGCTTCTGGGTGGTGTGATGCCACTTTGACGGCGGTGAAACCTAGCGGGCATGCACATGCTGGATGAAACTTTGTAACGATTTTGTAGTGACTTTTTGGGCGACACACCACTGGCGTGTGTTAAGTGTATAGCTAACACGGCAACATGGAAATCATGACTCGTGGGGAAAGCTGGACAACCTCTGCAGAGTGTAAAACTGTTATAACAGCCGTGCTCACGGATATGAGAGATTTGGAACCTCACATGATTAGTGGGTTGTGATTATGGGTTGTGGTTATGAGTTTAGTTGTGGTTATGGTTCTGGTACATGGAGTGCTAGATGGTTGTGGTTATGGTTCTAGTACAAGGAGTACTAGATGGTTGTGGTTATGAGTTTGGTTATGGTTATGGTTTTAGTTCTGGTACAGGGAGTACTAGACGGTTATGGTATGCAAGGTGGAGAGCCTTGTATGCTGGGTGTTAGACTGTATGAGTTACATTCACTTAATAATTGCTTAATGCTTTTTGAGTCCAAATATCTTTTCATTACTTGCATTTACGCAAATATACCATGTGTTAGCCTATTCTTGATATAAGCCTGCATATCATTATCTTTTCCACACTTGCTGAGCGCGTCGTGTGCTCACACTTGCTATTTTCCCTATACTATGTAACATGTATGCTGCTGCTCAGTGAGTGAAGATGTTGAAGACTATCAAGACGAGGTTGTGACGTTCTAGGCGCGTGTCTCCCGGTCGGTTGCATGCGGTGTTGTTGGGCACCAGTGCTTCTGTTCCGCTGCAGATATCTTCATAGAAGACAATATATGTCAATTGGTGTAAGAGTTTAACGTTTATTTAATAAAAGTATTGTTTTTGTTACTTCACCTGTGACGTCCTTATGTGTGTTGAACATCCTGGGCACACATAAGCCGCATCTGGTTTTGGCTGTTAAAACAGGGTGTGATAGAACTGGAGAGTCTCCTTGCATATCATCTTCATTATCACTAGATGTCACAATAGGCTCTATGACTTGCTTTATTTTCCATTCTTGCCGAATAGGCACCATCGGTTTGATTTCATTGAATACTTGATCCCTCACCTTTTCAGCTTGTGCTTCTCCCAACACTTGCTTTTCGTAACCTTTGTAGCCTCCTCTTTTGGGAATATGAGAGACCCCTAGGACACCACTGTGGCTATGGCTTAGTCCCGGGAAGCAAGGACTTCTCCTTTTCAACCTTCCGATCGTCTGAACTAGCGATCTGCTTTGAACTAGAAGTGGCTTCTTGAACATTTGGCGCTATAGGCTGTTGTACTGCTGTAGCTGGCGCCTCCTTAAGCTCAAAATCAGTACCAACCACTCCTACAACTTCCCCTTTGTTGTTCCCACTTGATCCGTCATTAGCCGGTTGCTTTTGCACTTTTCTTTCATCAACAACCGGCTGTTTTTCTTTTGGTTCCAGATCTGATTTCTCATTAGAAACACTCGTGGTCTTGACACGATAGACCTTCTTAACATGCCTCCTATCCCTCCTATCATTTGACTGATTTTTAGGATAAAACCGGTCTTGTCTAGGATGAGATAGTCTGTCGAACGCCGAAGGTCGTGGTGTTGTCCACCTGGGGTGAAATGGTGCAAATGGCATAGAAGGTGGTGCCCAAGGTGCACACCAACCCTATGGTGGACATGAAGGACAAACCATCGGAGGAGACCCCCACATCATAGGCATCGGCGACCCTAAAGGAGGGAACAGAGGTGCTGCAATATTATCCTCCCATTGCCTCCTCCTCCCATCAACCTCACGCTTCAGAGGTGATCTTGGACGTTTAAGAGCATCGGGCCAGCTGCCCCTTTTTTGGCTGGCCTTGCCACTCTCATACTTAGCCAAAAGTGTATCAAATGTAAGTTTTGGATGCTCATGCTTCTTAATAGCTTTGTTCTTATCTTCATTCACTTTCCAACGGCCAATTTCCGGACTTTTAGGTTTGATCATCTTGGGCCTTACATTATTATCACCAATGATCACACTCTTTCCTTTAGTCGATTCGGCTTGAGACGGCCGAACCAAGACATTCTTCCCTTCAAAATTCATCATGTTGACGTGGAATGGATCATCATCTAGCTTCATCTTAGATTTTTCAGCAAACATGAATTATGCCATTTATAATATGCACATTTCTTAATCTCCTCAAGTGATGGAATCACATGATTAGGAGACTAACTAATTTGCTTTTCTTGTAACAAGAGACCAAACATCCTATCACATTTAGTGACATCGAATGTGAATTTCATCTCTTCTTGTCAATTCTTTCGTGGAGTCAGCTTCAATGCGGAGCACATGAATGGATTAGATTTGGATTTCCATGCCCATTCAGCTACACACATGTCTACGCTATCATCATCTGATGAATCATCCTCATATTCAACTACATTAACACCCAGACGATCCACCTTGTATTTTTCACTAAACCTTTGGATCTTTCTATGTTCTTTGGCACGGTTTTCTTCAGCCAGAGCCCTCTGCAAAACTTGATTCACATCTGAAAATTCTTGCCCCTCTAACCTCTCTTTGATGTGTGCATGAAACCCGGCAAAAGCTAACTCAGCTAGATCTTTATCGGAGAGCGAAACATTGAAACATCAGTTTTTAGTATCTCTAAATCTTCTAATGTATTCAGAAACAGACTCACTATCCTTTAGTGTAACCGATGTCAAATGAATTATCCTCAACTCTGTATCTCCGGTATAGAAATACTCATGAAATTTTTGCTCAAGTTGTTCCCATGTATGAAAAGAGTTAGGCACAAGTGAAGTAAACCAAGTAAATGCATTGCCGGAAAGTGACAAAGGAAATAAACGCAATTTTAAAGCATCACTACTACCGGCTTCACCACATTGTGCAAGAAATTAACCTATATGCTCCATTGTAGTTCTACCATCTTCCCCATTGAATTTAACAAAATCAGGGACCTTAAACACACGTGGATATGGAATTGTGTCATAATAATCAGGGTATGGTTTTTGATAAACACGTGATTTACCTTTGAGCGCTACCCCAAAATGTTCCCTCAAAATATTAGTCATTTGCTCTTTGATGCTTTTAGGCCCAAAAAGTGTTTCGGCCATAGGCCAATTGGATGACGCATTAGCATGTGTTTGTGGCCCAAAAGATTGTTGTTGTGGTGTATCATGAGAGTGTGAAGTCACGTGTTGCATATGTGGACTATTTTGTGAAGGCACATTGAAGTAAGTATCCGACAACGGAGCATAGGGTATGCTGGTACCTTGTGGGGGTATAGGAGGTGTGCTATATGCCACGGTGTTGTAAGGAACTAATGGCATACTTGCTCAAATTTCAGCATCCCGGCTATTGGCCACATACGAAACCAGACTAGTTATGCTACATGAAGTAGTCGGAATCAGAAAAACAAATGAGGACACCTCCGGCTTGCTAGTAATCAATGTATTAAACGGAGGCATTATCATACCAACCGGACCAACATTGGGTCAGCGATGATTTTGTTGCATCGACATACTTTGTTGTGTAGGCAAACGTGTTGCAAATTGTGCCGATGAAACTAATGGTATTGGCTGAAATTGTTTACCATCGTTGGAATTCGAGGTGCTAGCATCATGTAGTTGGGGCTGTTTTTAACTTTTTCATCTTGCAATTCAATAAACAAAGCCCTAACACGACTAGACAGTACATGATCTAGATTTTTAACCAATGTTTTAGAATTATTGAACATAGCAGCACCAACAGACTGATCTACTATATGCGCAATATGCTCTTTGAAATCATGAGTAGAATCACTTACATCGGTCTTTACCTCATGCTTGGCGTGGACGATTGACATTGGATTGCCCTTCTTGATGACACCTTGACGTGTTTTCTGATAGCATGCAAGCATCATCTTCTCAACCTCATGCTTTTGAGCTTCAATAGCTTGGCGATCCTGCTCGGGAAGCTCTTCAAGCGTAGGCGAGATGATATTGTCCATGTTGATTTCAGCTCCCTCCTCCTTAGACATGGCGCAGCAGGGTGCAGGGGGTGTCAACGTCGAAACCCTAGGTGTGAATGTTGATGGAGAACCGTCGGTCCCAAGCGGAGTCGCCAATTTGTGTTAGCGTGGAATTAGGTAACACCTCACCAACACGATTTCCATCAAGGATAGTTGTCGCTTTTCGCAGCGACACGCAACTTGTATACAAGAAAACAAGTAAAGGTTTTGACCGACAACCTTGGAGATCGCCTCTCGGATGATTTACGAGCAAATTTACAAAGAACTTTCACCCGAATGACATGGATTCGAAGTAGCAGTGCAGAACTAACCCTAAATTGCAGGAAAGTAAAGGCAAAATGAAATGTAGATACGATGGACTGATGGATATGGAATCGGCCTCCACCCCTTGACTATTTATAAGGGGGGTATGGTAATGACCCTATGTAATAGAAGTAGGACTCTATTCCAACCCTAAACACGCTCTGTTCGGCCAAAATTGCGAATGAGATCTAAACAAATCGAAGAATCCACTTCGATTCAATTTCGGACTAAACACTGGATGGTCCAGTGAGAACAAACTCCAAAACACCGGACCATCCGGTGAGTTCACTCGACCGAAGCACTAAGACTCGGTCTTACACACACTGGATATTCCGACGTCATGTTTATACTCACCGGAGCATGTCACCGGACCAATATTTGCAGAGAGCAAATTTTTACAAAGTTTTCCTTTTGAACGCACCGGTTGATCCGGCAATCATCAAAGACCTCACCGGACAATTTTCACCAGAGAACATTTTTTCATCTAAAAACCTTCTTCTTCTCACTGGATAGTCCAGTGATACCCCAGAATCTCCACCGGACCATTTCTTCTAGAGAGCAAGTTTTCGATGCAAATTGACCTTCTACACACTGGATAGTCCGGTGATAGCCTAGAATCTCCACCAGACTATTTCTTTTAGAGAGCAATTTCGGCGTAAATTGATCTTCTACATACCTGATAGTTTGGCATTTTCACCGTATCATTCATTAGACTATTTTATATAGAGAGA
Organism: Phragmites australis; assembly: GCF_958298935.1. Lineage (NCBI taxonomy): Eukaryota > Viridiplantae > Streptophyta > Magnoliopsida > Poales > Poaceae > Phragmites > Phragmites australis. The sequence continues at coordinate 17,350,461 of NC_084929.1, forward strand.
ATGTTTTACAGCACCAAATTCGAACTATAAGCACCAGATAGTCTGGCATTCAATGAGCCCCGCACCAGACTATTATTTCCAGAAAGCATGTCTTCTGGCCGAAATCGAACTACAAGCACCGGATAGTCCGGCGATGAGACGATATTCATCACTCGACTATCTGGTGTATACAAAAAATCTAGTTGTGCCATTTTTTGCTATCAACAGAGGACTTATCCCCGGAGGCTGCGGACCCCTTCGGGCCACCTCTCCGGCACGTACATGGCCTTCTGAAGACTCAAAGCTACAGCAAGTCCCTCCAGAGCCTTCAGCCTTTGGACTCTCAGCAGTAGGCCATATCCCCGAAGGCTGTGGACCCCTTCGAGCCACCCCTCCGGTGCCCATACTATCATCAAGAAACAAAAAGCTAAAATAAGTCTCTTGAAAATGCTAATGCTATGCTTAGTTCTAATCATGATGAGTTGCTTGCTAATTACAATGATACGCTTAAGAAACATGATGAAGTAGTTGCATCTAGCAAGTCTCTTGAGGTCAGTAACAAGAGGCTAAAGCATGAGCATATTGACTTGAAATGCAAATATCAAGAACTTGAGTTAGCTTATGATGCCATTGATCCTAGCATGAATGAATTGCCCACTATTGATGTTGTTAAGGTCAATGTATCTACTTCTTGTGATGATCTTCTTGCTATACCATGTTCCTCTTCTTGTGATAGTATATCATCTTCTAAGACTAACCATGCAAGGGAGCAAGAGCTCAAAAAGAACATTGCAAATCTCAATTCATGTGTGACCCGGTTGACTAGGGGGGGTACAAGCACAAGAAAATTCTCATGAAGAATGCATTGTACTACAAAAAGAGAGGCCTTGGATGCTTCCCCAACCCAGTGGATAAGATCATCAAGTCACCGAAGATCAAGAATTGCTTCATTAAGGAAGTTGGTTCATATTGCAAATATTGTGAAGTGACCGGTCACCACACAAGGGAGTGTCCCATTCCTACTAAATCCCTTCCTACTTTGCCTTCCAAGTACAAGTCTACTTTCAATGATCACCATTTCCTATTGCATAAACTTAAAAGTGGGAAATCCATGGCTATATTCATTGGAACTCAAGCTAAGGGACAGCTTCCTAGGCAAATTTGGGTGCCTAAAGCTCTTGTGAGTCATTTCAAAGGTACCAAACTTGGTTGGGTACCTAAACAAAAAGCTTGATCCATGTGTGTAGGTGAACTACAAAGCCGGTGGCAAGCACTGGGTGTTGATATTGGATGCACACAACATATGATCGACAATGTAAAGATGTTCACCTCACTAGAAGATGATGTGGGAGATCATGACAAAGTCACCTTTGGTGATAACTCTAAGGCAAATATGGTAGGTTTCGGTAAGATGGCAATCTCCAATGATCTCTCTATTTTAAAGGTAGCTATATATGCTTATTTTAAAGGTTTTCATATAAGCGAGACAGATTATGTAAATCTTGTTGCCAATGGTCATGTCTCTCTACAACTACTAGGCTTGGACGCTTGGCAACCATATATATAACCATGTGAAAATTTAGACATACTGATGGCTGGATGGTTTAGAGCTACCCAGTAACACCCACCTCACAAGATTTGTATGTGTAATATATGCTTATTCCAATCTGTCTTAGGTCTATATATCTTATTTATAGTTTTTCATTCTTAATTTTATGGCACGGACAATTACGAAATATACTTGCATAAAAAAGATCAAAGGATGCCATATCTTATCCAATACTTTTCTTATTTCTTATTTCTAATTAGTCACATGCCCAAACATGTGAAACTTATTATTGGATTACAACTCATATCTAATCTAGAGGGAGGCACCACTAGCAAAGATTTGTTGCCTATAGGCAGCGGGGGTCGCCAAGGCTTGTGGGTTGAAGAGTTGCTGCTCTTGTTGCCAGTAAGTAATGGGGCTCACTAGGGCCAGTGGGTTAAAGAGTTGTTGTTGCTGCTGCTGCTGGCTGTAGGCGACGAAGCTCGCCATGGCTAGTTGGTTAAAGAGTTGTTGTTGTTGCTGCTGCTGGCTGTAGGCGACGAGGCTTGCCATGGCTAGTTGGTTGAAGAGTTGTTGCTGCTGCTGCTGCTTCTGTTGTTGCTTCCAGAGGCGATGGGGCTCACCACTGCAAGTTGGCTAAGGATTTGCTGCTGCTATTGTTGCTGCAAGTTGGCTACGGGGCTCACCACAGCAACTTGGTTGAAGATCTCCTGCTGCTGTTGCTGCTGCAAGTAGGTGGCGGTGCTCGCCATGTCCAGCAGGTTGTAGAGGTGCTGCCGCCGCCAGTTGACCGCAGGGTTCACCGGGGCCAGTGGGTTAAAGATCTGCTGCTGCACTGCGATGTCCTGTATCGTCAGATGTGCCAAACTTTGCTGACGTAAGAAGTCCAGTTGTTGTTGGATGATCACAGTTGATGAGGGAGAGATGCCTACAGCGAGCGCATTCTGTAGTATGTTGTATTGCACTGATGGGTGTGTGGCTCCCAAAACACTCACCGAAGGGAAGTATCGCGGAAATGTGATAGCGGAAGTGACACTTATCGAAAGAGAAAGAAAAGCAAACAACACAATTATCTTGGCTGCCATTGGTTTTGAGATTTTGGAGGTGTATTGCACTTTCTACGTGGCTACACGTTGTCAATGCTATGAGTGATAGACAAAGGACTGATTTGGGCTCTATTTATACACACGAGTGATCATGTAGCTCCACAATGTGTTGGCCATTGCTGGAACTCTTGTTATAGGCTAGATAAGCTAGAGATGACATGGTATCTAGTCATTTTCGACATCTCCTCATCCCTTTTCTTGTAGGTATAGGATATGTACTGAAAAGATAATTTGTACTAGTGCTTGGCAAAAGTATCTTTTTGTTAGTATTTCTTGATACATGAGGAAAGGTGGTACGCTGAGTTTAACTTTACAGGTGTGTGAAAGTCTGAGCCACTTAAAATTCGTTTTCTTCTGTTAAAAGTGAGTTTGTAATGTTGTGATTTGTCATGTCGATCTAGAACCTTTTTGAACTGAATTTGTCAACATGTATAATGTGTTCCACTTCCATAAGTGTAACTCACAAAAGAAATATTTCACATCCAACAAGGTTTTTCCTTGACAGTACTGTATGCGCAACCTTGTAGTGGCGTGACTTCAATAATTGTGGGCGCCATAAATCATTGTGTAACCCTGTCCGGATCGTGACTCCCTTGTCTCTGTTTTTTCCAGCACGGCTAGCTTGTGACACACCTCAAACATCTTTGTCTTTACAATGATGTGCTCATTGTTCCCAGCGTTAAATGACAACTTGGCAACCACTAGCTAATGCTCATACACTACGGAGTTGGTCTCTCCTCCACTAATTAGCCATCACTTGAGAAGGCTGATGTTGTTAAATGACTAGCAGTAACAGCCCAATTACTTAACATAAATACAATTTTATTTTTTATACAAAGAAAATAATAACCAGCTAAATAAAAACATAAAGAAGTGTATATATGTATGTATACATATATGTATATATTCACATATACAATTGCAAAGGGTTTAGCTCTTCGAAAAGTCTATCCACCCAGCGCCCTCCTTGGGCCCCTCAGGCGAAAGAGGGTTCCAAGGAGACGGAGGGCTCCGAGGTGTGCGAACCCCGCTAGTGCCTCCGATGCTGCCCTCGCAACGCCAACCGTGCACAGGGAACCCCTATCCCATCTCGTTCAGGGAGGCATAGTCAGAACCACTTCGGCCCCAAAAACCGGTGCACCGGGCAGCCTCGATGGTCTCCCAAGGGCGAAGCAGACCCAGGGGAAACAATAGGCTCCGGGACAAACCGCATTTGGCAACGACCCCAACGACAACTCCAAGCTCCAGTGCCCCCAGAGGAACACGGGTGCGTCCTGCACGAACCAGGGCTCAGCCACAACACCAACAACTGGCGCACCCTCATGACCTTCTGAGAGGAATACCTTTGAGGGAAAGCAGAATACATGACAGCAGAAAGAGCGGGCGAAGGACGACGCAAGGTCCGGAGGCCTGGGGCCAACTCCCGGGCAAATCCCCGGCCCCTTAACCCTGCACCGTCGCTACCAAACCTACTAACGGTCCCACAATCAGCAACAAGAACTGAGTTGCGGACACGCCTTTGCCAGGCTCCGGACAGAGTACCTCTGGAGCCGGGCATCAGCTTAGGGCCGAGGGGGTTGCGGACCACCTCTCCCGACTAACCTTCGACTACGCCTCCAACATGCTGTTGCTAGGCCCCGGATTGATTACCTTCGGGGCCAGGCAACGGCTAAAGGCTGAGGGGTCAAGCACCGCCTCTCCCAGCCTAGCCACAGGATTCGAGGCACCAAACCTCGCAATAGAGGCCTTATTCCTACAAAGGTACGCCCAGTGTTAACCACCCAGTAGTTTACCTAGTGATCCGTCTTTCATACGGCTAGAGTATGTTGGAGGCTTCCAACCTTACTGCTATAAGTCTTTTTTCAATAGATAGCTACTAGGTAGAAGCAGTAGAACTTAAGTTACATTATCACTTTGCATGAATAGTTATATAACCTAGCTATATTTTATGCTACAACTAGCTTCCTATTGCCAGCAGTAGACTACAAAACTTACCTAGTATAACCATGCAAAATCCCTACACTCCTGCAGACTCATCGTGCCTAGGTCGCCTGGGTGGCGGGTCTGCCCAGGTTTCCTGGAAGGCATTGTGCGGCCTCGGAAGTGTAGTTTCCACGTATCAAGGGATTTCCTTGATAGACTATGTTGCGGCGCCCCTCGTAGGACATCTTCGGGTGGCGTGACAAGCCCATGTGCCGCGAACGTAGCATGCCTAGGTCACCTGGAAGGTAAGGCTGTCTAGATTTCCTGGAAGAAATTGTATAGTCTCGGTAGACAGCGCGGCGTCAGGCCGCAACCAGCGACCAGGTCGCTCCCTTCAGGGGGCAGGCACCAAGATAATTACCACGCTGGATATTTATCTCCCCGATAGGGTAGAAGGTAGTTATCCACGATAAGGCCCAGTAATTCGATCAGATCCCAGATATTTGTACATTATGATAACTTGTACGCCAAGTTACACACGACCCTATAAATAGGAGGCCATGGTCCTCTGGGGAGAGGATGAGCAAAGCAGCAAGAAAAAATACAAAGGTGAAAACACACCAAGTCACGCTGTGATACTCCTCCCAGAGTGATCCATTTTTCTACCATCAATACTTTCGTGGTGTTGCTTTCTCTTGAACTTCGTCTCCAAGCTTGAGTCTCCTCCTTAGAAGAAACTCTCGCCGTACTTGCTGGGGCAATACGAACTCTTGCTCCAACAATATTTTTATGTTTGAAAATGTTTGTATATAAATATGTGTTTGTTATAAGTATATTACATAATATATACTCTATATGTGTACCCATGTACATGTATAGGAGTGCAGGAAAATAGGAGGGAAAAGGAAAAGTTTTGCAAAAGAATAAAATCGCTTGGGCCAAAATCCAAATCCTAGCCCAGCTCTTCCTCTTCTTCCCTTTCGGCCTACTCAGCCGAGACAGCCCAGCCATCTCCTTTCTTTCCCCTCTCCCTTTCTCTTTCTATCTTGGGCCAAAACTAGCCGCTCTAGACCAACTCCTATGCAGCACGCAGTCGACACCTTCTTCCTCCTCTGGTCGGATTCTCCCGCTCGCTGTTCCTTGTCTGAAATGGAGATGGCTGCCCTACGCAATCTAACCACACTTGACCAGGAGATCCTTTGGAAGCCCTCAAACGAGTGCATCTGGTCCTCATGAATACCTGCCTCTCAAATGAGATAAGCATTATGCTACTGCTAGACTATTAAACCCTAGACGACTTGAATCTGAACACACCGATGCCCCAACCTTTAAATAGAAGAGCCCCTAAGCCTTCCCAAAGCACCTTGCAACTTTCGCCCATCATATCGAAGCCTGCATCTCCCGGAGCCATGCCTTCCCCAAAGCCCCCATCTCTTGGGCTCGGGCAAGCTTCCCAAAGGCTATAGGGTGAGTCATAAAGCCTCAAGAAAGATCGGCTAGAAGGAGAATGCTGATCATCCTTTGCCTGGAAGGAAGTGACTAGCATTAAAAACCTAGGTTAGTGGACACTGTCCTGAAACCCCAGTACAATGGAGGTTATCCTGACACCCCTGACAGTGCGGCGTCGGGACGTAATTGGTGACTAGCTCACCCCTCAGGTCGCAGGCACCACAATAGTTACTATGGTAGATACTTATCCTATACGCAGGGTAAAAAGTAGTTATCCAGGATAAGGCCCAGTAATTCATGATAACTTGTATACTAAGCTACGTGCCACCCTATAAATAGCGGGTCCTGGTCATCTGGGAAGAGGAGGTCACAAGGAGAACGCTCAAGGCAACACACAGGCATAGAGGTGCCCAAGCACTAAACAAAACAGTGATACTCCCCCCAGACTGATCTATTTTTTTACTATCAATACATTTGTGGTGTTCCTTCCTCTCAAACTTTGTCTCCAAGCTTGAGTCTCCTCTTTAGAAGAAACTCTCGTTGTACCTGCTGGGGCAACACGATCTCTTGCTCTAATAGTGGCGCCGTCCGTGGGGACTCAAACATAGAAGTGCTAAGAAAGGTAGGATGCCACCCAAGAAGAAGACCACCAAGGCTGCAACAATGGCGGCCGACCCCTCGGCCACGCCCGTAAGGCAGTTCGGGCCACTAAACATTGGTTGTGCCGACGATGGCCCCCCAATCGGGGGAAACGAGGGTCTTACGGCCACCGCCGACCAAGCCATGACCATAGCTATGGCTGGCACTAACGGGCCCTCTACCCTAGAGACCCAGTAGCAAGGCGAGGCCCATGCTTCCCCCCTAGGGGCTACGGCCAGCGCCACCACCATAAACACCATTCCAACCAAGCATCACTCACACTTAGTGGTGCTCCTTACCCATATGGAGGAACTGCAAATGGCCCTACGGGTCGAGCAGCAAGCTACCCGCATGACCACCATCGCCCCCGAGACGACCGATGTTATTCCAAACTCTTCGACACCAGGACCCTGCCCGTTCAGCCTCCGGAGACTCCGTGCCGCCATCATGAGCATCCCCTGCAAGACTATGACTCTCCCCTGCTGGTAGATCTACAGGCTATGCCCTTCCCGGAGGGCTTTCAGACCCCAAAGCTAACTAAGTTCAAGGACAATTCAGACCCCGATGAGTTCATACATTCCTATGCCCTCACCATAGAGTCCAGCGGGGGCGGACCGACCACCCTGGCTAAATGCTTCCCTCTCGTCTTAGAAGGGGTGGCCATACGTTGGTTCTGGGTATTGGACCCTGGTGCCATTCACGCCTGGTCCCAACTCCGAGAACTCTTTCGCAGCAAATTCCAGGGCACCTTCGTCGAGCTAGTAACCTTCGAAAGCTTGCTCACTATCAGGTAGGAGCCGGATGAAACCCTCTGGGATTACTTCTGAAGGTTCTCCCAGACTAAGGCCCAGATTAGGGGCATATCGTACTCTTCAGTCATCGATGCCACAACCTAGGGCCTGGCCGAAGGCCCCCTATACGATCACTGAACCGACGTCTCATACGCACGGTGGAAGTCCTCATGAGTAAGTTCGAGGAATATGCATGGGCAGAGGAGGAAAAACTCCACCTAAGGTGCTCGCGTGCTACTAAGACTTCCTGTGTCAACCACGAGAAGTCACACTCACAGGCAGGATCATCACACACCCCCTCCCTACCAGTGAAAAGGGACTTTGAGGAGGCTCATACCTCCGGGTCCCAAAGGGGGCAGCAGCGACAACGCCAAAATACCAACAACATCAGCCCAAGCCGCAGGGCTCCAAACCAAAACCACCCCAGGGACATGACCGGGGACACCCCAGAGGCCTCCTGGAGCGAAGCCGTGCTCCGAATTGGTGTTTTGAGGAGGAATCTTGGTGCACTCTACACGGTGCAGGACAAGGACATAACACCAACGACTGCTGGACCCTCACCACCTTCTGAGAAGAGTACCTTAGGAGACAGGCAGCCTTCGCCTTGGCTAAGGGGGCCACCAAGGAACGATCTAAGAATCGTAGGCCACCGGCCAGCCGGTGGGTCGATTGTCTGGCCTTGCAGAACCCTACGCAGCTGGCCCTACCTTCTCTGCCCCAATCTTCCACAGAGCGATACAACGATGAAGGGACGCAAAGCAGATAGATCACCTTTCTATAACCGGTGGAGGGAGCTCCAGCAGCACTTCGAAACGGCAGCGACGATACTACGCACGCGGGGTGCACAACAGCAACCGGCATCAATCGACAGGCCCCCGAATGGGTCAACGCCCCCGTGACATTCACCATCGATGATTCCAAAGGCTTATAATTTCCCCACTATGATGCCCTAGTTATCTCAGCCAACATCGCCAAAGTCGAGGTCCGAAGAATACTGATTGATAGGGGTCCCTAATCACCTTCGACATTGTGGACATACCTTACACCTACAACGCCATTCTGGGACAAGGAACTCTAAACAGATTCGGAGCTGTACCCTATCATAATTACCTCTACTTGAAGATGCCCGGACCCTAGGGGCTAATAACCATCCATGGCGACCAAGACCTAGCTAGGCGCCAAGTACGGGCACCCTGCTCCGCTCCCTGGCCGCCACATCCATGCCGTGACCCAGGAGGGCTCCAAGGACTCCCCATCGGCGCATCCTGGGCACCGCTGCCCTCCAAGGCCACAACAGAGGGGGACAGAAAAGTGTGTCCCCGTGCATCCAGACCAACCCGATCGAACCTTCCAAATAAGGGCGGATCTCACCTTCGGGCAGAAAGCCCAGCTTTTAACTGTCCTACTGGGTAACTTCGACACCTTCGCATGATCCTTGCAGGATGTCCCGGGAGTCAACCGCTCCATTATCTAACACTCTCTTCAGGTATACCTGAAGGTTAGGCCCATACGCCAGGGGATTCGCAAGCAGTACCCAGAGCGGGCACAAGCCGCAAAAGAGGAGGTCCAGAAGCTACTAAGGGCCAGTGTTATCCGAGAGGTTATCCACTCCGATTGGCTCTCCAACACCATCCTGGTCAAGAAACACAGCGAAAAGTGGCGTATGTGTATCGATTTCACATCGTTGAACAAAGTATCCCCTCGGGATCCATACCCCCTTCCTTGCATTGACCAGCTAGTGGATTCCACCGCGGCTGCGAGTTGCTAAGTTTCCTAGACGCCTACTCTGGGTATCACCAGGTGCAAATGGCAATGGAGGATGAGAGCAAGACCAGCTTCATTACCCCCTTCAGGGTATACTGCTACATCCGGATGCCCTTCGGTCTTGGAATGCTGGAGCCACCTTCTCTCGCCTAGTGCACAAGGAACTACGGTAGCAACTAGGCCACAACGTCGAAGCCTACGTAGATGATATCATGAAAAAGCTAGCTCGAAGTGAACCACATTTCCGACCTACAAGAAACATTTGATAACCTCTGGGCTGCAGGCGTGCGGCTGAACCCAGAGATGTGTGTATTCGGCACTAAGGCTGGAAAGATGCTGGGATATCTCATCTCCCAAAGAGGCATCGAGGCCAATCCGGGAAAGATTCATGCCATCACAGAAATCTCACCTCCCACCAATCCAAAGGAAGTACAACGCTTGGCCGGCCGCCTTGTAGCCCTCAGCTGCTTCCTCACCAAATCTGCCGAGCACAGCCTCCCCTTCTTCAAAATGTTGAGGGGTTCTGAACCATTCAACTAGACTCCGGCATGCCAGGTGGCATTCGAGACCCTCAAGGCCCACCTTTCCCACCTCGAAACACTCGCGATGCCCCTCCCAGGCGAAGCGCTGCTCCCATACTTGTCCCTCTCTGCCTCTGTTGTCAGCATTGCCCTGGTAAGGGAGGAGAAAAGTGATTGTCGCTCTACCCAAAGGGCTATATACTATGTCTCGGAGGCCTTAGCCAAAGAAAAGACATGCTACACCGAGCTCAAAAGATAGCATACACCCTGCTGATGGCCTCATGCAAGCTCTGGCACTACTTCCTCTCCTATGACGTCACTGTCCCAACCTCTTACCCACATGGTGATATGTTTCACAACCGGGAGGTGACAGGACGCATCGGCAAATGGGTAGTAGAACTAGCCCCCTTAATGGTAAGGTTTCGGGCCTGCACCGCCATCAAATCCCAAATCTTGGCAAATTTCATCGCCGAATGGACTCCGGCACCGGCCGAACCCGCCGCTACCCTTACTTGAGACATTTGGACTTTCTACACTGACGGAGCATGCGACTCCATGGTGAGCCGGAGCTGGTGCAGTCCTCATCTCCCCCACAGGACAACAAGTCCAATTCGCTGCTCGCCTGGATTTCAAGATGACCAACAACATAGCCGAATACGATGCCGTCCTCTTAGGCCTCCGGAAGGCCCGAGCCTTGGGGGCAGCCAGAGTCATCATCCGGACTGACTCCCAGATCATCGCCAGCCACGTCGATAAGAGCTTCCAAGTTTGACATCCAGACATGACAAGGTACCTCAAATCCATTTGCAAGGCCGAAGCACACTTCCGCTGCATATCAATACGGAGCATACCGCAAATGGACAACAGCTAGGCAGATGCCCTAGGAAAAGCTGGCACCACAGGCAAAGACCCACAATTAGGTGCATTCCTCGAAACTCTACAACAGTCAGCTGCTAAAATCCTTAACAAGATGGCCGCCACCATCCTCCCCATCCAAACCACTCACTGGAGAGCTTCCCTCTTATCCATCCTCACTGGAACTAAAGAGCCGGAAGACCTGATCGTGCTCCACCACATTCAGCATTACTCAAGGGGCCACCGTCTCATAGAAGGCGCCCTTTACAAGACTGGTGTCTACGCTCCCCTCCTTCGCTGCATTAACAGACAAGAAGCGGCCAACCTCCTCCGGGAGATACATGAAGGCCTTTGCAGCAACCATTTAGCGCCTCGCGCCCTAGCCGGCAAGGCAATTCGCCAGGGGCTCCATTGGCGTACAATCATGTCCAATGCAGAAGACCTCATCCACACCTGCCAATGATGCCAGTGGATGGGACGCCGAAGCCTCCGACCCCCGGCTTCCTTACAACCAATCGCTCCCGTCTAGCCACTAGCTCGTTGGGTCATGGACCTCATCGGACCATTCCCCCGTGCCAAAGGCAACCTTCAGTATGCAGTGGTAGCATTGGAATACTTCTCCAAATGGGTTGAGGCTGAGCGCCTCACGACGATCACATCGAAGAATGTCCAGAAATTCTTCTGGAAAAACATAATTTGCCACTTCGGTATTCCACGACAGCTCAAAGTCAACAACGGCATGTAATTCGACTCAGGGCCTTTCAGATAATTATAAGATGACCTTGGCATCGAATTATGCTTCACCGCAGTTCGACATCCTCAGTCCAACAGGGCTGTAGAATGAGCCAACAACAACATCCTCTCCAGCATAAATTATGGACTCATCGGCCTAGCTCGAGGCCTATGGGTCGAAGAGCTTCCTAAGGCAACCATATATATAACCATGTGAAAATTTGGACATACTGAAGGCTGGATGGTTTAGAGCTACCCAGTAACACCCACCTCACAAGATTTGTATGTGTAATATATACTTATTCCAATCTATCTTAGGTCTATATATCTGATTTATAGTTTTTCATTCTTAATTTTATGGCACAGACAATTACGAAACATACTTCCATAAAAAAGATCAAAGGATGCCATATCTTATCCAATACTTTTCTTATTTCTTATTTCTAATTAGTCACATGCCCAAACATGTGAAACTTATTATTAGATTACAACTCATATATAATCTAGAGGGAGGCACCACTAGCAAAGATTTGCTGCCTATAGGCAGCGGGGGTCGCCAAGGCTTGTGGGTTGAAGAGTTGCTGCTCTTGTTGCCAGTAAGCAATGGGCCTCACTAGGGCCAGTGGGTTAAAGAGTTGTTGTTGCTGCTGCTGCTGGCTGTAGGCGACGAGGCTCGCCGTGGCTAGTTGGTTAAAGAGTTGTTGTTGCTGCTGCTGCTTCTGTTGTTGCTGCCAGTAGGCGATGGGGCTCACCAATGCAAGTTGGCTAAGGATTTGCTGCTGCTGCTGTTGCTGCAAGTTGGCTATGGGGCTCACCACAGCAACTTGGTTGAAGATCTCCTCCTGCTGTTGCTGCTGCAAGTAGGTGGTGGTGCTTGCCATGGCCAGCAGGTTGTAGAGCTGCTGCCGCCGCCAGTTGGCCGCAGGGTTCACTGGGGCCTGTGGGTTGAAGAGCTGCTGCTGCGCTGCATTGTCCTGTATTGTCAGATGCGCCAAACTTTGCTGACGTAGGAAGTCCAGTTGTTGTTGGATGATCACAGCTAATGAGGGAGAGATGCCTACAGCGAGCTCATTCTGTAGTATGTTGTATTGCACGGATGGGTGTGTCGCTCCCAAAACACTCACCGATGGGAAGTATCGCGGAAATGTAACAGCGGAAGTGACACTTACCGAAAGAGCAAGGAAAGCAAACAACACAATTATCTTGGCTGCCATTGGTTTCGAGATTTTGGAGGTGTATTTCACTTTCTACCTTGCTACTCGTTGTCAATGGTATGAGTGATAGACAAAGGACTGATTTGGGCCCTATTTATACACACGAGTGATCATGTAGCTCCACAAGGTGTTGGCCATTGCTGGAACTCATGTTATAGGCTAGATAAGCTAGAGATGACATGGTATCTAGTCGATTTCGACATCTCCTGATCCCTTTTCTTGTAAGTATAGGATATGTACTGACAAGATAATTTGTACTAGTGCTTGGCAAAAGTATCTTTTTGTTAGTATTTCTTGATACATGAGGAAAGGAGGTATGCTGAGTTTAACTTTACACGTGTGTGAAAGTCTTAGCCACTTAAAATTCGTTTTCTTCTGTTAAAAGTGAGTTTGTAATTTTGTGATTTGTCATGTCGATCTAGAACCTTTTTGAACTGAATTTGTCAACATGTATAATGTGTTCCACTTCCATAAGTGTAACTCACAAAAGAAATATTTCACATCCAACAAGTTTTTTCCTTGAGAGATTTGTGTTAATTCGATAGGTATCTAACTATTTTTACCTAAGCGGGAGGTAGATTGAGTTGGCTTACCAAGGTCTCATGATCGCCATTCTTGTTAGATTGTCATCCATTCAGGTCACTAAGGGATTAAATTGTGCATGCATCTTAAATGTGATCCCACCACAATAGGTTAGGTTTAATCCCAACTAGGATCTTCCGAATCGTGAAGGGTGGCCCGGGTGTAAAAAACGCGTGACTTGTGACTTACAACGCACAACTATAAGGTGTGGGATAATGATTTTCCCGGTCAATTCTAGCCATGAACTGACTAAGAAAAGCAATGATTTTCACAATTGCTTTCTTTTAGTTGGTTCGAAAATCGACTGGTATGTGGGTTACAATAAGACCGGGATAATATTTTTTTAGTAGTGTATGCGCAACCTTGTGGTGTGACTTCAATAATTGTGAGTGCCATAAATCGTTGTATAACCCTGTCCGGATCGCGACTCCCTTGTCTCTATTTTTTCCAGCACGGCTAGCTTGTGACACACCTCAAACATCTTTGTCTTTACAATGGTGTGCTCATTGTTCCCAGCGTTAAATGACAACTTGGCAACCACCAGCTAATGCTCATACACCACGGAGTTGGTCTCTCCTCCACTACCTCACAAGCCAACACTTGAGAAGGCTGATGTTGTTGCATGACTAGCAGTAACAGCCCAATTACATAACATAAATAGAATTTTATTTTTTATACAAAGAAAATAATAACCAGCTAAATAAAAACATAAAGAAGTGTATATATGTATGTATACATATATGTATATATTCACATATACAATTGCAAAGGGTTTAGCTCTTTTTTAATTTGTGTGACATACATACATGCATACATACATACATACATACATACACACACGTACATACATACATACAGCTGAGATAGCCTAGCCATCTCCTTTCTTTCCCCTCTCCCTTTCTCTTTCTATCTTGGGCTGTAACTAGCCGCTCTGGCCCAACTCCTATGTGAAGCACGCGGTCGATGCCTTCTTCCTCCTCTGGTCGGATTCTCCCACTCGCTGTTCCTTGTCTGAAACGGAGATGGCCGCCATGCGCAATCCGACCACACTTGACCAGGAGATCTTTTTGAAGCCCTCCAACGAGTGCATCTGGTCCTCATGAATACATAGCCCGGCTAGTCTTGTAGAGCTCAACTCAATTACGGGATCGAATCCGAGCTCAACCCACCGGCCGAGATGAACTCAAGTTAATTTGGACTAAGTCCATTTGCGCGCACATCTGGAAGGTGCTCAGGTAGATACACCTGCCTCTCATAATTCTATTTCCCATTAAACCTTTTTCCAAGTGCGATTCAAATGAGATAAGCATCGTGTTACTGCTAGACAATTAAACCCTAGACGACAGCCCCTAAGCCTTCCCGAAGCACCATGCAACTTTTGCCCATCATACCGAAGCTAATCCGCCGCCGAAACGCCTTCTACACTGAGTCCCAATGGTCAAACCTGCCGCCCACCAACACCAAGCTGCAGAGAGCCTCACCGACGATGACTTGTTGCCTAGGTGAGTTCGCCTTGACCTCCTGATCTTGTTTTGCCGCACATCTTTGTGATCTAACCACGAGAACTCACTCCGGAGAGTTTTCCGGCCATCCGCCGCTGTCCCAAAGCTGCCGCTGCTGCAAACCATACCGGAGTTGGGTGCAATAAAGTCTTAGCCGTTGAATCAATAGAGAATGGTTGAGATTAGATGAGAACATACATTTTGAACAGATTTAATGAGCCTTAACATCGCCGTCATTGAGCCCTAACACAATTAGTTGGCCACATCACCCAGCCACCTCAGCCAACACGTAGGTTAAGTCACCGACGTTTCTATCCACGTCAGATTAGTGTGTAGAGTCAGCAATCTTAGTCAGCACCTGTTTTCTTTTATTTGTTTTATTTTCTGTGCGGACATCATAAACCATATATATTATGCAATAATTTGTTTTTTAGTACAAAAATAGTTCTAAAAAATAGGAGTAATTTGGAAACTAGTTTTAATAATGTTATTTAATTATAATTAATGTTTTTATATAGTTTTAGAATTCAAATAAATACTAATATATTCCAAAAAAATCCCAGAAAGTCCCAGAAAATCAAAGATTGCTCCGAAAAATTCTAGAAAATTTCCTAATCACATAGTTTCACCTGTAGTTAATCTTTTTGTCATATTTTAATCTTTCAGAAGCCATAACTTATCAACTGTAGGTCCGATTTGACCTATTCTTTCTCCAAATTTTTTAGAAAATGTAACCTTGTGTGTGATTATGATTGTTGTGTTCTATTTGGTTCTTTTTGGATCTTGTTGTTTATGTGTTGCCTTTTCACTTATGTTTGCTAGTAGACACCAATTTTTCGAAGGAGCTAGAAGGACAATGACTTTGAAGACAGAACTAAGTTTTGTGAAGGCAAGTTGTGTTCTTGACCATATTGATCCCCTTTTTTAAATATTTTGATTTACACACATGCATGCTAATAATATTACTAGGAATCCCAAGAGTTAGGCTTTACCCTAGTTTTCCTTTGTCATCCTTGTCGCCATGGTTATGGTTTTTGTTATGCAAGGGTAGATGATGCTTAGCCTTGCTTTGGGATGATGATCATGATAATGGCTCAACTGAATATGACAATGGTCCTATGCAACTATGATAAAAGATGGTGTTGGAGCTAGAGTTCATCTTGCCCCAGCAAGTATGGTGAGAGTTTCTTCTAAGGAGGAGACTCAAGCTTGGAGATGAAGTTTAAGAGGAAGGAACACCACGAATGTATTGATGGTAGAAAAAATGGGTTGATCTGGGGGAGTATCACAGCGTGACTTGGTGCTTTTTCACCTCTGTGTCCTCCTGCCCTCTCGCCTCTAGGTCTCCTATCTATAGGGCCATGCGTAGCTTGGCGTACAAGTTACCACAATGTACAAATATCAGGGATCCGACCGAATTACTATGCCTTATTTGGGATAACTACTTTTTACCCTACCTGGGAGATAAATATCCATCATCGTAACCATCATGGTGCCTATCCTCTGAAGGGGGCGAGTCGGTCACCAATTGTGGCCTGGCGCCGCACTGTCATGGGTGTCAGGATAGCCTCCATTACGCCGGGGTGTCAGAGCGGCGTCCACCAGCCCAAGCATTTAATGTCGTCACCTTCTTGCAGGCAAGGTATGACCGGTGCTCCCCTTCTAGCAGATCTTTCCAGTGGCCTGATGACTCACCCTGTAGCCTCTGGGAAGCTGGCCTGAGCAGCTAGAGACAGGGGCCTCAAGAGGCATGGCTCTGGAGGGTGAAGTCTCCGGGAGGCAGGACTCCGGAAGGCCGGGGCTTCGGGAGGCCGAGGCTTCGGGAGATCGGGGCTTTGGGAGGCCAAGGCTTCATGAGACAGAGGCTTCGGGAGACCGAGGTTTTGCGGGGCTGGGCTTCGGGAGGTCGGGCTTGATGAGCAATGTTGGCCTGATCTTCCGATAGGTAGCGATAAGTCGGTGGGTGGAGAACTCGACGTTGATGATCCAAAGGCTTCGACCCGAACAGATTGTCTCCCTTGCAATCACTACACCACAGCTCCGATGGTTATCAACCGTGTCGCGCGGTTGACCTCGCCAAGAAGGCTCAATCCCTGCAAGCGTACCGAGAACACAAGCAAGAACGTAGAAGATGCAATCTGAAATATTGCGAATTGAATTCAAGCACTCGAAGTCGGGGTTCCACAAACACTTGCGGCGGCCTAGTCGGTCCGGAACAAGAGCGAAAATCTCACAACTGTGTGTAGATCAATATCTAAGCAAAACCCAACCCTAATTAGGGTGGCGGCTACTGTATATAAAAGACTAGGGTCGGCCAAGGACCCCTGGACATGTCCCTAATGGACTCCAACACGTTACACGGCCCAACGGCCCAAAAGATGGTGGCGTAGCACCCTGAAAGATTCTGGACGTCGCCTTGTTTTGACGATTCCTGTTGACTCAGAAATAATTTGGACATGGGACCAGTTCCGTTGGAAAGCTTATCTCCTTAGCTTTCCAACCATGTGTAGAACGTCGAAACGGAGTCTGTATGCGTCCTGGGCGACGATTTTAGTGCAGACTGATCCTGGACTCCTAAACGGACTCGAACTTGATTGGACCTCCACCTTGGCTTGGGCGCCCTTGCTGTTCTTCTCCCGTGTTCCTAAGTAATAATACGTCACAATTATTCAGTAGCATCCCATCCTTATCAAAATATAAAGGAACACTAAGGAACGAGCTCACCTCATGATTTAGTTGACGTGCACGAGCTCGTGTCAATGGACCTATTGTTGGAGGAATACTCGGTGTGTGTGTATCCGAAAGAGTGATGTCCTCATCAGGGCTGGTTAATCCAAGGGGCCATCGGGGGTTGTTAACAATGACCCCCAATAGTAGCCCATTGCGAGGACGACTAGCAGAGCAGTCGGGCCCACGGTTCCTTCAGAGCAGGGCCTCCGATGGTCCCTGGCTTGTGGTTGACGGTTGTGGTCCCAAGTATTGCTTGGCTTATCTTGGAAGGTTTGACCTGAGTGATTGGAATGATACGCTTGATGTCGTGGGTGACAGGGGCATTGAATGCGCCCTGGGGAAAGGCACGATCTCACCCTGTCAGGGGGATGTGGGATGCGCCCTGGGGAAGTTGCTCCTTATTTTTAGAAGGAGAGGGATTACCCAGAGTGACCCTTTTGCTAGCTCCTCGTTCCCATCTACCTTTTGTCTTCAACATCCAACATCTTTTGTTTTCCGCGAGTCGTCCTTTGATCCCTGCTCTTCCCCTCTCTTGTAATCCAGCGCCTTTTGCCATCCTCCTGTGGTTCATATGGCTGGCTCGAGTACCCCAGGTGGGGCCAAAACTCGGGCGGTGAGTGAGATCGCTGGAGTAGCCGCGGCGGGGGACCCTCAGGTGTCGCTGGTTTTCCCATCGTTGATGGGGCCACTGCCAAGGGTGGAGCTCCGGCGTGCTAGCATAAGTCACCCACAGCAAACCACCATGCTGGGGGCGTCTGTCATCGGTGACGAGGAGCTTGATCGGATGGTTAGGGAGGGGAAGATTCCCTCCAGAGCTGTCGCTCGACCTCCGTTGGACGAGGAGGTCCCGACCCTCTGGCCCATGAGGTCGTGGTGTTTGAGGCCTTCTTCAAGGTGGGCCTGGGTTTTCCCTCTGTGTCACTGCTCGAGGAGGTGCTCCGCCACTTCTATGTGGAGCTTCCTCAGCTCCAAGCCAACGCCATTGCCCGCCTGGCCACCTTCAAGTGGGCCATGAAAGCAGAGGGGTGTGAAGGGAGGGCGAATTTCTTCGTGGCCACCCACTTTGCCAGCTGCCAGCCAAAGCTGATCAAGGTTGAGGGGACGAAGAGGCCCCTCAGCTTCAGGAGTGTCAACTTCCAGATACAGCTGCAGTATCATGATGCCTTCCCAGCAACGGCTATCAATGGTCGGTGGTATACCAGCTGGTTGCAGTAGTGGTTCTATTACAATTCCAGCCTTGCATCGCCCCTTCACTCCAAAAACCAGGATATTGCATATGTTCTGGAGCCAGATATGGGGATTACGGACAATCAGTTTGCCTTATAGCTGGCCCTTCTCCGGAGGGTGGCTGAAAAGATGAGCATGCATGACCTCGTGGAGGAGTTCACCATGTTGCGCAATCAGCCCCTTCAGATGGGCTGGAACTGCGTCTTCGAGCAAGGTGCGGTAGAGTGGCCAAAGGTGTACTCCAGCCCACCCGTCAGTGCTGGTGAGTTCTCCTTGTAGTTTGGTTTTTGATCTGTAGATGTGAGCATTCTTTTTCTTTCAGAGAGCTGCCTCCCACAGGAGTGCGCAGCGAAGATCGCGGAGGTGATCCTGGGCCCCCCTACTTAGATGGAGCGCGAGCGACGGGTGGCCCTAGCACAGAGCTAGGAGCAATACAACTGTGTCTACTTTCATCTCGGAGTGGGGGCTCCAGCATGATGGGATCCTCCAGAGCCTAAGGTCGCTGGAAAATGAGTGCGTGCAGCCCCCCAATCCGTGTGAGGACAATCCATGCCCGGCGGCCATCTGTCTTCGAAGGCTCGCATACCGGTTCAACAGCCGAGTCGTTGTAGGTACCCCTGGTTCGCAAGAATCGTGTGAGGAGGGTTCGGAGCGTGAGCGACCAGTCCGGAGGCGAGGGTCAGTTTGGCGCTGATGACTGGAGGAAGGGCCGAGTCTCCTCGGATATTGTGGGTCATGGCCAGAGCAGATGGAGAGGCATGGCCTCCGTGGACTATGATTTTGGTGTCATCGGTTCAGACGTCAAGGATGTTACAGGCCCTCCTGTAAGAGGTTCGGAGGAACTAGGTGGGGTGTTATTTGCTTCGTTAGCCATATCCTATTTAAGTTGTGCATCAGGATCTTGATTTGTCTTTCCTTCATTTTTTTTTGTAGAGACCCTCGAGGTGGATGCATCCTTGACTCCACCCCCCAAGGCCCCAGAGGCCCAGCAGGGATTGGGGACTCATTCGGAGGGGTCTCTAAAGGCCGTCCTGGGGGACGTGGCTTCATTCTGTGAAGCCCCGAGCCAGTTGGTGACCTGTCCTTGGTGGCTAGTGCTGGAGACACCGTGCCCTCTACTGAGGCTCGCTTTGGAGCGGTTGACGGGGGCCCTGGCCTCGGGGTCTTGACCCCGGACGACTTCGTGCTGCGCTCGAAGGCGTTAAGAGCTTTCGCTGCGGCCTCCTCTTTTCTCCAGAGTGGAGAGGTCGAGCGATCATTGGCCCAACGTCTTTTGGATGAACTAGAGGCGCGGTTGGTAGCGGTGGCCCTTTAGCTCAGTAGTATTGGTTACAATTTGCCGGGTCCGGTGTTTGGTTCTAAGTAGCTCATTTTGTCCTTTTCCTTCTTCTGTTGTGCCTCGTAGCAAGTAATTTTGATGGCAACACAGGGAGGTGGGGGCGCCAGGCCTTTGTCGTGGCCTGTGACGAGGTTGAGGGCCTTCGCCAGGACTTGGAAGAGGCCCGAAAGTGGGCGGAGTCTGCGGAGGGTCGTCTTCAAGAGGAGATGGCGCTACGTGAGGGTGCAAAGGTTGAGGCACGGAAAGCTGCCGAAGACCTCCGGGAGGTGAGGGAGTTTGCCGATGCGGCCAATGCAACCCGTGTGTCCACTGAAGGTGATGTCAACACCCTTTGGGTGGCGGTGGGTAATGTGCAGCGAGAGCTGGAGGAGAGCGTTGGGGGTTATTCCGTCCGTTCGACAATGGAGTCGCTTCGTTATGCCCCGCGATTCTAAGGGGTGTATTGATCCACAGGTGACCTTGTGTTTGCTCTGGATGTATATTGTTGCAAAGGATGACTGGTGTGCAGCTCGAATAGCCCAGGAGGTTGTCGGCTCACATTCCCTACAACGCTTTGTCCTTCCCTAGGGTTCAGACAGAAGAGTGCCTTCGAAAATTCTTGAGCCAGTTCTAGATGAGATGAAGATGGAGGAGGTACGGGCCGCGAAGGCCTCGCCGGAGGGGCAGGAGGAGGAAGAGCTAGATTTCTCGGCCTTTGACTCGTATCCTTTTTCGGCAGATCCTTCGTCTTCCCGAGGGGCCGAGTCTCTGTTTCGGGCAGTAGCTCTTTTCGTAGAGGGGGCTCATGTCGGCCTCCTGTGCACAGTTGCCGGGGACGACTCTCCAGGTCCCGCGGTGTTCCCAGGAAGCGTGGTAGTCGGGCACCATCATCTTCCCGTAGTGTTACAGGGAGGCACAACAGGCTAGCAAGTTTGTTGGGAATAGATTTGATGTACAGCGGCTAGCTATATGCAAAAACTGTTTGTATGTTATGTATGTCTAACTTGCATTGCGTTAGCTTGTTGTTTTCCTTCTTTCTCTCTCTTTTTTTTATGATTGATCGTATCGACGCTTCGCAAGTGCCCCTTATCCCAGCACCTTCACATCCTATAGCTGCTTAGCGGCCACAGGGTGCGAGATTTGAGGGGCATTGCGTTGCAGTAGGTGTGAGTGAGGAGCTTGGAATTTTTTATTTTCAAGATATCAGAAGGGTCAGATGATTTTGGCATGGTGACTTTTAGTCTTGCCAGTGCCGGGGGGTTATCGCTCCGCCATGTTAGATCAGCCAAGCCTTAGAAATGACGGAGGGTGTTATGCATGTCCGGTATGAAGGCACTACCATCAAGATGCTGAAGCGGTCTTTGCCTATCCGCCATTTTAGGTTTGCTAGGCCCAAAAGATGATGGTGGAATGCCTGTCTAGCATGGAGACTTAGGTCTTCAAGATGCTAGAGCAGTCTTTGCCTATCTGCTACGTAGGTTAGCTAGACCTTAAAGATGGCAAAAGGAATGCCTATCCAGCGCAGAGACTTATGCCTTCAAGCTGTTGGAGCGGTCTTTGCCTATCCGCCACATAGGTTAGTGAGACCTTAAAGATGGCGGACGGAATGTTGTCTAGCTTGGAGACTTACAGCTTCAAGATGCTAGAGCGATCTTTGCCTATCCGCCATGTCGGTTAGCGAGACCTTTAAGATGGTGGACGGAATGCCTGTCCAGTATGGAGGCTTATGCCTTCAAGCTGCTGGAGCGGTCTTTGCCTATCCACCATGATGGTTAGCGAGACCTTAAAGATTGCAGATGGAATGCCTGTCCAGCACAGAGACTTACACCTTCAAGGTGCCGGAGGGTCTTCATGGGTTCTGTGTGGAGTTTTTTTTTTGTATCTTCGGAGAGGACTGAGCCTAGGGCCCCCTACACATAGTACTTGTGGAGGGTCTCCTCATTCCAACTGTGTTCGAGGGGGTCCCTTCTGTATCGGCCAGGCCGTAGGAGCCGAGCCTGTTAGACTTGAGGACCAGGTATGGGCCTTCCCATTTGTTGCACAACTTTCCCGGAGCTAGGGCATGTCGAAGTACTAGTTCATCGGGTTTGAAGTTTTGTGGCGCAACCCTCGTATCGTACCAGGCCTTAGTTTTCTAGATGTAGTGATCGAGATTCTAAATGGCATGGAGCCACGTGCCTTCGGTGAGGTCGATGGAGAGCTCCCTTTCTCCGTTAGTTTGTGGAAGTTGTACCCTGAGTGAGCACCCCTTGACCTTTGTGGGGGTCATGTCCTTGTCTCCATACAGGAGGCAGAAGGGTGTGAACCCGGTGGCCCACGTGACAGTGGTGCGTAGAGACCCCAAAACCTTGGAAAGTTCCTCGACCCATAGGCCTTGAGCTAAGCCGACGAGGCAGAAATTTAGACAAGAGAGGATGTTGCCATTGGCCCTTTCGACGGAACCATTGGACTGAGGGTGTTGAACTGCTATGAAGCATAATTCGATGCCGAGGTCATCGCAGAATTGTCTGAAAGGCTCGTAGTCAAATTGTGTGCTGTTGTCTACCATGAGCTGTCGTGGGACACCGATGTGGTAGATTATGTTCTTCCAGAAGATTTTTTGGACATTCTTTGATGTGATTGCCATGAGGGATTCGGCCTCGACCCATTTGGAGAAGTACTCCAATGCCACCACTGCGTACTGAAAGTTGCCTTTGGCACGGGGGAATGGACCGATGAGGTGCATACCGCAATGAGCCAGTGGCCAGACTGGGGCGATTGGTTGCAAGGGAGTTGGGGGTCGATGGCTTTGGCGTGCCATCCATTGGCATTCTTGGCATGTGCGAATGAGGTCTTCTGCATCGGACATGATCGTAGGCCAATGGAGCCCCTGGCGAAGTGCCTTACTAGCTAGGGCATGAGGCGCCAGATGATTGCCACAAAGGCCTTCGTGTATCTTCCGAAGGAGGTTGGCTCCTTCTTGTTTAGTAATGCAGTGAAGTAGGGGAGCGCAGATACCTGTTTTGTAAAGGGCGCCATTTATGAGACGGTAGCCCCTGGCGCGATGCTGGATGCGGTGGAGCACAATCGAGTCGTTCGGTTCTTCTATTCCTTTTAGGAAGGATAGGAGGGGAGCCCTCCAGTCCATGGCTTCGATGCGGAGGATGGCGGTGGCCGTTTCGTCAAGAGCACTGGTGGTCGGTTGGTGTAGAGTCTCGAGGAAGGTGCCTATCGGTGGGTTCAACAAACTGATAAATGGTGAAACTATCTAAAACAAAATAATATAAGCCAAATCCGAGCCTAAACTATGACGGCTACTGTGTATATATATAGAGGGAAGTGAGAAGGTCAACTTAGGGTTGTGCAGCTGTAGAAAGAGGTGTGCACAACCTGGAGTCCGACCCCAACATGATTACAAGAGCCGACAAGATCCAAAATGGTGACATAGAAATTTAATCCCAAGAAGAACAAATTTTGCCCAAAATGGTGCACAACCTGAACTCCCATCACTATGATCTAAAGAAGAACAAATTTCTCCAAAAGAAATTTGGTAAGTACGGTAGCGGAGACAAGAAGAAGTGCTATAATTGTGGTAACCTTGGTCATATATCATATGATTACTCTCATCCCGACAAGAGAAACAAGAACAAGTCTAAGAAGATTGATGTAATTGAGAATGAGGACAAGCACAATGATGAGGATATCACTCTTTCGGATACACACACACCGAGTATTCCTCCAACAATAGGTCCATTGACACGAGCTCGTGCACGTCAACTAAATCATGAGGTGAGCTCGTTCCTTAGTGTTCCTTTATATTTTGATAAGGATGGGATGCTAGTGAATAATTGTGATGTATTGTTACTTAGGAACACGGGAGAAGACCAGCAAGGGCGCCCAAGCCAAGGTGGAGGTCCAATCAAGTTCTCCATAAACACGGGAGTCCGATTTGGAGTCCAGGACCAGACTGCACTAAAATCGTCTCCCAGGACGCATACGGACTCCGTTTTTGACGTTCTCCATATGGTTGGAAAGCTAAGGAGATAATCTTTCCAACGGGACTAGTCACATGTCCAAATTCTTTCTGAGTCAACAGGAATCGTCGAAACAAGTGGACGTCCAGAATCTGTCAGGGTGCTGCGCCACCATCTTTTGGCCCGTTGGGCTGTGTAACATCTTGGAGTCCATTAGGGACGCGTCCAGGGGTCCTTGGCTGACCCTAGTTTCTTCTATACAGTAACCGCCACCCCAATTAGGGGGGGTTTTGCTTAGATATTGATCTACACACAGATTGTGAGATTTTCGCTCTTGTTCCGGACCGACTAGGCCGCCGCAAGTGTTTGTGGAACCCCAACTTTGAGTGCTTGAATTCTATTCGCAATATTTCAGATTGCATCTTCTACGTTCTTGCTTGTGTTCTCGGTACGCTTGCAGGGATTGAGCCTTCTTGGCGAGGTCAACCGTGCGACACGGTTGATAACCAACAGAGCTGTGGTGTAGTGATTGCAAGGGAGACGATCTGTTCGGGTCGAAACCTTTGGATCATCAACGTCGAGCTCTCCACCTACCGACTTATCGCTACCTAGCAGAAGATTAGGCCAACAATCCCATCACACAAGAAGAAGGATCAAGAAAAGAGGAAGAAGAAGCTCTTCAACAAGAAGGGTGGAGGATGCAAGGCCTATGTTAGGGGAAAATAGACCAGCCTTCGGTCTCCGGACCCTCAGCGGGAGGCCTAGCCCTCGGAGGCTACGGACCCCTTCGGGCCACCTCTCCGGCACGTACGTGGCCTTCTAAAGACTCGAAGCTACAGCAAGTCCCTCTAGAACCTTCGGCATCCGGACTCTCAGTAGGAGGCCTTATCCCAGGAGGCTGCTGACCCCTTCGAGCCAACTCTCCGACATGTACATGGCCTTCCAAAGACTCGAAGCTACAGCAAGTCCCTCCAGAGCCTTCAGCTTCCGGACTCTCAGCAAGATGCCTTATCCCCAAAGGCTGTGGAACCCTTCAGGACACCCCTCCAGTGCCCATGCGGCCTTGCAAAGCCTAAAGATGCAGTCGGCCTCCGGAGATAATATCAGGGAAGAAAGGACACCCCCCTGTAGCCGACCTAACGCGAGGTGACGGACGATTAATGCCAGTGCAAGTGGTGCTTATCCTGACACTCCAATGCGATGAAAGTCGTCCTGACACCCCCGACAGAGCGGTGTCGGGCCGCAATTGGCAACCGGTCACCCCTCAGGGGGCAGGCACCACAATAGTTACCTCTGCCGTACAGAGAGCCTTGCAAAAACCTCCACAAGACGGAGAGTCTTCAAAAAAACCCTGCAAATGGGGATGTCTTCCAAAAAACCTCTGCCAGACGGAGAGGTTCTAAAAGACCTATCAAACAAAACCCCCCAGCATATTGAAGGCAAACGCCTCCGTGTCGGAGAAGTGTGAAACCCACTAGCCTCCAAGAGGCACATCCAACAGATTAAAGGGGTATAAATCCCCCTCCCTGCAGGAAAAGGTATGGCCAAGGTAACTCAAACACGTATGGTAAAAGGTAAAGTCATTACCCTACAGTCTCATCTAAGACATGATTCATACGTCGTTTATGAAGATAATGCTAATATTAAGTAGAACCTACTCCGCGTGGCATAGGAAATAATATGAAATCCCCATCTATTCATTGCAGGAGCAACAGCTTCTGACACGCCATCGCAGGCTCCAGGTGGATTACCTCCGGAGCCGGGCAGTGGCTAAGGGCCGAGGGGGTTGAGGACCACCTCTCTAGTCTACTCTTCAGCTTCACCTCCGACGCACCATCACCAGGCTCCGGATGGATTACCTCCCGAGCTGGGCAGCGGCTAAGGGCTGAAGGGGTCGAGGACCACCTCTCCTGTCAAGTCTTCAACTTCGCCCCTAACATGCTGTCGCCAGGATCTAGATGGATTACCTCTAGAGCCGGGCAGTGGCTAAGGGCTGAGGGGCTCGAGGATCACCTCTCCTGTCTAGCTTTCGACTTCACCTCCGACACGCCATCGCCTGGCTCCGGGCAGATTACCTTTGGAGCCGGGCAGCAGCTAAGGGCCGAGGGGGTCAAGGACCGCATCTCCCATGTTGTCTTTGGCTTTGCCTTTGATGCGTCGTCGCTAGGCTTTGAACGGATTACCTCCGGAGCCGGCCGGTGGCTAAGGGTCGAGGGGGTTCGGGACTACCTCTCCCGTCTAGTCTTCGGCTTCACCACCGACGCACCATCACCAGGCATTGGACAGATTACCTCCAGAGTCAAGTAACAGCTAAGGGCCAAGGGGGTTAAGGACCACCTCTCCCATCTAGCCTTTGGCTTTACCTCCGACACACCATCGCCAGGCTCTAGACGGATTACCTCTAGAGCTGGGCAGCGGCTAAGGACCGAGGGGTCGAGGACCACCTCTCCTGTCAAGCCTTCGGCTTTGCATCTAACACACTATCATCAGGCTTTAGACAGATTGCCTCCGAAGCTGGGCAGCAATATAACACCCTGATTTTCAGATTTCTCAAATGTCTGAAATTTTCTAAGATTATTGAATAGCTTCACCAGTAGTATAGGTTTAAAACCTATTTTCTGAATCAATCAATTAATATAGGTTATTATTTTGTGTGCATTGCATGCTGAGTTTTGTTAGGAGTCAGGTAAATACATTAGAGTTCTTTTTTTTTCTCTTTGGAGTTTTGAGTGAAAAAGATTTTGTAAAGGTTTTTACAAAACTCAGTAGTGAATAAGTTAAGGATCTTAATGCTTGGAATTCAAAATCCTTGAATTCATCACCTATTCAATCCTTGATCATACTTGATCCTTCTCCAGTTCAATTCAAATCTTATCCAAATCCTTGTTTAAAGACAATGTCTCTCCTCTTTCTCAAAATTCTACCCAAATCCAAAATCAAATTCCTTATCTACTCATATTCTTGTTCAACCTCATCTTTTTCATTTCTTTTAAATTCACTCCAAGCTCAATTCAAATTCAAACCCTATTCAAATTTCTCTGCAAAGGTTTTTTTCTAAAGCCTAGATATACTTAAAGTGTCTTTAGCCTCAATCTTACTCAAGTCCAAACCCTTAGCCAAGTCTTCTAGATGGCCCAACAAAGGATCCACGAAATCTTTAAATTTTCGCGGAGGTCTGGACAGTCTCATATTCCCATGAAGATTCGCAGTTCAAAACGGCCTCAAGTGCAAATCTTGACAATACCAAAGTTGTAGGTCTCATCGGGAGCTTCGATTTGAACCTATGGAAGTCCTCTTTCGGATAATAGAGTAGGAGTTATAGCCCCCAAAATCAGTGCTGCGCAGATAAGTCCGAGTTCAAACAATTTATCTTGTGGTGCATTTTTGGAAATCAAGATGGCGTTTTCAGAAGTCCCAATGACTACCAAAGTTGTAGATCTTTTCGAGTAGTACAGACCAAAGCAAGGTGAGGACCCCTTCTTCTCCTCCCTTACTACTGTTTTATCATCATACTAAGTCCCTAGCCAAGCCCTAGCCCCGGCCAAAGCCCGATCTACACCGCCATGGTCGTCGCCGTCGTGGACAGCCGCGGGACAGCTATTGCCAACCACAGCATGTCACAGCCATCACCCGTCTCATCTCCGTTGATCGTTCTTCCTCTCATTATGCCATACCATTGTGTTCCCAGGATATATGAACATCTCTGTTTCAACGGTTCCTCAAAATTCATAGCCAATCTCTGGGAACGCGAGCATCTTCGTTCCTGCATCTGTTCACGATCACCACCAAACCTAGCAGCAGTCATCGCTATTTTGCCACTACCTCGGATGACCCCTTCCAAAACCAACCATACCGCTGAGTTAGTCTTTCCGCATTCTACGCCATGCTTCCCTCATTTCACTGAAACACCACTGAAGCCGACATCGATGTTTGTGGCCACATGCCCGATCACCATCTCCGACGAAACCCGAACCACCACCGCTACATAAAGTCACCAGTAGTATCCTTAACCTAGAAGCACAACCTTCAGCCTTTTTGATCCATCATAGGTGGTCGATACTATATCTCAGCGTATCCCTTCTTTAATCCAAGATGTTACTTGCATAGCATGCCAAGTCAGCGCCACATTATTCTCCTTAGCCTAGTCAGTGAAGTCTGGTATGCCCTACACATCTTAAATCTTGCGCAATGATGTTATCAAGCTTGACACAGTGATTGTGCAATAAACTCTTTTCCTATAGGAAGATAACTCTAGTAAACTAGTTTTTCCTTTTCAGCCTAATCCATCTCCCGAAAGCTATTCTCTTTTCATCTTAACTCCGACTTAGGTGATTCTTGTGTCTAAACATTTCTAAAATCATCCCTATCCAACCATAGTATTTTTTAAAGTGTTTTGATGATGTTTGGTATGTTGTTCTTAGTGTTTGCTTTGTGTTGTTTGTCGATAGTTCTCAGGATTAGTCGATAACGTTTCGAAGAAGTTCGATGGACTTCAAGACCCAGATTTTGACAACACTGAGCAGCATTGGGTAAAAGGCAAGTATCCTTAATCATCTTGAACCTATGATTTAAACTATTTTGTTTTACAAATTTGAATGCATGTCAATATGATGGGTAGTCACCTATGTTACAGTTTTTCCCTAGATTTTCCCTTATCATCCCTTGGAACCTAGATGGTTTATGGTTAGGTGTCTTTTATGGGTAGATTGCTTAGCCATGCTTTTGGGATGTTGAGAAGTGTCATAATCTTGGCTAATGAACATATGCAACAATGGTCGTTAATGTGTTTATGGTCTAGCAACATGGAACCTTAGGCCTTGAGCAAAGTGGTTTTGATGGTTGTCATGGTTATGATGTTGGTTTAGTGTTTGCTCAAGTAACCTAAGTATGGACCGGTTTGTGGAGCGACAACCCAAGAAGTAACGTACCAACCACGAGACTGATATGGGTAAGGCATGACATACTAATTAGAGTCTATCCAGCGTGTGTCGTGTCAGCACAAAAGGGGGCTTCTGGGTAGGAGTTTAGCTTGCGTAAAGCCTGGAGGTGAAACCTAGTGGGCAGGCACATATTGGATTAGTCTCTAGTTAGTGGGAAATATCATTCAGTGATTCTTGGTGGCACACCACTGGCGTGTGTTAAGTGTTTCGCGAACACGGCAACATGAAATTTATTGACTTGTGGGGAAAGCTGGACAACCTCTGCAGAGTGTAAAACTGTTATAACAGCCGTGCTAATGGTTGTGGGAGACTTGGATCCTCACATGATTAGATAGTTGTGGTTATGGGTTTGGTTGTGGTTATGGTTCTAGTACAGGGAGAACTAGATGGTTGTGGTTATGGTTCTGGTACAGGGTGTACTAGATGGTTCTGGTACAAGGAGTACTAGATGGTTGTGGTTATGGTTCTGGTACAGGGAGTACTAGATAGTTGTGGTTTTGGTTATAGTACAGGGAGTACTAGACGGTTATGGTATGCAAGGTGGGGTGCTTTGTATGCTGCGTGTTGGACTGTATGGGTTAGATTCACTTAATAATTGCTTAATGCTTTTTGAGTCCAAATATGTTTTCATTACTCGCATTTACGCAAATATACCATGTGTTAGCCTATTCTTAATATAAGCCTGCATATCATTATCTTTCCTGCACTTGCTGAGCGCGTCATGTGCTCACACTTGCTATTTTCCCTATACCATGCGACATGTGTGCTGCTGCTTAGTGAGTGAAGATGTTGAAGACTATCAAGATGAGGTTGGTGACGTTCTAGGCGCGTGTCTCCCGGTCAGTTGCCTGCGGTGTTGTTGGGCACCAGTGCTTCTGTTCCGCTGCAGATATCTTCATAAAAGACAATATATGTCAATTACTGTAAGAGTTTAACGTTTATTCTATAAAATTATTGCTTTCTTTACTTCACTAGTGACGTCCTTATGTGTGTTGAACTTCCTGGGTACACATAAGCCGCATCTGGTTTTGGCCATTAAAACCAGGTGTGACAAGCAGCTAAGAACCCGAAGGGTCGCAGACCACCACCCAGCTGGTACCCAAAGGTTCCAGATGGACTTCGTTGGGTCGGAAATCTGGAACAAATTTGGAAGAAGGCCCTCGCAACGCCGAACCAGATGGACTTCTGATGTCATGTTTATACTCACCGGAGCATGTCACCAGACCAATATTTGCAGAGAGCAAATTTTTTGCAAAGTTTTCGTTTTGGCACACCGGATGATCCGGCGATCATCAAAGACCTCACCGGACAATTTTCACCAGAGAACATTTTTTCGGGTGAAAAACCTTCTTCTTCTCACCAGATAGTCTAGTGATACCCCAAAATCTCCACCGAACCACTTCTTCCAGAGAGCAAGTTTTCGCTGTAAATTAACCTTCTACACACCGGATAGTCCGATGATACCCTAGAATCTCCACCGGACTATTTCTTCCAAAGAGCATTGGATTGGCCATGTATAGTTACCTTCTCAAGCATCTTGCCAAACACTTGGATAGTATTTCTTCAAGTATTTCAAATTGATAGTGCGAGGCATTTTATCTCCTTGTATATATTACAGCATGTATGAATTCCCAGGCACAATTCCTACAACTTTAGAAGGACCTTCCCTACTAGGGGACCACTTCCCGAATTTATTATCTTTAGACCCAATAGGTAAAATTGTCTTCCAAACTAAATCCCCTATTTGAAATGATTTTTCCCTTACTTTCTTGTTATAGGCTTTAGATACTCTCAACTTATCCTTTTCAATTTCTTTCAAAGCTTTAAGCCTTTCATCATTGAGGTTATCTATCAATGCGCCAAGATTTACCTCAACGGGCAAAACGGCCTCTTGTCCATACACTAACTCATAAGGAGTAACCTTAGTAGCATTATGCCTAGATATATGATGAGCTCACAATGCTTCACTCAAAACATCATGCCACCTTTTTGGATGTTCTTCTATCTTCTTCTTTATAAGCTTAATCAAAGTTTTATTGCTAGACTCAGCTTGTCCATTAGCCTGAGCATAATATGGTGAGGAATTGAGAAGCTTAATTCTAAGTGATTCGGCAAACTCAGGCACTTGATGAGAAATAAAAGAAGAACTTTGATCTGTAGTTAAAGTTTGTGGAATACCGAATCTATGAATAATATGTACCAAAATAAACTTGATTACCTCTTTGTGTGTCATGTTCTTCAAGGGAATGGCCTCAGTCCACTTTGTGAAGTAATCCATAGCAACAAAAACAAAGCGATGACCTTTGGAAGATGAAGGATGAATTTGGCCGATGAAATCCAAAGCCCATCCTCGGAACGGTCATGGTTTGATGATAGGATTCAACATAGAAGCAGGAGCTAACTGTATATCACCAAACTTTTGACATCCTTCACATCCTTTGTAATATCTAGAACAATCATCAAATATAGTCAGCCAATAAAATCCAGCTCTCCTTAACAACAATACTATTTTGTGAGACGACTGATGTGTTCCACAAATATCTTCATGTACTTCACCCATAGTAATTTTACATTGCTCTGAACCTAGACATTTTAGAAGCAACCCATCTATGATTCGGAGATATAATTCACCATCCAACATCATATATTTTAAAGATTGTCGTCTAGTCTTTCTATCTACCGATGAACTAGGATTTTCTAAATATTCGATCATTGGCTCTCTCCAATCACTAGACATATGCAGATCTGATTTTTTGAGCAAAACCAAACCTTCTTCCTAATGTTTGGCCAAAAGAACACTAGCACTAGCCAACAACAGTTTTTCTAACACAAAGAACACCCCTCTATTCACTCGATATCCAGATGCTTGATGTGCTAAATCATTTGCCCTCATATTCTCTTCTCTAGATATGTTAAAGATGGTGAAATCATCAAAACTTGCTATGATATCTAAGCATCTATCCAAATATCTATTTAGTGATCCATCAAAGCATTGATAAACTCTAGAAATTTGCTGCACCATTAATAATGAATCACCAAACACATCTACATGCGTCATGCCCACGGACTTTAAAATTTGCAAACCTAACAAAAGAGCTTCGTACTCGGCTTGATTGTTGGACCTTGGCCTTCTCTACAAGCCGATCCATCAAAGAATAATTTTGATGGACACACACAAATAAAACTATCCAATGCATCACTATCAATACGATGATCAACAATAAAATCAGCAACAATTTGGCCTTTCAAAGATCTTAATGGTTCATAAGCCAAATCATATTCAATCAAAGCATAGGCCCACTTTCCAATTCTACCACACAAAATCGGCTCTTGCAACATGTACTTAATAACATCAGTTTGGCATGCAACCACACAAGTACTAGAAAGCAAATAATGTCTCAACTTGGTGCAACCATAGTATAAAGATAAACATAATTTTTCAATAAACGCATACCTTGTTCCTGCATCCAAGACACACCAGCTCAAATAAGTGATTGCATATTCTTTCCCTTCACTTTCTTGTGTAAGAACAACACCTATTACCGTCTCTTTTGCAGCAACATATAGCCGAAATGGAATCCTGTAAGAACAACACCTATTACCGTCTCTTTTGCAGCAACATATAGCCGAAATGGAATCCCGGCCGTCGGCGCCATTAACATGGGAGGTGATGATAAATATTTTTTGATGTCATCAAAAAGCTCGTTGCTATTTTGCCCCCCCCCCCAAGTAAAATCAGCTTCTTTCTTTAACCGAAGTATGGGAGTAAAAGCACTAATCTTGCTGGATAAGTTAGATATGAAATGCCTCTAATAATTGACCTTTCCCAGCAATTTTTTGGACATCTATCTTTGATTGTAGCACTCCCAACTTATTTGTAGCTACTACTTTGTTAGGATCTATCTCTATACTTCTTTCATGTATTATGAAACCTAAGAATTTACCCTCCGATACACCAAAAGCACACTTAAGTGGGTTCATCTTTAGACCGTACCGACACATTCTTTCAAAAGATAAATGCAAATCGGCTAAATGACTATCCTATAGCATCCGATTTGATAACAAGATCATCGATATAAATCTCCAAGATGACACCAAGCAAATCATGAAAGATCAAATTCATAGCTCTTTGATACGTAGCACTGACATTCTTTAAACCAAATGTCAAACAACCCATTCAAATAAATCAAGAAAATCCGGGCAATGGAAAGTCGTTTTAGAAATATCTTCTTCAGTCATGAAAATTTGATTATAGCCCACATTACCATCCAAAAAACTAATAACCCTATGACCCGAAGCATCATTAATCAACATATCGGCGATGGGCATAGGACATTCATCTTTAGGAGTACTTTACTTAAATCTCTAAAATCAATGCATACTCTTAACTTATCACTATTTTTCTTCTCAACCGTGACAAAACTATATATCAATTCAGCATATCTACAAGGACGAATAAACCCTGCAGCGAGCAACCAGCTTATTTCTTCTTTGATTCACCCATACATGTTAGGATTAAACTTTCTAGCCGGTTGTTTGTGAGGTCTAAAACCTAGCTTTATAGGAAGTCGATGCTCTACAAGCTCACGGCTAAGTCCCGGCATCTCATGATACTCCCAAGCAAAACAATCGATATATTCTTTGAGTAATGCAATCATTTCGCCTCTTTGAACATCATGCAAGTTTTTATTCACAAATGTCAGCCTAGGAACAGTACCATCTCCTATATCTACCTCTTCTAATGGATCAACCAACGAAAAACCTTGTCCTAGCTTTTCTATCTCATCAAAATCATCAATAGTCTCACAAATATCGTTCTTTTTAGACTAACACTACTCCACATGCTGTTGCAACTATTCTAAATTACTTTTTTTTATCCATTTATAACATTACATTGCTAAGCTGAGATGAAGAAATCGGCTGTATAGACACGGGTACAAAACCATCTATAGTAACACTAAGAAAATCATACCCCGAAAGGTCTTGACAAGAGAGACAATGTACATTCCCATGTTGCCAATCTACCGAAGCATCGGCCAAAGCAACAAAAGCTGATGTATCTGCATGTACAACTTCTATTTCATCGTGTACCCATTGAATCAAGAATTGGTGCAAACCAGAAGGTACACAACAATTTGCATGAATCCAATCACGGCCCAATAAAATGTTGTAGTTACCTTGCACGTTGGCGACGAAGAAGGCTGTAGGGACCGTCTTGCTCCAAAGGGTGAGATCCATGGAAATTACACCTTTTGCCTCTGTTGGCTTGCTGGTGAATCTTTGTCTTCTTTTCCTAGCTTCTTGAAAATTGAATATGGCATTAGATTCACGGTGGCTCCACCATCCACTAGCATTCTCGAAATCGGCCTTCCATCAATATGCCCCTTGACATACAATAGTCTCAAATGTTGTCTCAATCCTTTGGGCTTTTCAAATATAGCTTCCTTCGGATCAAATTTAGTTGAGCAACCTCTTCATCAACAGCTCAAAACTTCGAAGGTAAAACAAAAACCATATTGATATCCATATTATCATGCGGCGGAGTGCCATCCCTAAGAACTGGAGAGTCTCCTAGCATATCATCTTCATCATCACTAGATGTCACAATAGGCTCTATGACTTTCTTTATTCTCCATTCTTGCTGAATAGGCACCATCGGCTTGATTTCATTGAATAATACTTGATCCCTCACCTTTTTAGCTTGTGCTTCTCCCAACACTTGCTTTTTGTAACCTTTGTAGCCTCCTCTTTTGGGAATGTGAGAGACCCCTAGGACACCACTGTGGCTATGGCTTAGTCCCGGGAAGCAAGGACTTCTCCTTTTCAACCTTCCGATCATCTGAACTAGTGATCTGCTTTGAACTAGAAGTGGCTTCTTGAACATTTGGCGCTATGGGCTGTTGTACTGCTGTAGGTGGCGCCTCCTTAAGCTCAAGATCAGTACCAACCACTCCTACAACTTCCCCTTTGTTATTGCCACTTGATCCGTCATTAGCCAATTGCTTTTTGTACTTTCCTTTCATCAACAACCAGCTGTTTTTCTTTTGGTTCCAGATCTGATTTCTCATTAGAAACACTCGTGTTCTTGACACGATAGATCTTCTTAACATGCCTCCTATCCCTCCTATCATTTGACTAATTTTTAGGATAAAACCGGTCTTCTCTAGGATGAGATAGTCTGTCGAACGCCGAAGGTCATTGTGCTGTCCACCCGGGGTGAAATGGTGCAAATGGCATAGAAGGTGGTGCCCAAGGTGCACACCAACCCCATGGCGGACATGGAGGACAAACCATTAGAGGAGACCCCCACATCATAGGCATCGGTGACCCTAAAGGAGGGAATAGAGCTGCTGCAATATTATCCTCCCATTGCCTCCTCCTCCCTTCAAACTCACGCTTCAGAGGTGATCTTGGACGTTTTTGGCCGGCCTTGCCACTCTCATACTTAGCCAAAAGTGTATCAAATGTAAGTTTTGGATTCTCATGCTTCTTAATAGCTTTGTTCTTATCTTCATTCACTTTCCAACGGCCAATTTCCGGACTTTTAGGTTTGATCATCTTTGGCCTTACATTATTATCACCAATGATCACACTCTTGCCTTTAGTCAATTCGGCTTGAGACGGCCGAACCAAGACCTTCTTCCCTTCAAAATTCATCATGTTGACGTGGAATGGATCATCATCTAGCTTCATCTTAGAATTTTCAGCAAACATGAATTATGCCATTTACAATATGCACATTTCTTAATCTCCTCAAGTGATGGAATCACATGATTAGGAGACTAACTAATTTGCTTTTCTTGTAACAAGAGACCAAACATCCTATCACATTTAGTGACATCGAATGTGAATTTCATCTCTTCTTGTCAATTCTTTCGTGGAGTCAGCTTCAATGCGGATCACATGAATGGATTAGATTTGGATTTCCATGCCCATTCAGCTACACACATGTCTATGCTATCATCATATGACGAATCATCCCCATATTCAACTACAGTAACACCCAGATGATCCACCTTGTATTTTTCACTAAACCTTTGGATCTTTCTATGTTCTTTGGCACGGCTTTCTTCAGCCAGAGCCCGCTGCAAAACTTGATTCACATCTGAAAATTCTTGCCCCTCTAACCTCTCTTTGATGTGTGCATGCAACCCGGCAAAAGCTAACTCAGCTAGATCTCTATCGGAGAGCGAAACTGTCATGGCCAAGAGTTTCTAAAGCATGTAATTAAGTGCTAATAGGCATCATTAGCATCATTTGTTTTGTTTTGAGCAGTGTAGACATGCGATGTGAATTAAACCGAATTTGGTTAAACCAGGTTTAACTGATGCGTTGTAAAGCATCTCCCAAAACTTCTATGGAACATAGGGCCGGTGACAATTTTAGAAATTAGTAGATTCCAGGAGGAGAATATAAATGAATTTTCCCAAATTTTTGGGGATTATTTTAAAGGCATAAAAATCAACACAAGTTAGAAAAGCTTGCCTCTTTGGAGAATTTTCATTTGAAATTGGTGCAAGCTTTTTGGGTCAAACAAGGTAAAATGAATTATTTATGATTTATAGAAGCCAACAAAATTTGTTCCACGAATTTTAGACCACAGTAAGACCTCCACTTTGATAACCAAAGTGGTGAAGATATTTCTTTGCCGGTTACTGTTCATGCGGGACCCACTCGTCATCCTCCCTCCTCACCCAGCCGCGCTGCTTCCAGAGGGCGGCGCCGGCTTTGTTGACTTCCGCGGCCGGCAAGCCCAACACGCCGTCGAGTCACCGGTCGAGCCTTCGAGTGGAAGCATCGTCGGCCTTACCCCCCCTGGACGCTCTCTCGTGGTTTCTCTCCTCTCTCTCCCTCCATTGCTCTCCCTGTCGCCCAGCACACCACAGAGCAGAGCAGCATTGCGCCACGCCGCCGGCCAAATCCAACGCGCCACCGGCAAGCTCCCTTGAGCTCGAGCCGCGAGAAGCGCTAAGGAGGATCGTCGAAGCCTCTCCAACTAATTCCCGCACGAATCCCCTCCCCTCTCGGTCAGATTTGGTGAGCTCATGCCGTCTTCGGCCCATTGAAGCGCTCGGTGAGCTTTCCGTCCCCCTTTTGAGTCTTGTGCGCGCGCTGGATTCCATTTGGCCCGTCGCCGGCGTCGTTCTCCGCGGGAACCAGCCGCTGCCTTGCCATGGCGGTCGCCGTCGGCCTAATTTCCGTCGGGCCCATCGCGAACTAGCTGCACCCTTAGAACAGCATGCTTGCATAGAAGCTATAGGAGTCCCCGGCCGAATCAGATGCGCCGCTGTTCGTCGTCGGCACGTTGAAACCGAGCCGCCGTCATGCTTGTTCCGCCGTGCGTCGCCGCTCGCTGTCCTCCGATCGTCTCCGGCGATCACTTGTGCCACCGAAGAGTCCCCCCTAAGCGTGCTAGTGTTGTTGATGCCCTCGGCCGGCCGAAGTTCGCCGCCGATCGCCGCCGGTGAAGCCAGACCGTGCCGCCGGCACTGTGCAGCCCTGCCCCGGTCAATTTTGACCCGGGTCAAACCCGCCAGGCCCACTGTCAGCCTCAGTGGCTAGCCGGCTGGGTGTGCAAAGAGTATTGCGGGCATTTTTTTTATAATCGGGAAACTCCAGAAAATACGAATTAGAATATTTGTTCAATGTTAAATCGGCTGGAATTTGTAAAATACATAGAAAATCGAATGTATGTCCAAAAATTATGAAACTAATTTTGTTGGCCTTGTATTATCATACTCTGCACATGAAAAATACTAGGTGTTATGAAATATATAATTAAATTTATTCAATTAATGAAATGTGTTTAATCTTCAATAATTCATAAACAATTTTTGATAAGTCCAAAATTGGTAAATCCAATTTTTTTAATCTTGTTAAATTATGCCATGTACATTAAAAATGCTAGGGTTTATGAAATGCTTACTGAGGATTAATGAGTTATCAAAATGGTTTCAATCTTTAAACATTTCATAATTGGTTGGTCCATAAATCGAATTGTGTAAATCCTATTAGTGGGTTCCCTGTTCACTTAAAAGAGTTACCCTCATGTTAAGTATAGTTAGTTTTTTTTTAAGTTTAAGCTTAGAGTTAAGCTTAATCAATCTAGGAAGTTGTTAAATGTTAAACAATAATTCAAATAAGGAAATCCTTAAGGCTTTTAACTCATGGCATAAGTGCATTGCATCTCCACTGTTGTCTTATAGTGAAGCATATTTCATTGCATGTCATTCATATTCATTACATTGCACGCGTGATTCTTTTAGGGAACTTCGACCCGGCGAACGAGGTGAACGAGTCTGTCCCCAGAGGTTCCCGCAGTGGTGATCGTGACTCGGGTAGCTGTGAGCAGCAGCTAGGGCAGCAAGGCAAGCATCTATCATATTGCACCGTGTCTACTTGAAAATCTAATATGTTATCTACGCTTATGTATACATTGCATGTGTCGGGTACCGAGTTGGGTAGAACCTATGCCTATGCATTCTTCCATTTCGGTCACGTGTCATGTGTTATTCCATTGGAGCCTAGTGGTGTCGTCGCGGTCTAATTTTAGTTCGCTATGCTTAGTGGTACTTAGGCTTTCCGGTAGAAGTCGACGACGGTGTCCACCGTTGTCGCGAGCCTAGGGCTTATTACTTGTTCACACTTGTGGTTGTGTTAATGATGAGTCAGTTTGGTGAGTGGTGAGTTGAGACGAGGTGTGGGCGGTGTTAGGGGTGTCATCTGCTCACGAGGAGTCCTCAGGCAGTTCGGGAAGGGAACCCGAACACCGTAGACCGCTTGCACCGGTTAAGCACCGACTGTCGGTGTAGTCAGCTTTAGCACTTACCTTACTCACCACATGCTGATATAATGGTAGGCGAGCTGATTACCTTCACAGACGTGGTCATGTGGGCCTCGTCATAGACGGTGTGAGTCCGGTTTGAGTCCGAGCTTTTAGCGGTATTAGTTTGCTCGGGGAGTAGTTCTAATACCGCCGTGCCGAGCTATGGTTGATCCACATGGTTGGGCCTGGTTGGGAAAGGTTGTCACGGGTACCCCCTTGTGTGCATCTTAGCGGGTGGCACAAGCCGTATGGTCCCTGTGTCGTGTGGGTCCAGGAGTATCCCCCTGCAGGGTGTATAATCAGTTCGAACTGCCGCGCTCTCGGTCATGAGCATCGCTATCGCTTATCTCCACCAAGCGACCATGTTTTGGTCGTAGAGTTTTGATGTGGGTTGTGGCATGGTTGGTTTGGGTGGTTTGGTCGGTATGTAGTCGGTGGTTTGGTGGTAATGGTTTACTTTTATACACTTGTTGTTTACATATCTGTTGTGGTCAGTTGGTTGGTAGAGTTTGAGTCGGTGGTTGGTTAAGTCAGTTGCTTACACCTAGAGTCTAGGTTGCTTTCTGCTTAATGAACTTAAACATGTCTTAATCCTTGCTACAGCTTTAAATGCATGATCCTTGGAGTTGAGAATATATATACTCATACTGTGTAAGACTTGCTAGTACCTTCGTACTAAGGGGTGCTGCCCTTAAGTTGCTTTCAGGTTCACAGGTTGGCGAGAAAGAGGCAGTGTTCGGCTACTTTGTGCCTGTCGATCAGGGTGGCGGGCAGGAGTAGCACCTTCTACTCCGAAGTCCGGCGCTTTTTGGTATGGAGCCTAAGGGCATACAGCTCCATACTCTTTTGTTATATAGGTTTTTCTTCCGCTGCATAGTTGTTGTTGTTCCTCTTTTGTTGTAAATTGTGGAAGCAGTTGCATGTTTAATAATTGTAATCCAGTTTAATTATTTGCTCTTTGTTAAACTGTGTTGTGATATTTGAGTTGGAAGGCATGTGTTCCGATCCTGGGCACAAAACACGTGCCGGGACTACCGGAATGGTATTCTGGTTAATCGTCGAGGTTGTGATTATGAATAATGATCCTCCGGATGATTAATTAGAATACTATTTGGACGGTTCCTCATAGCCTGGTATCAGAGCTTGGTTTAATTTAGTAGCCTAAACATAATTAGTGCGTTGTTTAGTAAGTCGACAACTCCACCTAAACAACCCACAATTTATGTTTACGCCTCTTCATGTTTAATATGTATTAAACTGCTATCGTTTATGCCCCTAAGTTAAAATGCGTATTATGAGTGGCGTTTGTATGTCTTATACCACATTGTTTCGCTTTCGACCCTGCATTGATTCATGTTGAGCATTGCATCTTCGGCTTTGCATCGTCGGAAGGTAAGGTACTACGCTCGGTGGCGGTTAATCACCGAGGGCTCAGCCGGATGTGAGGTAGGGGCCCAGCGTGTCCCGTACGGTGATCCGTACGGGAAGTGAATACGCTAGCGATAGCGTATGAACATCCACCATGCGATGGGAGACATTTGAGTTGGAAGGCATGTGTTCCGATCCTGGGCACAAAACACGTGCCGGGACTACCGGAATGGTATTCTGGTTAATTGTCGAGGTTGTGATTATGAATAATGATCCTCCGGATGATTAATTAGAATACTATTTGGACGGTTTCTCACAGAAACATTGAAACATCAGTTTTTAGTATCTCTAAATCTTCTAATGTATTCAGAAATAGACTCACTATCCTTTTGTGTAACCGATGTCAAATGAATTATCCTCAACTCTGTCTCTCCGGTATAGAAATACTCATGAAATTTTTGCTCAAGTTGTTCCCATGTATGAAAAGAGTTAGGCACAAGTGAAGTAAACCAAGTAAATGCATTGCCGGAAAGTGACAAAGGAAATAAACGCAATTTTAAAGCATCACTACTACCGGCTTCACTACATTGTGCAAGAAATTGACCTATATGCTCCATTGTAGTTCTACCATCTTCCCCATTGAATTTAACAAAATCAGGGACCTTAAACACACATGGATATGGAATTGTGTCATGATAATCAGGGTATGATTTTTGATAAACATGTGATTTACCTTTGAGCGCTACCCCAAAATGTTCCCTCAAAATATTAGTCATTTGCTCTTTGATGCTTTCAGGCCCAAAAAGTGTTTTGGCCATAGGCCAATTGGATGACGCATTAGCATGTGTTTGTGGCCCAAAAGATTGTTGTTGTGGTGTATCATGAGAGTGTGAAGTCACGTGTTGCATATGTGGACTATTTTGTGAAGGCACATTGAAGTAAGTATCTGACAACGGAGCATAGGGTATGCTGGTACCTCGTGGGGGTAAAGGAGGTGTGCTATATGCCACGGTGTTGTAAGGAACTAATGGCATACTTGCTCAAATTTCAGCAGCCCGGCTATTGGCCACATACTAAACCAGACTAGTTATGCTACATGAAGTAGTCAGAACCAGAAAAACAAATGAGGACACCTCCGGCTTGCTAGTACTCAATGTATTAAACGGAGGCATTATCATACCAACCGGACCAACATTGGGTCAGCTATGACTTTGTTGCATCGACATATTTTGTTGTGTAGGCAAAGGTGTTGCAAATTGTGCCGATGAAACTAATGGTATTGGCTGAAATTGTTTACCATCGTTGGAATTCGAGGTGCTAGCATCATGTAGTTGGGGCTGTTTTTAACTTTTTCATCTTGCAATTCAATAAACAAAGCCCTAACACGACTAGACAGTACATGATCTAGATTTCTAACCAATGTTTCAGAATTATTGAACATAGCAGCACCAACAGACTGATCTACTATATGCGCAATATGCTCTTTGAAATCATGAGTAGAATCACTTACATCGGTCTTTACCTCATGCTTGGCGTGGATGATTGACGTCGGATCGCCCTTCTTGATGACACCTTGACGTGTTTTCTGATAGCATGCAAGCATCATCTTCTCAACCTCATGCTTTTGAGCTTCAATAGCTTGGCGATCCTGCTCGGGAAGCTCTTCAAGCGTAGGTGAGATGATATTGTCCATGTTGATTTCAGCTCCCTCCTCCTTAGACATGGCGCAGCTGGGTGCAGGGGGTGTCAACGTCAAAACCCTAGGTGTGGATGTTGATGGAGAACCGTCGGTCCCAAGCGGAGTCGCCAATTTGTGTTAGCGTGGAATTAGGTAACACCTCACCAACACGATTTCCATCAAGGATAGTTGTCGCTTTTTGCAGCGACACGCAACTTGTATACAAGAAAACAAGTAAAGGTTTCGACCGACAACCTTGGAGACCGCCTCCCGGATGATTTACGAGCAAATTGACAAAGAACTATCACCCGAATGATAGGGATTCAAAGAAGCATCGAAGAAATAACCCTAAATTGCAGGAAAGTAAAGGCAAAATGAAATGTAGATACGATTGACTGATGGATATGGAATCGGCCTCCACCCCTTGACTATTTATAAGGTGGGTATGGTAATGACCCTATGGAATCGAAGTAGGACTCTATTCCAACCCTAAACACGCTCTGCTTGGCCAAAATTGCGAATGAGATCTAAACAAATCCAAGAATCCACTTCGATTCAGTTTTGGACTGAACACTGGATGGTCCAGTGAGAACAAACTCCAAAACACCG
Organism: Phragmites australis; assembly: GCF_958298935.1. Taxonomy (NCBI): domain Eukaryota; kingdom Viridiplantae; phylum Streptophyta; class Magnoliopsida; order Poales; family Poaceae; genus Phragmites; species Phragmites australis. The sequence continues at coordinate 17,392,716 of NC_084929.1, forward strand.
GACCATCCGGTGAGTTCACTGGATATTCCGACATCATGTTTATACTCATCGGAGCATGTCACCGAACCAATATTTGCAGAGAGCAAATTTTTTGCAAAGTTTTCCTTTTGAACGCACCAGATGATCCGGCAATCATCAAAGACCTCACCGGACAATTTTCACCACAGAACATTTTTTCGTCTAAAAACCTTCTTCTTCTCCCTGGATAGTCCAGTGATACCCCGGAATCTCCACCAGACCATTTCTTCTAGAGAGCAAGTTTTCGATGCAAATTGACCTTCTACACAGTGGATAGTCCGGTGATAGCCCGGAATCTCCACCGGACTATTTCTTTTAGAGAGCAATTTTTCGGCGTAAATTGATCTTCTACACACCTAATAGTCTGGCATTTTCACCGTATCATTCACTGGACTATTTTATATAGAGAGAATGTTTTACAGCGCCAAATTTAAACTATAAGCACCAGATAGTCTGGCATTCAATGAGCCCCTCACCAGACTATTATTTCCAGAAAGCATGTCTTCTGGCCGAAATTGAACTACAAGCACCGGATAGTCCGGCGATGACACGGCATTGATCACTGGACTATCTAGTGTATACAAAAAATCTAGTCGTGCCATTTTTTGCTATCAACAGAGGCCTTATCCCTGGAGGCTGAAGACCCCTTCAGGCCACCTCTCCGGCACGTACATGGCCTTCTGAAGACTCAAAGCTACAGGAAGTCCCTCCAGAGCCTTCGGCCTCTGGACTCTCAGCAGTAGGCCATATCCCTGGAGGCTACGGACTCCTTCGAGCCACCCCTCCGGTGCCCATACTATCATCAAGAAACAAAAGGTTAAAATAAAGTCTCTTGAAAATGCTAATGCTATTCTTAGTTCTAATCATGATGAGTTGCTTTCTAATTACAATGATGCGCTTAAGAAACATGATGAAATAGTTGCATCTAGCAAGTCTCTTGAGGTCGGTAACAAGAAGCTAAAGAATGAGCATATTGACTTGAAATGCAAATATCAAGAATTTGAGTTAGCTTATGATGCCATTGATCCTAGCATGAATGAATTGTCCACTATTGATGTTGTTAAGGTCAATGCATCTACTTCTTGTGATGATCTTCTTGCTATACCATGTTCCTCTTCTTGTGATAATATATCATCTTCTAAGACTAACCATGCAAGGGAGCAAGGGCTCAAAAAGAAGATTGCAAATCTCAATTCATGTGTGGCCTAGCTGGATGGTTTAGAGCTACCCAGTAACACCCACCTCACAAGATTTGTATGTGTAATATATGCTTATTCCAATCTGTCTTAGGTCTATATATCTGATTTATAGTTTTTCATTCTTAATTTTATGGCACAGACAATTACGAAATATACTTGCATAAAAAAGATCAAAGGATGCCATATCTTATCCAATACTTTTCTTATTTCTTATTTCTAATTAGTCACATGCCCAAACATGTGAAACTTATTATTGGATTACAACTCATATATAATCTAGTGGGAGGCACCACTAGCAAAGATTTGCTGCCTATAGGCAGCGGGGGTCGCCAAGGCTTGTGGGTTGAAGAGTTGCTGCTCTTGTTGCCAGAAAGCAATGGGGCTCACTAGGGCCAGTGGGTTAAAGAGTTGTTGCTGCTGCTGCTGGCTGTAGGCGACGAGGCTTGCCATGGCTAGTTGGTTGAAGAGTTGCTGCTACTGCTGCTGCTTCTGTTGTTGCTGCCAGTAGGCGATGGGGCTCACCACTGCAAGTTGGCTAAGGATTTGCTGCTACTGTTGTTGCTGCAAGTTGGCTACAGGGCTCACCACAGCAACTTGGTTGAAGATCTCCTGCTGCTGTTGCTGCTGCAAGTAGGTGGCGGTGCTCGCCATGTCCAGCAGGTTGTAGAGGTGCTGCTGCCGCCAGTTGACCGCAGGGTTCACCGGGGCCAGTGGGTTAAAGATCTGCTGCTGCGCTGCGATGTCCTATATCGTCAGATGTGCCAAACTTTGCTGACGTAGGAAGTCCAGTTGTTGTTGGATGATCACAGCTGATGAGGGAGAGATGCCTACAGCGAGCGCATTCTGTAGTATGTTGTATTGCACTGATGGGTGTGTGACTCCCAAAACACTCACCGATGGGAAGTATCGCGGAAATGTGACAGCGGAAGTGACACTTATCGAAAGAGCAAGAAAAGCAAACAACACAATTATCTTGGCTACCATTGGTTTTGAGATTTTGGAGGTGTATTGCACTTTCTACGTGGCTACTCGTTGTCAATGCTATGAGTGATAGACAAAGGACTGATTTGGGCTCTATTTATACACATGAGTGATCATGGAGCTCCACAATGTGTTGGCCATTGCTGGAACTCTTGTTATAGGCTAGATAAGCTAGAGATGACATGGTATCTAGTCGATTTCGACATCTCCTTATCCCTTTTCTTGTAAGTATAGGATATGTACTAAAAAGATAATTTGTACTAGTGCTTGGCAAAAGTATCTTTTTGTTAGTATTTCTTGATACATGACGAAAGGAGGTATGCTGAGTTTAACTTTACAGGTGTGTGAAAGTCTTAGCCACTTAAAATTCATTTTCCTCTGTTAAAAGTGAGTTTGTAATGTTGTGATTTGTCATGTCGATCTAGAACCTTTTTGAACTGAATTTGTCAACATGTATAATGTGTTCCACTTCCATAAGTGTAACTCACAAAAGAAATATTTCACATCCAACAAGGTTTTTCCTTGACAGATTTTTGTTAATTCGATAGGTATCTGACTATTTGTGACCTAAGCGGGAGGTATATTGAGTTGGCTTACCAAGGTATCATGATCGCCATTCTAGTTAGATTGTCATCCATTCAGGTCACTAAGGGATTAACTAGTATATCTTAAGCGTGTGTTACTTACTTTTTTCACCTTTATTTTTAGGTTTAAATTGTGCATGCATCTTAAATGTGATCTCACCACAATAGGTTAGGTTTAATCCCAATTAGGACCTTCCGAATCGTAAAGGGTGGCCTGGGTGTAAAAAACGCGTGACTTGTGACTTGCAACGCACAACTATAAGGTGTGGGATAATGATTTTCCTGGTGAATTCTAGCCACGAACTGACTAAGAAAAGCACTGATTTTCACAATCGCTTTCTTTTAGTTGGTTCAAAAACCGACTGATATGTGGGTTATAGTAAGACCGGGATAATATTTTTTAGTAGTGTATGCGCAACCTTGTAGTGGCGTGACTTCAATAATTGTGGGCGCCATAAATCATTGTGTAACCCTGTCCGGATCGCGACTCCCTTGTCTCTGTTTTTTCCAGCACGGCTAGCTTGTGACACACCTCAGACATCTTTGTCTTTACAATGGTGTGCTCATTGTTCCCAGCGTTAAATGACAACTTGGCAACCACCAGCTAATGCTCATACACTACGGAGTTGGTCTCTCCTCCATTACCTCATTAGCCATCACTTGAGAAGGCTGATGTTGTTAAATGACTAGCAGTAACAGCCCAATTACTGAATATAAATACAATTTTATTTTTTATACAAAGAAAATAATAACCAGCTAAATAAAAACATAAAGAAGTGTATATATGTATTTATACATATATATATATATTCACATATACAATTGCAAAGGGTCTAGCTCTTTTTTAATTTGTGTGCTATCCATCCATACATACATGTACGTATGTATGTATGTTTGTATGTATGTATGTATGTATGTGTTAGGGGGAAAATAAACCAGCTTGAGGATAATGGTTGAAGATTACCATCCAGTTCCCTTCAGAACCTTGATCTCCAGACCCTCTGTTAAAAGCTCGATCTTCGATGTCATCAGATCCCTTCACAATACCCCTTCGTACCTGCAAAACATTCCTTTAGCTCCGCCGGCTCGATCTCCCGAAGCCTCCTAAAAACCCGACCTCCCAAAACCTCGGTCCTTCGATCGGCCTCCCGAAGCCCCGGCCTTCCGGGGTCCTACTTCCCAAAGCCTTCACCTCCCGGTTCCATGCCTCCTGAGGCCCCCGCCTTGGGCTGCTCGGGCTGCCTTCCTGAAGGAAGTAGGGTGAGTCAGCAGGCCTAAGGAAAGATCTGCCGGAAGGGGAGCACCGGTCGTGCTTTGCCTGCAAGGAAGTGACCGGCATTAAAGGCCTAGGCTAATGGATGCCGCTCTGACACCCTGGTGTGATGGAGGCTATCCTGACACCCATGACAGTGCGGCGTTGGGCCGCAATCTGTGACCGGCTTGCCCCATTCAGGGGGCAGGCACCACGATAATTACCACGGTGGATATTTATCTCCCCGATAGGGTAGAAGGTAGTTATCCGAGACAAGGCCCAGTAATTCAGTCAGATCCCGGTTATTTGTATATTATGATAACTTGTACGCCAAACTATGCACGGCTCTATAAATAGGAGGCCATGATCCTCTAGGGAGAGGACAAACAAAGCAGCAAGTAAAGATACAAAGGTGAAAACACACCAAGTCACGCTGTGATACTTCTCCCATAGTGATCCATTTTTCTACTATCAATATATTCGTGGTGTTCCTTCCTCTTAAACTTTGTCATCAAGCTTGAGTCTCCTCCTTAGAAGAAACTCTCACCGTACTTGTTGGGGCAAGATTAACTCTTGCTCCAACAACGCGCTGTCCATGGGGACTCAAACATAGAAGTGCTAAGAGAGGTAGGAATCCACCAGAAAAACCACCAAAGGGTTAGCTAAAACCACCATACCCACCATTGCAAGCATGCAACCATATGCATGGCTGCCTCAGTCATATGCATCATATGCATGCTCCAGTCCTGCTACCATGTGGGATGGCGTTCCTCCGACCTTGGCCAACTCAGAACCCTGGGTCGGTACAGGAATTCAGACGGCACGAAGGTCTTCCAGCCTCTGCACGACGAAGACCTCACCACCTTAGGAAAGGATGCAGCTGAAGCCACGACCAAGCAGGCCGCCTTCCAATGGTTCTAGGCAGTCCAACCCAGGAGTGCTCCCACTTGGACTTGGTCCCCAGGTATCCCCTTCGACCACACCTGAGATACCCCGAGCGAGCCAACATCTTTGAAAAGTCTATCCACCCAGCGCCCTCCTTGGGCCCCTCAGGCGAAAGAGGGTTCCAAGGAGACGGAGGGTTCCAGGGTGTGTGGACCCCGCCAGTGCCTCCGACGCCGCCCTCGCAATGCCAACCGTGCACAGGGAACCCCTAGCCAACCTCGTCAAGGGCGGCATAGTCAAAACCACTTCGACCCCAAAAGCCAGTGATGGTCTCCCAAGGGGGAAGTGACCCGGGGGAAACCATAGGCTCCGGGACACACCGCATTTGGGCCCCAACGACAACTCCAAGCTCCAGCGCCCCCATAGGAACACGGGTGCGTCCTGCACGGACCAAGGCTCGGCCACAACACCAACGACTGCCGCACCCTCATGACCTTCCGAGAGGAATACCTCGGAAGGCAAGCAGAATACATGACTGCAGAAAGAGTGGGCGAAGGACGATGCAAGGTCCGGAGGCCTGGGGCCAACTCCCGGGCAAATCCTTGGCCCCTCAACCCTGCACCGTCGCTACCAAACCTACTAACGGTCCCACAACTAGCAACGAGAACTGAGTTGTGGACACGCCTTCGCCAGGCTCCGGACGGAGTACCTCTGGAGCCGGGCATCAGCTTAGGGCCGAGGGGGTCGCGGACAGTTATATAACCTAGCTATGTTTTATGCTACAACTAGCTTCCTATTGCCAACAGTAGACTGCAAAACTTAGCTAGTATAACCATGCAAAATCCCTACACTCCCGCAGACGCATCGTGCCTAGGTCGCCTGGGTGGTGGGTCTGCCTAGGTTTCCTGGAAGGCATTGTGCGGCCTCGGAAGTGTAGCTTCCTCGTATCAAGGGATTTCCTTGATAAACTGTGTTGCGGCGCCCCTCGTAGGACATCTTCGGGTGGCGTGACAAGCCCATGTGCCGCGAACGTAGCATGCCTAGGTCACCTGGAAGGCAAGACTGTCTAGATTTCCTGGAAGAAATTGCGTAGTCTCGGTAGACAGCACGGCGTCAGGCCGCAACCAGCAACCAGCTCGCTCCCTTCAGGGAGCAGGCACCAAGATAATTACCACGCTGGATATTTATCTCCGCGATAGGGTAGAAGATAGTTATCCACGATAAGGCCCAGTAATTCGATCAGATCCCAGATATTTGTACATTATGATAACTTGTACGCCAAGTTACACACGGCCCTATAAATAGGAGGCCATGGTCATGTGGGGAGAGGACGAGCAAACCAGCAAGAAAAGATACAAAGGTGAAAACACACTAAGCCACGCTGTGATACTCCTCCCAGAGTGATCCATTTTTCTACCATCAATACTTTCGTGGTGTTGCTTTCTCTTGAACTTCGTCTCCAAGCTTGAGTCTCCTCCTTAGAAGAACCTCTCGCCGTACTTGCTAGGGCAATACAAACCCTTGCTCTAATAGTATTTTTATGTTTGAAAATGTTTGTATATAAATATGTGTTTGTTATAAGTATATTACATAATATATACACTATATGTGTACCCATGTACATGTTTAGGAGTGCAGGAAAATAGGAGGGAAAAGGAAAAGTTTTGCAAAAGAATGAAATCGCTTGGGCCTAAATCCAAATCCTAGCCCAGCTCTTCCTCTTCTTCCCTTTCGGCCTGCCCAGCCGAGACAGCCCAGCCATCTCCTTTATTTCCCCTCTCCCTTTCTCTTTCTATCTTGGGCCGAAACTAGCCACTCTAGCCCAACTCCTATGTGAAGCACGCAGTCGACACCTTCTTCCTCCTCTGGTCGGATTCTCCCGCTTGTTGTTCCTTGTCTGAAACGGAGATGGCCGCCCTATGCAATCTGACCACACTTACCAGGAGATCCTTTGGAAGCCCTCAAACGAGTGCATCTGGTCCTCATGAATACCTGCCTCTCATAATTCTTTTGCCCATTAAATATTTTTCCATGTGCGATTCAAATGAGATAAGCATTGTACTACTGCTAGACTGTTGAACCCTAGACGACTTGAATCTAAACACCCCAATGCCCCAACCTTTAAATAGAAGAGCCCCTAAGCCTTCCCAAAAGCACCTTGCAACTTTCGCCCATCATAGTGAAGCCTGCATCTCCCGGAGCCATGCCTCCCCCAAAGCCCCCATCTCTGGGGCTCGGGCAAGCTTCCCAAAGGCTATAGGGTGAGTCATAAAGCCTCAAGAAAGATCGGCTAGAAGGAGAACGCCAATCATCCTTTGCCTGGAAGGAAGTGACTAGCATTAAAACCTAGGTTGGTGGACGCTGTTCTGAAACCCCAGTACAATGGAGGTTATCCTGACACCTCTGACAGTGCGGCATCGGGACGCAATTGGCGACTAGCTCACCCCTCAGGTTGCAGGCACCACAATAGTTACTATGGTAGATACTTATCCTATATGTAGGGTAAAAAGTAGTTATCCAGGATAAGGCCCAGTAATTCGTGATAATTTGTACACTAAGCTATGTACTACCCTATAAATTGCGGGTCATGGTCATGTGGGAAGAGGAGGCCACAAGGAGAACGCTCAAGGTAACACACAGGACACAGAGGTGCCCAAGCACTAAACAAAACTGTGATACTCCCCCAGACTGATCTATTTTTCTACTATCAATACATTTGTGGTGTTCCTTCCTCTCAAACTTTGTCTCCAAGCTTGAGTCTCCTCTTTAGAAGAAACTTTCGTCATACCTACTGGGGCCAGACGATCTCTTGCTCTAACAGTGGCACCGTCCGTGGGGACTCAAACATAGAAGTGCTAATAGAGGTATGATGCCACCCAAGAAGAAGACCACCAAGGCCGCAACAATGGCGGCTGACCCCCCCCCCCCCCGCCACGCCCGTGAGACAGTCACGGCGACTAAACACAAGCCATGCCGATGATGGCCCCCCAACCGGGGGGAAACGAGGGCCTTACGGCCACCGCCGACCAAGCCATGACCATAGCTGTGGCCGGCACTGACGGGACCTCTACCCTAGAGACCCAGCAGCAAGGCGAGGCCCGCACTGCCCCCTAGGGGCTTCGGCCAGCACCACCACCATAAACACCATTCCAACTGAGCATCACTCACACTTGGTGGTGCTTCTTACCCATATGGAGGAACTGCAAATGGCCCTACGGGTCGAGCAGCAAGCTACCCGCATGACCACCATCGCCCCTGAGGCGACCGGCATTATTTTGAACTCTCCGACACCAGGACCCTGCCCGTTCAGTGCTGCCATCGCGAGGATCCCCTGCAAGACTATGACTCTCCCCTGCTGGTTGATCTGCAAGCTACGCCCTTCCCGGAGGGCTTTCGGACCCCAAATCTAACTAAGTTCAAGGGCGATTCAGATCCCGATGAGTTCATACATTCCTACGCCCTCACCATAGAGTCTAGCAGGGGTGAACCGGCCACCCTGGCTAAATGCTTCCCTCTCGCCTTAGAAGGGGTGGCCATACGTTGGTTCTGGGCACTAGACCCTGGTGCCATTCACGGCTGGTCCCAACTCCGGGATCTCTTCCGCAGCAAATTCCAGGGCACCTTCGTCGAGCTAGTAACCTTCGGAAGCTTGCTCATTATCAGTAGGAGCCGGATGAAACTCTCCGGGATTACTTCTAAAGGTTCTCCCAGACCAAGGCCCAATTTAGGGGCATATCGGACTCTTCAGTAATCGACACCGCAACCTAGGGCCTGGCCAAAGGCCCCCTATACGATCGCTGAACCGGCGTCTCATACGCAAGGTGGAAGTCCTCATGAGTAAGTTCGAGGAATATGCATGGGCAAAGTAGGAAAAACTCCACCTAAGGTGCTCGCGAGCTACTGAGACTTCCTGTGTCAATCACGAGAAGTCACACTCACAAAAGGGATCATCATACGCACCCTCCCTACCAGCAAAAAGGGGCTTTGAGGAGGCTCATACCTACGGGTCCCAAAGGGGGCGGCAGCGACAACACCAAAATATCAACAACATCAACTCAAGCCGCAGGGCTCCAAACCAAAACCACCCCAGGGACACGGCCGGGGACGCCCCAGAGGCCTCCCGGAGCGAAGCCGTGCTCTGAATCGGTGTTTCGAGGAGGAATCCTGGTACACTGTACACGGTGCAGGACGAGGACATAACACCAACGACTGCCGGACACTCACCAAATTCTGAGAAGAGTACCTCAGGAGACAGGTAGCCTTCGCCTCAACTGAGGGGGCCAACAAGGAATGATCTAAGAATCATAGTCCACCGGCCAGCCGGTGGGTCAATCGTCTGGCCTTGCAGAACCCTACGCAGCTGGCCCTACCTTCTCTGCCCCAATCTTCCACAGAGCGATACAACGGCGAAGGGACGCAAAGCAGACAGATCACCTTGCTATAACTGGTGGAGGGAGCTCCGGCTGCACTTCGAAACGGCAGCTGTGAGACTACGCACGCGGGGTGCACAACAGCAACCGGCGTCAATCGGTAGGCCCCCGAATGGGTCAACGCCCCCGTGACATTCACCATCGATGATTCCAAAGGCTTATAATTTCCCCACCACGATGCCCTAGTTATCTCAGCCAACATCACCAAAGTCGAGGTCTGAAGAATACTGATCGATGGGGGCCCCTAATCACCTTCGACGTTGTGGACATACCTTACACCTACAACGCCATTCTAGGACGAGGAACTCTGAACAGATTCGGAGTTGTACCCCATCACAATTACCTCTTCTTGAAGATGCCCGGACCCTAGGGGCTAATAACCATCCATGGCGACCAAGACTTAGCTAGGCGCCAAGTACGAGCACCCTGCTCCGCTCCCCAGCCACCACATCCATGTCGTGACCCAGGAGGGCTCCGAGGACCCCCCATCGGCGAATCCTGGGCACCGCTGCCTTCCAAGGCCACAACAGAGGGGGACATAAAAGTGTGTCCCCGTGCATTCAGACCAACCCAACCGACCCTTCCAAATAAGGGCGGATCTCAACTTCAGGCAGAAATCCCAGCTTTTAACCGTCCTACTGGGTAACCTCGACACCTTTGCATGATCCCTGCAGGATGTCCTGGGAGTCAACCGCTCCATTATCGAACACTCTCTTCAGGTATACCCGAAGGTTAGGCTCGTACGCTAGGGGATTCGCAAGCAGTCCCAGAGCGGGCAGAAGCCGCAAAAGAGGAGGTCCAAAAGCTACTAAGGGGCGGTGTTATCCGAGAGGTCATCCACTCCGATTGGCTCTCCAACACCGTCCTGGTCAAGAAACATAGCGGAAAGTGGTGTATGTGTATCGATTTCACATCGCTGAACAAAGTATCCCCTCGGGATCCATACCCCCTTCCTTGCATTGACCAGCTAGTGGATTCCACCGCGACTACGAGTTGCTAAGTTTCCTAGACGCCTACTCTAGGTATCACTTGGTGCGAATGGCAATGGAGGATGAGAGCAAGACCAGCTTCATTACCCCTTTCAGGGTATACTACTACGTTCGGATGCCCTTCGGGCTTGGAATGTTGGAGCCACCTTCTCTCGCCTAGTGCACAAGGAACTATGACAGCAACTAGGCTACAACGTCGAAGCCTACGTAGACGATATCATGGTAAAAAGCCAGCTCGAAGCGAACCACGTTGCTGACCTACAAGAAACATTTGATAACCTCTGGCTGCAGGCGTGCAGCTGAACCCGGAGATGTGTGTATTCGGCGCTAAGGCTGGAAAGATGCTGGGATATCTCATCTCCCAAAGAGGCATCGAGGCCAATCCGGGCAAGATTCGTGCCATCACAGAAATCTCACGTCCCACCAATCCAAAGGAAGTACAGCGCTTGGCTGGCCTTCTTGTAGCCCTCAGCCGCTTCCTCACCAAATCTGCCGAGCACAGCCTCCCCTTCTTCAAAACGTTGAGGGGTTCTGAACCATTCAATTAGACTCTGGCATGCCAGGTGGCATTCGAGACCCTCAAGGCCCACCTTTCCCACCTCGAAACACTCTCGATGCCCCTCCCAGGCGAAGCGCTGCTCCCATACTTGTCCCTCTCTGCCTCTGTTGTCAGCGTCGCCCTAGTAAGGGAGGAGAAAAGTGATTGTCGCTCTACCCAAAGGGCTATATACTATGTCTCGGAGGCCTTAACCAAAGCAAAGACATGCTACACCGAGCTCAAAAGATAGCATACACCCTGCTGATGGTCTCACACAAGCTCTGGCACTACTTCCTCTCCTATGACATCACTGTCCCAACCTCTTTACCCACATGGTGATATGTTTCACAACCGGGAGGTGATAGGACGCATCGGCAAATGGGTAGTAGAACTAGCCCCCTTCATGGTAAGGTTTGGGGCCCGCACCGCCATCAAATCCCAAATCTTGGTAAATTTCATCGCCAAATGGACTCGGGGACCCGCCGAACCCACTGCTACCCTTACCTGAGACATCTGGACTTTCTACACTGACACAGCATACGGCTCCATAGTGAGCCGGAGCTGGTGCAGTCCTCATCTCCCCCACAGGACAGCAAGTCCAATTCGCCTCTCGCCTGGATTTCAAGACGACCAACAACATAGCTGAATATGAAGCCGTCCTCTTAGGCCTCCAGAAGGCCAGAGTCATCATCCGGACCGACTCCCAGATCGTCGCGAGCCACGTCGATAAGAGCTTCCATGTTTGACATCCATACATGACAAGGTACCTCAAATCCATCTGCAAGGCCGAAGCACACTTCCGCTGCATATCAATACGGAGCATACCGCAAATGGACAACAGCCAGGTAGATGCCCTAGGAAAAGCTTCCACCACAGGCAAAGACCCACAATTAAGCGCCTTCCTCGAAACTCTACAACAATCAGCTGCTAAAATCCTTAACAAGATGGCCGCCACCGTCCTCCCCATCGAAACCACTCACTGGAGAGCTTCCCTCTTATCCATCCTCACTGGAACAAAAGAGCCGGAAGACCTGATCACGCTCCGCCACATTCAGCATCGCTCAAGGGGCTACCGTCTCATAGATGGTGCCCTTTACAAGACTGGTGTCTACGCTCCCCTTCTTCGCTGCATTAACGGACAAGAAGGGGCCAACCTCCTCCGGGATATACATGAAGGCCTTTGCGGCAACCATTTAGCGCCTCGCACCCTAGCCGGCAAGGCAATTCACCAGGGGCTCCATTGGCGTACAATCATGTCCAATGCAGAAGACCTCATCCACACCTGCCAATGATGCCAGTGGATGGGATGCCAAAACCTTCGGCCCCTGGCTCCCCTACAACCAATTGCTCCTGACTGGCCACTAGCTCGTTGGGGCATGGACCTCATCGGACATTTCCCCCGTGCCAAAGGCAACCTTTAGTATGCGGTGGTAGCATTAGAATACTTCTCCAAATGGGTTGAGGCTGAGCGACTCACGGTGATCACATCGAAGAATGTCCAAAAATTCTTCTGGAAAAACATAATTTGCCACTTCGGTATTCCAAGACAGCTTAAATTCAACAACGGCATGCAATTCGACTCCGGGCCTTTCAGACAATTATAAGATGACCTTGGCATCGAATTACGCTTCACCACAGTTCGACATCCTCAGTCCAACAGGGCTATAGAATGAGCCAACGACAACATCCTCTCCAGCATAAATTGCCGACTCATCGGCCTAGCTTGAGGCCTATGGGTCAAAGAGCTTCCTAAGGTTTTATAGTCCTCCGCACCACTATCACATGAGCCACCGGGTTCAGCCCCTTTGCCTCCTATATGGTGACAACGCCATGACCCCTACCGAGATCAAGGGATGCTCACTCAGGGTGCAACTTCCACAAACCTCCGGAGAAAGAGAGCTCTCCCTCGATCTCACCAAAGGCACGAGGCTCCATATTGTCCAGAATCTTGATAACTACATCAAGAAAACCAAGGCTTGGTACGATCCTAAGGTTGCGCCACGAAGCTTCAAGCTCGACGACCTAGTACTTCGACGTGCCCTAGCTCCGAGAAAACTGTGCAACAAATGGGAGGGCCCATACCTGGTCCTTAGGTCTAACAGACCCACCTCCTACCGCTTGGCTGATATAGAAGGGACCCCCTCGAACACAGTTGAAACATAGAGACCCTCTGCAAATACTATGTATAGACAACCCCAGCCTTAGTCCTCTCCAAAAATCCAGAACAATAAAAAACCATAGGTTTTCACACCCTCAAATAGCCACCAAACCTAGAGGTGTTGCCTTCCAAAAAAAGCCCTTACCCCACCAAACAACCTCACACAAAACCAATGAAGACCCTCCGGTATCTTGAAGGCATTGCCTCCGTGCCGGAGTGGTAAAATTCTCCAGCATCTTGAAGGCAGTGCCTCCATGCCAGAGAAGTATATCCCTCGGCCATCTTTAAGGCCTAGCTGACCTACGTGGCAGAGAGGCAAAGACCGCTCCAGCATCTTGAGGGCTTAGCCTCCGTGCTAGATAAGCATATATCCCTTCGCCATCTTTAAGGTCTAGCTAACCTATGTGGCGGAGAGGCAAAGACTGTCCGGCATCTTGAAGGCAGTGCCTCTGTGCCGGACAGGCATAAGACCCTCCGTCATCTTTAAGGCCTGGCTGACAT